>NC_088109.1:27167761-27488047 GCF_036370855.1 Dromaius novaehollandiae
TAGTCTTCCGGCACTGGGCTTCCGGTGGGGCATGTTTGTTCTGAGCGCGGCATGCTGGGAGCGGTAGTCTTCCGGCACTGGGCTTCCGGGCGGCCATGTTGCTTGGCATGGCATGCCGGGAGCAGTAGTCTTCCGGCACTGGGCTTCCGGGCCGCCCTTCTCGCGTGCACGGTATGCTGGGAGGTGTAGTCTTCTCAGGCGGGGCTACTGGGTGACCGTGCTGCGCCTCTCGAGGTGGCCCCGCGGGGGGGGCGGCGGCGGCAGGTCCCTGCCAGCGGGGTTCCCAGCGGGTGGCCGCGTGGCAGGCCAGGAGCTGTAGTGCCCGCTGGGTCTGTTCCTTACTGGACATGTGTCACTCACGCCTGAGTCCCCACAGGTCACGGGGGACAGTGGAATGCCCCTGTTTTTCCCCGGTACAGGGCAGGAAGTGTTTTCCATCTCCGATGGTGTTGCAAGACAACCTTGGAAGCTCAGAAAGAGTGTTCCTGCTGTTTAAACTAGGCAGATGAGGAGGAACCCCCCCCCCCCCCATTTCCTGGGAGGAAATAATTCTTTAATCAAGGCCATGCTAGAAGTGCTAAAGCCTTAAAGAAATAGTAAATCAAAATGTTTTGTTTTCTATGTAGACGTTGCCGATTTAGCAAAGGAATTCGAGGTATCCCCGAACTGAACTGTCCTCATTATAATACAAGAAAATCACGCCCATAGGTCAGAAAGACCTGTGCCCGGGTGAAGACCCCTCCCCTGAGCATGCGTAGTATTAAAATGGTGTGTAAGCAATATTAGAATTGTATGTAAATCACTAACCAACCGGTGTAAGAGGGAAAGTTGCAAACCTTGCAACTTGTATAAATGCTACTTGGAAAGCCGGGGCGGGGGGGGGGGAAGTTGCGCTTGATTTGTGGGGAAAACACCGAGCAGCCAGGCTTGCACAACTCTGAAATAAATAAGCAAATGTCTCTCCTGAGCGTGTCATTATTGGCTTAGTGCACAGCGGGCAACGAATCCGCTTTTCGGACAGCAGCGTGACCAGGCAGGGTTGTCCCCGGGGGCTGGGGCTGTCCCTCTTGGAAATGGGGAGGGCGGGAAGAGTAGGAGGGGTGCTGCGGGCTCCTGGGGGTCGTAGCTTTGCTCAGGATTGGGGCCGGTTAGGCAGCTGCTGGGAGGAGTGGCGGTGCTGGGAGGGCACGGTGCGGAGCTGTCCTGCTGTGCAGCGCAAGGGAAAGTCGACCAGCACCGTTGCTGTCCGAGGACCCTGGAACAGCCTGAGAGACCCTGGAACAGCCACCCCACGGACACCGTGTCACTGCCTCGCAAGGCCACTGCGTTCAGGTACGTTTGACTACATCCGGCAGAAGAAATGTAAGCCGAAGGATCAGGGCAAATAGCTGCTTGTCTAGGTTTGTTACCTAGCGACGCACTGGCAAAGCTTTTTATGAACACCCGTACTCGATCGAGTGCGTATTCATTCTGTGAATATTAATTACTGCCAGACCGCGTACGTCACTGATGCTTTAAAGCAAGTCCGTGGCGCTGGGGTAGCACGTGTAGTGGAGGCTAAATGCAATAATACCTCGTTTTGATGTTGTTCTCTTCTACGAAAGCACTTGGAGCAGATTAAGACATTTCTCGTCCTATTTTGTTTATTGAGTGGACCCTGATACTGGGGAGAAGCTGCCGTGAAGCAGACCTAGTAGTCAGCTTCCTTAGAGAAGGCGTCTTGTCCTGTATTTGAGGGCTTCCGGTACGTTTTGACAGACAGTAGTGAGTGACGGGTTTCCTTTGGACCCCCCGGGGAGCAGAAAGTTCTGCCGGGAAGGCAAAATGTTTCTTGCGGCTGGGTTGGAAGAAGCTGGCTGCTGATGCAAGGCAGTGACAATTCTGGGGAGTCGCGGGAAGTTCTGAAAAGACGGTCGTTCCCTTTGCTAGAAGGCTATGCACTTCGGTTCCTAATAGCTGTAGTAATGAAGCCAGGTAAGCGTTCGGGAGGAGCCCAAGCCACTTTTGCCTAGCGAGTATTTTGCAAGGGGGGCAGGAAAGCGCTGCGCCCTGCTCCTTGCTGCCCTCGCGTGTCTGAAAGGCGGCACTGCACGCGGGAGGGGGGGCGCGCATGCGCATTGCGTTCCGGCGCGCTCACGGCTGCCCTCGCGTGTCGACAAGGCAGCACTGCAGCCGCCGGCGGCCACCGCTGCGTACGGAGACCGTTGCGGGCAGCCGGCGCACACGTGCGCGCTGCCGGTCGCCGCGTTGGCCGCTACTCTGCGCTCTCTCGGGGACGGGTAAGCGCAGGGGCCGCGCTCGTGCCCCCTGCCCGGTGCTCACGGACCGGGAGCGCTTTTCCCGAGAGGGCTTTTCCTTCTCGGTGCTTCCTGGGGGCGCGGGGACGGGCAGTGCCGTCTCGGAGCTGCTCCGCGGCGCTCTCTCCCCGGGGCAGCCCCAGCGCCTGCTCGCTGAAGCCCGCCGCTCTCTCGGGCGCGGGCAGAGCAGCCTCGGGGCGCTCGCTGCTCGGCCTGAGCGCCGGGGTGGCGCGGCGGGCTGCGGTTGGCGCGCGGGAGCCGGCCGGCTGCAGCGCGGCGCTGCGACCACGCGAGAGTGGGGCCATTGCGGGTCTGGGCTGCCTCGCGCTGCGCTCCCCCCGCCCCTCGCGCTGCGCTCCCCCCGCCCCTCGCGCTGCGCTCCCCCCGCCCCTCGCGCTCCGCTCCCCCCGCCCCTCGCGCTCCGCTCCCCCCGCCCCTCGCGCTGCGCTCCCCCCGCCCCTCGCGCTGCGCTCCCCCCGCCCCTCGCGCTGCGCTCCCCCCGCCCCTCGCGCTCCGCTCCCCCCGCCCCTCGCGCTGCGCTCCCCCCGCCCCTCGCGCTGCGCTCCCCCCGCCCCTCGCGCTGCGCTCCCCCCGCCCCTCGCGCTGCGCTCCCCCCGCCCCTCGCGCTCCGCTCCCCCCGCCCCTCGCGCTCCGCTCCCCCCGCCCCTCGCGCTCCGCTCCCCCCGCCCCTCGCGCTCCCCCCGCCCCTCGCGCTCCGCTCCCCCCGCCCCTCGCGCTCCCCCCGCCCCTCGCGCGCGGTCCTGGGCCGGCGCACGCGCGGTGCGGCGGCGCGAGCCCTGGGCGGCCGGCGCACGCGCGGTGCGGCGGCGCGAGCCCTGGGCGGCCGGCGCACGCGCGGTGCGGCGGCGCGAGCCCTGGGCGGCCGGCGCACGCGCGGTGCGGCGGCGCGAGCCCTGGGCGGCCGGCGCACGCGCGGTGCGGCGGCGCGAGCCCTGGGCGGCCGGCGCACGCGCGGTGCGGCGGCGCGAGCCCTGGGCGGCCGGCGCACGCGCGGTGCGGCGGCGCGAGCCCTGGGCGGCCGGCGCACGCGCGGTGCGGCGGCGGGCAAGATGGCGGCGAGCAGGGCGGGTGTTTTGGCTGGACGGCGGCGGGCGAGGGCAGAGGCGGGCTGGAGTCGAGCATGTGGGGGCCGCGGTGAGGCGAGGTGAGGCGAGCGTGCGCCTTCGGGTGGCCGCGGGTGTCGGGCTGTGTCCTGCCAGCCGGGGCCGTCGCTGCGTGGAGGCGGCGGGGCGGGGGGGGGGAGTCGGGCCGGGGGCCGCGCCGGGTCTGCGCGGCGCCGGGTCTGCCGGAGCGCGGCTCTGACTCTCCCTTTTGCGTGTGTCGCCTGTAGGGCCCCGGTTCCTCCCCAGCGCGGGCCGGGGCGTGCGCTCGCCCCTGCGGACGCAGCCTGGAGGAGTGTGTGGGGGGTGTCTGCGCGGGGGTCTGGATGTCTCTAGCAGCGGCACGGCAGCCTGATGCCTCCTCTCGTCTGGGACGCGGGGTCCTTGGGGAGTTCCCTGCTGCCTCCTCTGGCGTTCTCTGCGAGCTCATAGATCCCTCCACCTCCTCTCCCCCCCCCCCCCCCCCCGCCCCGCTCCCCTGTCTGGTGGGGTGGGAGACCGGTGGCTGCTCCCGCCGAGCTGAGAGCCACGTAGGGCACCCCTGTGTGCTCACTACGCATCTGGGATGGCACCCCTGCCCTGAGGGCCCCGCAGAGTCCCACCCTTCCTGCAACCAGCCCCCCCAGAGCCATTAAACCACCCACAAATCCTGCCCCAACACCCCCACAGGCCCCAAAATGCCTCCGAGCCCTGCCGCAATGTTGTCACTGACTCCAGACCTTCCCCTGCACTCTGTGCAAGGCCCCAAACATTCCTCAAACTGCTGCCAGACCCAGTGCCCGCAGCAGTGAGGCGTTCTAACAAAGATGGGGTGCGATCTGCGTCTCCGCCTCGACTCAGTCCCGCTTTAGAGAAACAGGAACTTACAGCACTTCCTGGTGAAGAGTGTTGACGGGTGAATGTGCGGATGACAAAGAGACTTTTCTCTCTTTTCTTCTGAGCCGCCTCTCAGAAGCCTCTGTGTGTGCACGATGTGGCTGATCTGGGATAATCGTGCTGTGCGCAGTGCTTAAGGAGAACATTGCCCTAAAATGGAGGGCTAAGGAATAGCCTAAAAAACCTAAAAGGCTCGGGAAGAGCCAAAGAGAACACCGATGGGCTCTGGGAAGCCCCAGTGATGCTAGCGAAAACAGCGTGGCTTTTAGGCACCTCCTCAGAGCAGCAGCAATGTCTCGCTCCAGCCTATGGGGCAATGGGGACTCTTAATTACCGCCTTGAATTACCACAAGTGTTGCAAAAGCAGAAGGGACTAGGGAGCATGCAGAGCAGGTTATGGACTATATGTCAAGTTTAAACAAGCAACAAGCCCCTCTGCAAACAGAAACAGGTTTAGCCCTAAGTAATAGACGAAGGTAGCTGTGAGTAACGTGAAGCGAAGCGGTGACGTCAGTCACCCCGAAAGCCTCGGAGAAGCGGTCTGAAAATCTGGTACCCTCGCGGCCTCGGCAGTCTTTTTGGTTTGTTTGGCAGGGTAGCCCACCGAAGGGGGACATCTCGAAGAGAAGCAGCAAGACCTGGGGATCCGGTGGTTCATTTTGGTCGTCGCCTGTGAGGCCAGCATGCAAGAGTAAGAGGAAGCTAGGAGCAGTCTCAAAAAGGTAATAGGTCTGAAAGGGAGACAGGCAAATCGAGGGCTGTCGTTCCTCCACGTAGTTAAAGACCGAGAGAGCTGTCGGTTAAGCGCATGCATACGAGGGTTTGCGAACAGTAACAATAACACTGAAGCGGAATAAAAATAAGGTTTCGTGGAAGATGGCGTTAGGAAGGTATTAGGCGACGTGCCCGCCTGCCTAATAACCTAGCCCTAATTGCTGTGTGTAACGTTTCCAGACCGTTTACCCTGCAACGTATGGTGCAAAGTGCCGTATTAAGACCTTTCCCTTAAGGAAAAGAAGAAGAAAAAAAGAAAAAAAAGGGGGAAAGAGAAAACAGGGTAAAGAGAAAAAGATCATGCATAAACCTAAGCGTTTCACTGGAAGTAAAACGCGAGTTTATCGCTTCCTTACAGAGGTGGAACCAAGGACAGCAAATGCTGACGAGGAGAAGAGACGGACGAGCGTTTGCTTGCGGTTAATACCGAAGGGACGGGATGAAACAAGGAAGCCAGAATGCAGCGGCCCCTCGATATCACCAGGAACTGCTACAGGAGGAGGCGTTCTGGCACGGGTAACTAGGGTAAGTATGGCTAATGACCGTTAGCAGTTATTTCGGCCTCCCCGAGGCAGCGCTGAGGACTGAGTAACCCGTTCCTGCCCTGTGGCTGCTGTTCCCTGTATCTGCCTTAGCTTTGCTTTGGCTGTTTCTCTTTTGTTTTGTTATCGTACACGCAGCTACGGAAAGGAATAGATGTCATACTTACTTTTTTAGATTAATTGCCACGGCTGAAGTTGAAGAGACCAAGAAACGTAAGCCGCGAAGGGGCACATCTTGAAGAGAGGGGGCTAGACCTAGCGATGCAGTTGTTCGTTTTGGTCGTCGCCTGTGAGGCCAGCATGCAAGAGTAAGAGGAAGCTAGGAGCAGTCTCAAAAAGGTAATAGGTCTGAAAGGGAGACAGGCAAATCGAGGGCTGTCGTTCCTCCACGTAGTTAAAGACCGAGAGAGTTGTCGGTTAAGCGCATGCATACGAGGGTTTGCGAACAGTAACAATAACACTGAAGCGGAATAAAAATAAGGTTTCGTGGAAGATGGCGTTAGGAAGGTATTAGGCGACGTGCCCGCCTGCCTAATAACCTAGCCCTAATTGCTGTGTGTAACGTTTCCAGACCGTTTACCCTGCAACGTATGGTGCAAAGTGCCGTATTAAGACCTTTCCCTTAAGGAAAAGAAGAAGAAAAAAAGAAAAAAAAGGGGGAAAGAGAAAACAGGGTAAAGAGAAAAAGATCATGCATAAACCTAAGCGTTTCACTGGAAGTAAAACGCGAGTTTATCGCTTCCTTACAGAGGTGGAACCAAGGACAGCAAATGCTGACGAGGAGAAGAGACGGACGAGCGTTTTCTTGCGGTTAATACCGAAGGGACGGGATGAAACAAGGAAGCCAGAATGCAGCGGCCCCTCGATATCACCAGGAACTGCTACAGGAGGAGGCGTTCTGGCACGGGTAACTAGGGTAAGTATGGCTAATGACCGTTAGCAGTTATTTCGGCCTCCCCGAGGCAGCGCTGAGGACTGAGTAACCCGTTCCTGCCCTGTGGCTGCTGTTCCCTGTATCTGCCTTAGCTTTGCTTTGGCTGTTTCTCTTTTGTTTTGTTATCGTACACGCAGCTACGGAAAGGAATAGATGTCATACTTACTTTTTTAGATTAATTGCCACGGCTGAAGTTGAAGAGACCAAGAAACGTAAGCCGCGAAGGGGCACATCTTGAAGAGAGGGGGCTAGACCTAGCGATGCAGTTGTTCGTTTTGGTCGTCGCCTGTGAGGCCAGCATGCAAGAGTAAGAGGAAGCTAGGAGCAGTCTCAAAAAGGTAATAGGTCTGAAAGGGAGACAGGCAAATCGAGGGCTGTCGTTCCTCCACGTAGTTAAAGACCGAGAGAGTTGTCGGTTAAGCGCATGCATACGAGGGTTTGCGAACAGTAACAATAACACTGAAGCGGAATAAAAATAAGGTTTCGTGGAAGATGGCGTTAGGAAGGTATTAGGCGACGTGCCCGCCTGCCTAATAACCTAGCCCTAATTGCTGTGTGTAACGTTTCCAGACCGTTTACCCTGCAACGTATGGTGCAAAGTGCCGTATTAAGACCTTTCCCTTAAGGAAAAGAAAAAGAAAAAAAGAAAAAAAAAGGGGGAAAAAGAAAACAGGGTAAAGAGAAAAAGATCATGCATAAACCTAAGCGTTTCACTGGAAGTAAAACGCGAGTTTATCGCTTCCTTACAGAGGTGGAACCAAGGACAGCAAATGCTGACGAGGAGAAGAGACGGACGAGCGTTTGCTTGCGGTTAATACCGAAGGGACGGGATGAAACAAGGAAGCCAGAATGCAGCGGCCCCTCGATATCACCAGGAACTGCTACAGGAGGAGGCGTTCTGGCACGGGTAACTAGGGTAAGTATGGCTAATGACCGTTAGCAGTTATTTCGGCCTCCCCGAGGCAGCGCTGAGGACTGAGTAACCCGTTCCTGCCCTGTGGCTGCTGTTCCCTGTATCTGCCTTAGCTTTGCTTTGGCTGTTTCTCTTTTGTTTTGTTATCGTACACGCAGCTACGGAAAGGAATAGATGTCATACTTACTTTTTTAGATTAATTGCCACGGCTGAAGTTGAAGAGACCAAGAAACGTAAGCCGCGAAGGGGCACATCTTGAAGAGAGGGGGCTAGACCTAGCGATGCAGTTGTTCGTTTTGGTCGTCGCCTGTGAGGCCAGCATGCAAGAGTAAGAGGAAGCTAGGAGCAGTCTCAAAAAGGTAATAGGTCTGAAAGGGAGACAGGCAAATCGAGGGCTGTCGTTCCTCCACGTAGTTAAAGACCGAGAGAGTTGTCGGTTAAGCGCATGCATACGAGGGTTTGCGAACAGTAACAATAACACTGAAGCGGAATAAAAATAAGGTTTCGTGGAAGATGGCGTTAGGAAGGTATTAGGCGACGTGCCCGCCTGCCTAATAACCTAGCCCTAATTGCTGTGTGTAACGTTTCCAGACCGTTTACCCTGCAACGTATGGTGCAAAGTGCCGTATTAAGACCTTTCCCTTAAGGAAAAGAAGAAGAAAAAAAGAAAAAAAAGGGGGAAAAAGAAAACAGGGTAAAGAGAAAAAGATCATGCATAAACCTAAGCGTTTCACTGGAAGTAAAACGCGAGTTTATCGCTTCCTTACAGAGGTGGAACCAAGGACAGCAAATGCTGACGAAGAGAAGAGACGGACGAGCGTTTTCTTGCGGTTAATACCGAAGGGACGGGATGAAACAAGGAAGCCAGAATGCAGCGGCCCCTCGATATCACCAGGAACTGCTACAGGAGGAGGCGTTCTGGCACGGGTAACTAGGGTAAGTATGGCTAATGACCGTTAGCAGTTATTTTGGCCTCCCCGAGGCAGCGCTGAGGACTAAGTAACCTGAGGGGCTCTGGCCTGGGTTGGGGCAGAAGTGCAGGCAGGCGGGATCAGGCATTTTCCTCTCAGCTCTCCGAGCTGAATCCTAGCCCTGAAGGAAAAAGCACTGGGGGGAGGCTACTCGGACACCTGCCATGTCGAGGGCAGGGGCAGGAGCTGACCCTTCCCCGACGGACAGACGTACGGACAGACGCTGGTGCGGCGGTGACTCTTTGGATATCGTAGGTAAGGGGAGGCACACTGGTGCCGAGCTCCGGGGCGGTTTGCCTGAACACGATGCCTGAGGCAGGAGGTTATGCATTGTGTCCGGGGCTGGGAGCTGGTCCCCGAGTCCAATGTACTTGGGAGTGCCTGCGCTTGCCAGGGAGCCCGGTGCTGTTCCCAGAGCTGCGGGGAATTTCCCTTGCGTTGCCTGGACCCTCGGGGCTCTTGGGGGTGTTTCCCCTCATCGCGAGGGCTGCCAGAGCCCCTCCAGGGCTGCGTGAGGTCCCCGAACCGCTCCCGGATTTGCTTTTGGCACTCCGCAGTGTCGCTCGTGTGCCTGGGGCAGCCTGCAGGCGCCATCCTGTCAGCCGCGTTGAGCCCTGCGGCGTGCCTGGTGACCCCTCTGGTGTGCGCCAAGGCCCTTCCTCTGTATTTTGGTCTGCCCCAGAGCCCTGCACTTGCCCTCTGATGCCCTCAGGACCCCTCAGTTCACATTCTGGGTTGCCCCCGAGCCCTCTGCGTGCCTTTCGGTGCGCCCCGTGGCCCCGTGTGTGTTTTGCGGCACGCCGCAGAGGTCTCTGTTTAGCTTTTTCTCCTGTCCTGGAGTTTTCTGGGTGCTTCTGGGTGTGCCCCAGGGCCCTCCTTTTGGTGCCCCCCGAGTCACTCTGTTTGCTCTATCGTTGTTCTTTTTTTTTTTTTTTTTTTTTTTTCTTGACTTGTGTTGCACCCAGAGCTCTCGATTTGTTCTCTTGTGCTCCGCATACTCCCCTTTCCGCACTCTACACCCCAGGCAGGGCTCTCCCTTCAGCTCTCAGCAAGCTGCTGTCAGGAGAGTGGGGGTGCCTCTGCTGCCCTGGCAGCCCCAGCTGTCCCTGAGAAGGGGCTGATGGCCAGGCCCCCTGGCCAGTTCCTGCAGGCCCACAGCTGCGGGCCCTGGGGCTGGGATGAATGCCAGGGGGAGCTGGGTGGCAGGACAGGCCCCAGGTGGGGCTGATGGCAAGGGCAGGCCCACATTTGGGGGCTGGGGCTGCAGTTGGGGGGAGCTGGCGCTGGGGCAGGAGCTGGGCAGTGGAGCTGCCACGGAGCACGGCCCTTCGGGACCAGCCCGGCGGCCGCCCCGCGGAGGAGGTGAGCGGGGCCGGGGGAGGCGCACTGCAGGCTGCGGGTCCCGCATGTGCCGGGGGTCCCGGCGGCTGGGAGCGTCCCGGGGCCACGGAGGCAGGGGGAGGAAGGGGGTGCGCCGGGGCTGTGGTGCGGTTTACTGCGCGGTCGGAGGAGCGCGGGGGGGGGGGGGGGGGTCTCCTGTGTCAGCTCGGGAGCGTGTCGGGGAGCGGGGGGAGGAGGGTCGTGGAGGGGCGGGGGCAGTGTCGGAGCTGAGGCGGGGCCGGTGGCGGGGGTGTCGGGGGAGCCCCGGGCCGGTGGTGGGGCCGGCGGGGCCGCGCTCGGGGCTCTGCGGCCGTTTCCGGGGGGACAGGGGGGAAGGGGAAGGGGGGCGGGACGGAAAGGAACGGAATGTGCCGAGGGTCAAAGGTGCCCCAGCGCTGCGGGTGGGGGGCGGGAGTTGGGGTGCGGGACTGCGGGGAGCCGTAGCTTTCGGCGCGGCATGCCGGGAGCAGTAGTCTTCCGGCACTGGGCTTCCGGTGGGGCATGTTTGTTCTGAGCGCGGCATGCTGGGAGCGGTAGTCTTCCGGCACTGGGCTTCCGGGCGGCCATGTTGCTTGGCATGGCATGCCGGGAGCAGTAGTCTTCCGGCACTGGGCTTCCGGGCCGCCCTTCTCGCGTGCACGGTATGCTGGGAGGTGTAGTCTTCTCAGGCGGGGCTACTGGGTGACCGTGCTGCGCCTCTCGAGGTGGCCCCGCGGGGGGGGCGGCGGCGGCAGGTCCCTGCCAGCGGGGTTCCCAGCGGGTGGCCGCGTGGCAGGCCAGGAGCTGTAGTGCCCGCTGGGTCTGTTCCTTACTGGACATGTGTCACTCACGCCTGAGTCCCCACAGGTCACGGGGGACAGTGGAATGCCCCTGTTTTTCCCCGGTACAGGGCAGGAAGTGTTTTCCATCTCCGATGGTGTTGCAAGACAACCTTGGAAGCTCAGAAAGAGTGTTCCTGCTGTTTAAACTAGGCAGATGAGGAGGAACCCCCCCCCCCCCCCATTTCCTGGGAGGAAATAATTCTTTAATCAAGGCCATGCTAGAAGTGCTAAAGCCTTAAAGAAATAGTAAATCAAAATGTTTTGTTTTCTATGTAGACGTTGCCGATTTAGCAAAGGAATTCGAGGTATCCCCGAACTGAACTGTCCTCATTATAATACAAGAAAATCACGCCCATAGGTCAGAAAGACCTGTGCCCGGGTGAAGACCCCTCCCCTGAGCATGCGTAGTATTAAAATGGTGTGTAAGCAATATTAGAATTGTATGTAAATCACTAACCAACCGGTGTAAGAGGGAAAGTTGCAAACCTTGCAACTTGTATAAATGCTACTTGGAAAGCCGGGGCGGGGGGGGGGGAAGTTGCGCTTGATTTGTGGGGAAAACACCGAGCAGCCAGGCTTGCACAACTCTGAAATAAATAAGCAAATGTCTCTCCTGAGCGTGTCATTATTGGCTTAGTGCACAGCGGGCAACGAATCCGCTTTTCGGACAGCAGCGTGACCAGGCAGGGTTGTCCCCGGGGGCTGGGGCTGTCCCTCTTGGAAATGGGGAGGGCGGGAAGAGTAGGAGGGGTGCTGCGGGCTCCTGGGGGTCGTAGCTTTGCTCAGGATTGGGGCCGGTTAGGCAGCTGCTGGGAGGAGTGGCGGTGCTGGGAGGGCACGGTGCGGAGCTGTCCTGCTGTGCAGCGCAAGGGAAAGTCGACCAGCACCGTTGCTGTCCGAGGACCCTGGAACAGCCTGAGAGACCCTGGAACAGCCACCCCACGGACACCGTGTCACTGCCTCGCAAGGCCACTGCGTTCAGGTACGTTTGACTACATCCGGCAGAAGAAATGTAAGCCGAAGGATCAGGGCAAATAGCTGCTTGTCTAGGTTTGTTACCTAGCGACGCACTGGCAAAGCTTTTTATGAACACCCGTACTCGATCGAGTGCGTATTCATTCTGTGAATATTAATTACTGCCAGACCGCGTACGTCACTGATGCTTTAAAGCAAGTCCGTGGCGCTGGGGTAGCACGTGTAGTGGAGGCTAAATGCAATAATACCTCGTTTTGATGTTGTTCTCTTCTACGAAAGCACTTGGAGCAGATTAAGACATTTCTCGTCCTATTTTGTTTATTGAGTGGACCCTGATACTGGGGAGAAGCTGCCGTGAAGCAGACCTAGTAGTCAGCTTCCTTAGAGAAGGCGTCTTGTCCTGTATTTGAGGGCTTCCGGTACGTTTTGACAGACAGTAGTGAGTGACGGGTTTCCTTTGGACCCCCCGGGGAGCAGAAAGTTCTGCCGGGAAGGCAAAATGTTTCTTGCGGCTGGGTTGGAAGAAGCTGGCTGCTGATGCAAGGCAGTGACAATTCTGGGGAGTCGCGGGAAGTTCTGAAAAGACGGTCGTTCCCTTTGCTAGAAGGCTATGCACTTCGGTTCCTAATAGCTGTAGTAATGAAGCCAGGTAAGCGTTCGGGAGGAGCCCAAGCCACTTTTGCCTAGCGAGTATTTTGCAAGGGGGGCAGGAAAGCGCTGCGCCCTGCTCCTTGCTGCCCTCGCGTGTCTGAAAGGCGGCACTGCACGCGGGAGGGGGGGCGCGCATGCGCATTGCGTTCCGGCGCGCTCACGGCTGCCCTCGCGTGTCGACAAGGCAGCACTGCAGCCGCCGGCGGCCACCGCTGCGTACGGAGACCGTTGCGGGCAGCCGGCGCACACGTGCGCGCTGCCGGTCGCCGCGTTGGCCGCTACTCTGCGCTCTCTCGGGGACGGGTAAGCGCAGGGGCCGCGCTCGTGCCCCCTGCCCGGTGCTCACGGACCGGGAGCGCTTTTCCCGAGAGGGCTTTTCCTTCTCGGTGCTTCCTGGGGGCGCGGGGACGGGCAGTGCCGTCTCGGAGCTGCTCCGCGGCGCTCTCTCCCCGGGGCAGCCCCAGCGCCTGCTCGCTGAAGCCCGCCGCTCTCTCGGGCGCGGGCAGAGCAGCCTCGGGGCGCTCGCTGCTCGGCCTGAGCGCCGGGGTGGCGCGGCGGGCTGCGGTTGGCGCGCGGGAGCCGGCCGGCTGCAGCGCGGCGCTGCGACCACGCGAGAGTGGGGCCATTGCGGGTCTGGGCTGCCTCGCGCTGCGCTCCCCCCGCCCCTCGCGCTGCGCTCCCCCCGCCCCTCGCGCTGCGCTCCCCCCGCCCCTCGCGCTGCGCTCCCCCCGCCCCTCGCGCTGCGCTCCCCCCGCCCCTCGCGCTGCGCTCCCCCCGCCCCTCGCGCTCCGCTCCCCCCGCCCCTCGCGCTCCGCTCCCCCCGCCCCTCGCGCTGCGCTCCCCCCGCCCCTCGCGCTGCGCTCCCCCCGCCCCTCGCGCTCCGTTCCCCCCGCCCCTCGCGCTGCGCTCCCCCCGCCCCTCGCGCTGCGCTCCCCCCGCCCCTCGCGCTGCGCTCCCCCCGCCCCTCGCGCTCCGCTCCCCCCGCCCCTCGCGCTCCGCTCCCCCCGCCCCTCGCGCTCCGCTCCCCCCGCCCCTCGCGCTCCCCCCGCCCCTCGCGCTCCGCTCCCCCCGCCCCTCGCGCTCCCCCCGCCCCTCGCGCGCGGTCCTGGGCCGGCGCACGCGCGGTGCGGCGGCGCGAGCCCTGGGCGGCCGGCGCACGCGCGGTGCGGCGGCGCGAGCCCTGGGCGGCCGGCGCACGCGCGGTGCGGCGGCGCGAGCCCTGGGCGGCCGGCGCACGCGCGGTGCGGCGGCGCGAGCCCTGGGCGGCCGGCGCACGCGCGGTGCGGCGGCGCGAGCCCTGGGCGGCCGGCGCACGCGCGGTGCGGCGGCGCGAGCCCTGGGCGGCCGGCGCACGCGCGGTGCGGCGGCGCGAGCCCTGGGCGGCCGGCGCACGCGCGGTGCGGCGGCGCGAGCCCTGGGCGGCCGGCGCACGCGCGGTGCGGCGGCGCGAGCCCTGGGCGGCCGGCGCACGCGCGGTGCGGCGGCGGGCAAGATGGCGGCGAGCAGGGCGGGTGTTTTGGCTGGACGGCGGCGGGCGAGGGCAGAGGCGGGCTGGAGTCGAGCATGTGGGGGCCGCGGTGAGGCGAGGTGAGGCGAGCGTGCGCCTTCGGGTGGCCGCGGGTGTCGGGCTGTGTCCTGCCAGCCGGGGCCGTCGCTGCGTGGAGGCGGCGGGGCGGGGGGGGGGAGTCGGGCCGGGGGCCGCGCCGGGTCTGCGCGGCGCCGGGTCTGCCGGAGCGCGGCTCTGACTCTCCCTTTTGCGTGTGTCGCCTGTAGGGCCCCGGTTCCTCCCCAGCGCGGGCCGGGGCGTGCGCTCGCCCCTGCGGACGCAGCCTGGAGGAGTGTGTGGGGGGTGTCTGCGCGGGGGTCTGGATGTCTCTAGCAGCGGCACGGCAGCCTGATGCCTCCTCTCGTCTGGGACGCGGGGTCCTTGGGGAGTTCCCTGCTGCCTCCTCTGGCGTTCTCTGCGAGCTCATAGATCCCTCCACCTCCTCTCCCCCCCCCCCCCCCCCCCGCCCCGCTCCCCTGTCTGGTGGGGTGGGAGACCGGTGGCTGCTCCCGCCGAGCTGAGAGCCACGTAGGGCACCCCTGTGTGCTCACTACGCATCTGGGATGGCACCCCTGCCCTGAGGGCCCCGCAGAGTCCCACCCTTCCTGCAACCAGCCCCCCCAGAGCCATTAAACCACCCACAAATCCTGCCCCAACACCCCCACAGGCCCCAAAATGCCTCCGAGCCCTGCCGCAATGTTGTCACTGACTCCAGACCTTCCCCTGCACTCTGTGCAAGGCCCCAAACATTCCTCAAACTGCTGCCAGACCCAGTGCCCGCAGCAGTGAGGCGTTCTAACAAAGATGGGGTGCGATCTGCGTCTCCGCCTCGACTCAGTCCCGCTTTAGAGAAACAGGAACTTACAGCACTTCCTGGTGAAGAGTGTTGACGGGTGAATGTGCGGATGACAAAGAGACTTTTCTCTCTTTTCTTCTGAGCCGCCTCTCAGAAGCCTCTGTGTGTGCACGATGTGGCTGATCTGGGATAATCGTGCTGTGCGCAGTGCTTAAGGAGAACATTGCCCTAAAATGGAGGGCTAAGGAATAGCCTAAAAAACCTAAAAGGCTCGGGAAGAGCCAAAGAGAACACCGATGGGCTCTGGGAAGCCCCAGTGATGCTAGCGAAAACAGCGTGGCTTTTAGGCACCTCCTCAGAGCAGCAGCAATGTCTCGCTCCAGCCTATGGGGCAATGGGGACTCTTAATTACCGCCTTGAATTACCACAAGTGTTGCAAAAGCAGAAGGGACTAGGGAGCATGCAGAGCAGGTTATGGACTATATGTCAAGTTTAAACAAGCAACAAGCCCCTCTGCAAACAGAAACAGGTTTAGCCCTAAGTAATAGACGAAGGTAGCTGTGAGTAACGTGAAGCGAAGCGGTGACGTCAGTCACCCCGAAAGCCTCGGAGAAGCGGTCTGAAAATCTGGTACCCTCGCGGCCTCGGCAGTCTTTTTGGTTTGTTTGGCAGGGTAGCCCACCGAAGGGGGACATCTCGAAGAGAAGCAGCAAGACCTGGGGATCCGGTGGTTCATTTTGGTCGTCGCCTGTGAGGCCAGCATGCAAGAGTAAGAGGAAGCTAGGAGCAGTCTCAAAAAGGTAATAGGTCTGAAAGGGAGACAGGCAAATCGAGGGCTGTCGTTCCTCCACGTAGTTAAAGACCGAGAGAGCTGTCGGTTAAGCGCATGCATACGAGGGTTTGCGAACAGTAACAATAACACTGAAGCGGAATAAAAATAAGGTTTCGTGGAAGATGGCGTTAGGAAGGTATTAGGCGACGTGCCCGCCTGCCTAATAACCTAGCCCTAATTGCTGTGTGTAACGTTTCCAGACCGTTTACCCTGCAACGTATGGTGCAAAGTGCCGTATTAAGACCTTTCCCTTAAGGAAAAGAAGAAGAAAAAAAGAAAAAAAAGGGGGAAAGAGAAAACAGGGTAAAGAGAAAAAGATCATGCATAAACCTAAGCGTTTCACTGGAAGTAAAACGCGAGTTTATCGCTTCCTTACAGAGGTGGAACCAAGGACAGCAAATGCTGACGAGGAGAAGAGACGGACGAGCGTTTGCTTGCGGTTAATACCGAAGGGACGGGATGAAACAAGGAAGCCAGAATGCAGCGGCCCCTCGATATCACCAGGAACTGCTACAGGAGGAGGCGTTCTGGCACGGGTAACTAGGGTAAGTATGGCTAATGACCGTTAGCAGTTATTTCGGCCTCCCCGAGGCAGCGCTGAGGACTGAGTAACCCGTTCCTGCCCTGTGGCTGCTGTTCCCTGTATCTGCCTTAGCTTTGCTTTGGCTGTTTCTCTTTTGTTTTGTTATCGTACACGCAGCTACGGAAAGGAATAGATGTCATACTTACTTTTTTAGATTAATTGCCACGGCTGAAGTTGAAGAGACCAAGAAACGTAAGCCGCGAAGGGGCACATCTTGAAGAGAGGGGGCTAGACCTAGCGATGCAGTTGTTCGTTTTGGTCGTCGCCTGTGAGGCCAGCATGCAAGAGTAAGAGGAAGCTAGGAGCAGTCTCAAAAAGGTAATAGGTCTGAAAGGGAGACAGGCAAATCGAGGGCTGTCGTTCCTCCACGTAGTTAAAGACCGAGAGAGTTGTCGGTTAAGCGCATGCATACGAGGGTTTGCGAACAGTAACAATAACACTGAAGCGGAATAAAAATAAGGTTTCGTGGAAGATGGCGTTAGGAAGGTATTAGGCGACGTGCCCGCCTGCCTAATAACCTAGCCCTAATTGCTGTGTGTAACGTTTCCAGACCGTTTACCCTGCAACGTATGGTGCAAAGTGCCGTATTAAGACCTTTCCCTTAAGGAAAAGAAGAAGAAAAAAAGAAAAAAAAGGGGGAAAGAGAAAACAGGGTAAAGAGAAAAAGATCATGCATAAACCTAAGCGTTTCACTGGAAGTAAAACGCGAGTTTATCGCTTCCTTACAGAGGTGGAACCAAGGACAGCAAATGCTGACGAGGAGAAGAGACGGACGAGCGTTTGCTTGCGGTTAATACCGAAGGGACGGGATGAAACAAGGAAGCCAGAATGCAGCGGCCCCTCGATATCACCAGGAACTGCTACAGGAGGAGGCGTTCTGGCACGGGTAACTAGGGTAAGTATGGCTAATGACCGTTAGCAGTTATTTCGGCCTCCCCGAGGCAGCGCTGAGGACTGAGTAACCCGTTCCTGCCCTGTGGCTGCTGTTCCCTGTATCTGCCTTAGCTTTGCTTTGGCTGTTTCTCTTTTGTTTTGTTATCGTACACGCAGCTACGGAAAGGAATAGATGTCATACTTACTTTTTTAGATTAATTGCCACGGCTGAAGTTGAAGAGACCAAGAAACGTAAGCCGCGAAGGGGCACATCTTGAAGAGAGGGGGCTAGACCTAGCGATGCAGTTGTTCGTTTTGGTCGTCGCCTGTGAGGCCAGCATGCAAGAGTAAGAGGAAGCTAGGAGCAGTCTCAAAAAGGTAATAGGTCTGAAAGGGAGACAGGCAAATCGAGGGCTGTCGTTCCTCCACGTAGTTAAAGACCGAGAGAGCTGTCGGTTAAGCGCATGCATACGAGGGTTTGCGAACAGTAACAATAACACTGAAGCGGAATAAAAATAAGGTTTCGTGGAAGATGGCGTTAGGAAGGTATTAGGCGACGTGCCCGCCTGCCTAATAACCTAGCCCTAATTGCTGTGTGTAACGTTTCCAGACCGTTTACCCTGCAACGTATGGTGCAAAGTGCCGTATTAAGACCTTTCCCTTAAGGAAAAGAAGAAGAAAAAAAGAAAAAAAAGGGGGAAAGAGAAAACAGGGTAAAGAGAAAAAGATCATGCATAAACCTAAGCGTTTCACTGGAAGTAAAACGCGAGTTTATCGCTTCCTTACAGAGGTGGAACCAAGGACAGCAAATGCTGACGAAGAGAAGAGACGGACGAGCGTTTTCTTGCGGTTAATACCGAAGGGACGGGATGAAACAAGGAAGCCAGAATGCAGCGGCCCCTCGATATCACCAGGAACTGCTACAGGAGGAGGCGTTCTGGCACGGGTAACTAGGGTAAGTATGGCTAATGACCGTTAGCAGTTATTTCGGCCTCCCCGAGGCAGCGCTGAGGACTAAGTAACCTGAGGGGCTCTGGCCTGGGTTGGGGCAGAAGTGCAGGCAGGCGGGATCAGGCATTTTCCTCTCAGCTCTCCGAGCTGAATCCTAGCCCTGAAGGAAAAAGCACTGGGGGGAGGCTACTCGGACACCTGCCATGTCGAGGGCAGGGGCAGGAGCTGACCCTTCCCCGACGGACAGACGTACGGACAGACGCTGGTGCGGCGGTGACTCTTTGGATATCGTAGGTAAGGGGAGGCACGCTGGTGCCGAGCTCCGGGGCGGTTTGCCTGAACACGATGCCTGAGGCAGGAGGTTATGCATTGTGTCCGGGGCTGGGAGCTGGTCCCCGAGTCCAATGTACTTGGGAGTGCCTGCGCTTGCCAGGGAGCCCGGTGCTGTTCCCAGAGCTGCGGGGAATTTCCCTTGCGTTGCCTGGACCCTCGGGGCTCTTGGGGGTGTTTCCCCTCATCGCGAGGGCTGCCAGAGCCCCTCCAGGGCTGCGTGAGGTCCCCGAACCGCTCCCGGATTTGCTTTTGGCACTCCGCAGTGTCGCTCGTGTGCCTGGGGCAGCCTGCAGGCGCCATCCTGTCAGCCGCGTTGAGCCCTGCGGCGTGCCTGGTGACCCCTCTGGTGTGCGCCAAGGCCCTTCCTCTGTATTTTGGTCTGCCCCAGAGCCCTGCACTTGCCCTCTGATGCCCTCAGGACCCCTCAGTTCACATTCTGGGTTGCCCCCGAGCCCTCTGCGTGCCTTTCGGTGCGCCCCGTGGCCCCGTGTGTGTTTTGCGGCACGCCGCAGAGGTCTCTGTTTAGCTTTTTCTCCTGTCCTGGAGTTTTCTGGGTGCTTCTGGGTGTGCCCCAGGGCCCTCCTTTTGGTGCCCCCCGAGTCACTCTGTTTGCTCTATCGTTGTTCTTTTTTTTTTTTTTTTTTTTTTTTTTTTCTTGACTTGTGTTGCACCCAGAGCTCTCGATTTGTTCTCTTGTGCTCCGCATACTCCCCTTTCCGCACTCTACACCCCAGGCAGGGCTCTCCCTTCAGCTCTCAGCAAGCTGCTGTCAGGAGAGTGGGGGTGCCTCTGCTGCCCTGGCAGCCCCAGCTGTCCCTGAGAAGGGGCTGATGGCCAGGCCCCCTGGCCAGTTCCTGCAGGCCCACAGCTGCGGGCCCTGGGGCTGGGATGAATGCCAGGGGGAGCTGGGTGGCAGGACAGGCCCCAGGTGGGGCTGATGGCAAGGGCAGGCCCACATTTGGGGGCTGGGGCTGCAGTTGGGGGGAGCTGGCGCTGGGGCAGGAGCTGGGCAGCGGAGCTGCCACGGAGCACGGCCCTTCGGGACCAGCCCGGCGGCCGCCCCGCGGAGGAGGTGAGCGGGGCCGGGGGAGGCGCACTGCAGGCTGCGGGTCCCGCATGTGCCGGGGGTCCCGGCGGCTGGGAGCGTCCCGGGGCCACGGAGGCAGGGGGAGGAAGGGGGTGCGCCGGGGCTGTGGTGCGGTTTACTGCGCGGTCGGAGGAGCGCGGGGGGGGGTCTCCTGTGTCAGCTCGGGAGCGTGTCGGGGAGCGGGGGGAGGAGGGTCGTGGAGGGGCGGGGGCAGTGTCGGAGCTGAGGCGGGGCCGGTGGCGGGGGTGTCGGGGGAGCCCCGGGCCGGTGGTGGGGCCGGCGGGGCCGCGCTCGGGGCTCTGCGGCCGTTTCCGGGGGGACAGGGGGGAAGGGGAAGGGGGGCGGGACGGAAAGGAACGGAATGTGCCGAGGGTCAAAGGTGCCCCAGCGCTGCGGGTGGGGGGCGGGAGTTGGGGTGCGGGACTGCGGGGAGCCGTAGCTTTCGGCGCGGCATGCCGGGAGCAGTAGTCTTCCGGCACTGGGCTTCCGGTGGGGCATGTTTGTTCTGAGCGCGGCATGCTGGGAGCGGTAGTCTTCCGGCACTGGGCTTCCGGGCGGCCATGTTGCTTGGCATGGCATGCCGGGAGCAGTAGTCTTCCGGCACTGGGCTTCCGGGCCGCCCTTCTCGCGTGCACGGTATGCTGGGAGGTGTAGTCTTCTCAGGCGGGGCTACTGGGTGACCATGCTGCGCCTCTCGAGGTGGCCCCGCGGGGGGGGCGGCGGCGGCAGGTCCCTGCCAGCGGGGTTCCCAGCGGGTGGCCGCGTGGCAGGCCAGGAGCTGTAGTGCCCGCTGGGTCTGTTCCTTACTGGACATGTGTCACTCACGCCTGAGTCCCCACAGGTCACGGGGGACAGTGGAATGCCCCTGTTTTTCCCCGGTACAGGGCAGGAAGTGTTTTCCATCTCCGATGGTGTTGCAAGACAACCTTGGAAGCTCAGAAAGAGTGTTCCTGCTGTTTAAACTAGGCAGATGAGGAGGAACCCCCCCCCCCCCCCCATTTCCTGGGAGGAAATAATTCTTTAATCAAGGCCATGCTAGAAGTGCTAAAGCCTTAAAGAAATAGTAAATCAAAATGTTTTGTTTTCTATGTAGACGTTGCCGATTTAGCAAAGGAATTCGAGGTATCCCCGAACTGAACTGTCCTCATTATAATACAAGAAAATCACGCCCATAGGTCAGAAAGACCTGTGCCCGGGTGAAGACCCCTCCCCTGAGCATGCGTAGTTTTAAAATGGTGTGTAAGCAATATTAGAATTGTATGTAAATCACTAACCAACCGGTGTAAGAGGGAAAGTTGCAAACCTTGCAACTTGTATAAATGCTACTTGGAAAGCCGGGGTGGGGGGGGGAAGTTGCGCTTGATTTGTGGGGAAAACACCGAGCAGCCAGGCTTGCACAACTCTGAAATAAATAAGCAAATGTCTCTCCTGAGCGTGTCATTATTGGCTTAGTGCACAGCGGGCAACGAATCCGCTTTTCGGACAGCAGCGTGACCAGGCAGGGTTGTCCCCGGGGGCTGGGGCTGTCCCTCTTGGAAATGGGGAGGGCGGGAAGAGTAGGAGGGGTGCTGCGGGCTCCTGGGGGTCGTAGCTTTGCTCAGGATTGGGGCCGGTTAGGCAGCTGCTGGGAGGAGTGGCGGTGCTGGGAGGGCACGGTGCGGAGCTGTCCTGCTGTGCAGCGCAAGGGAAAGTCGACCAGCACCGTTGCTGTCCGAGGACCCTGGAACAGCCCGAGAGACCCTGGAACAGCCACCCCACGGACACCGTGTCACTGCCTCGCAAGGCCACTGCGTTCAGGTACGTTTGACTACATCCGGCAGAAGAAATGTAAGCCGAAGGATCAGGGCAAATAGCTGCTTGTCTAGGTTTGTTACCTAGCGACGCACTGGCAAAGCTTTTTATGAACACCCGTACTCGATCGAGTGCGTATTCATTCTGTGAATATTAATTACTGCCAGACCGCGTACGTCACTGATGCTTTAAAGCAAGTCCGTGGCGCTGGGGTAGCACGTGTAGTGGAGGCTAAATGCAATAATACCTCGTTTTGATGTTGTTCTCTTCTACGAAAGCACTTGGAGCAGATTAAGACATTTCTCGTCCTATTTTGTTTATTGAGTGGACCCTGATACTGGGGAGAAGCTGCCGTGAAGCAGACCTAGTAGTCAGCTTCCTTAGAGAAGGCGTCTTGTCCTGTATTTGAGGGCTTCCGGTACGTTTTGACAGACAGTAGTGAGTGACGGGTTTCCTTTGGACCCCCCGGGGAGCAGAAAGTTCTGCCGGGAAGGCAAAATGTTTCTTGCGGCTGGGTTGGAAGAAGCTGGCTGCTGATGCAAGGCAGTGACAATTCTGGGGAGTCGCGGGAAGTTCTGAAAAGACGGTCGTTCCCTTTGCTAGAAGGCTATGCACTTCGGTTCCTAATAGCTGTAGTAATGAAGCCAGGTAAGCGTTCGGGAGGAGCCCAAGCCACTTTTGCCTAGCGAGTATTTTGCAAGGGGGGCAGGAAAGCGCTGCGCCCTGCTCCTTGCTGCCCTCGCGTGTCTGAAAGGCGGCACTGCACGCGGGAGGGGGGGCGCGCATGCGCATTGCGTTCCGGCGCGCTCACGGCTGCCCTCGCGTGTCGACAAGGCAGCACTGCAGCCGCCGGCGGCCACCGCTGCGTACGGAGACCGTTGCGGGCAGCCGGCGCACACGTGCGCGCTGCCGGTCGCCGCGTTGGCCGCTACTCTGCGCTCTCTCGGGGACGGGTAAGCGCAGGGGCCGCGCTCGTGCCCCCTGCCCGGTGCTCACGGACCGGGAGCGCTTTTCCCGAGAGGGCTTTTCCTTCTCGGTGCTTCCTGGGGGCGCGGGGACGGGCAGTGCCGTCTCGGAGCTGCTCCGCGGCGCTCTCTCCCCGGGGCAGCCCCAGCGCCTGCTCGCTGATCCCCGCCGCTCTCTTGGGCGCGGGCAGAGCAGCCTCGGGGCGCTCGCTGCTCGGCCTGAGCGCCGGGGTGGCGCGGCGGGCTGCGGTTGGCGCGCGGGAGCCGGCCGGCTGCAGCGCGGCGCTGCGACCACGCGAGGGTGGGGCCATAGCGGGTCTGGGCTGCCTCGCGCTGCGCTCCCCCCGCCCCTCGCGCTGCGCTCCCCCCGCCCCTCGCGCTGCGCTCCCCCCGCCCCTCGCGCTGCGCTCCCCCCGCCCCTCGCGCTGCGCTCCCCCCGCCCCTCGCGCTCCGCTCCCCCCGCCCCTCGCGCTCCGCTCCCCCCGCCCCTCGCGCTCCGCTCCCCCCGCCCCTCGCGCTCCGCTCCCCCCGCCCCTCGCGCTCCCCCCGCCCCTCTCGCGCGGTCCTTGGCCGGCGCACGCGCGGTGCGGCGGCGCGAGCCCTGGGCGGCCGGCGCACGCGCGGTGCGGCGGCGCGAGCCCTGGGCGGCCGGCGCACGCGCGGTGCGGCGGCGCGAGCCCTGGGCGGCCGGCGCACGCGCGGTGCGGCGGCGCGAGCCCTGGGCGGCCGGCGCACGCGCGGTGCGGCGGCGCGAGCCCTGGGCGGCCGGCGCACGCGCGGTGCGGCGGCGCGAGCCCTGGGCGGCCGGCGCACGCGCGGTGCGGCGGCGCGAGCCCTGGGCGGCCGGCGCACGCGCGGTGCGGCGGCGGGCAAGATGGCGGCGAGCAGGGCGGGTGTTTTCGCTGGACGGCGGCGGGCGAGGGCAGAGGCGGGCTGGAGTCGAGCATGTGGGGGCCGCGGTGAGGCGAGGTGAGGCGAGCGTGCGCCTTCGGGTGGCCGCGGGTGTCGGGCTGCGTCCTGCCAGCCGGGGCCGTCGCTGCGTGGAGGCGGCGGGGCGGGGGGGGGGAGTCGGGCCGGGGGCCGCGCCGCGCCGGGTCTGCGCGGCGCCGGGTCTGCCGGAGCGCGGCTCTGACTCTCCCTTTTGCGTGTGTCGCCTGTAGGGCCCCGGTTCCTCCCCAGCGCGGGCCGGGGCGTGCGCTCGCCCCTGCGGACGCAGCCTGGAGGAGTGTGTGGGGGGTGTCTGCGCGGGGGTCTGGATGTCTCTAGCAGCGGCACGGCAGCCTGATGCCTCCTCTCGTCTGGGACGCGGGGTCCTTGGGGAGTTCCCTGCTGCCTCCTCTGGCGTTCTCTGCGAGCTCATAGATCCCTCCACCTCCTCTCCTCCCCCCCCCCCCCCGCCCCGCTCCCCTGTCTGGTGGGGTGGGAGACCGGTGGCTGCTCCCGCCGAGCTGAGAGCCACGTAGGGCACCCCTGTGTGCTCACTACGCATCTGGGATGGCACCCCTGCCCTGAGGGCCCCGCAGAGTCCCACCCTTCCTGCAACCAGCCCCCCCAGAGCCATTAAACCACCCACAAATCCTGCCCCAACACCCCCACAGGCCCCAAAATGCCTCCGAGCCCTGCCGCAATGTTGTCACTGACTCCAGACCTTCCCCTGCACTCTGTGCAAGGCCCCAAACATTCCTCAAACTGCTGCCAGACCCAGTGCCCGCAGCAGTGAGGCGTTCTAACAAAGATGGGGTGCGATCTGCGTCTCCGCCTCGACTCAGTCCCGCTTTAGAGAAACAGGAACTTACAGCACTTCCTGGTGAAGAGTGTTGACGGGTGAATGTGCGGATGACAAAGAGACTTTTCTCTCTTTTCTTCTGAGCCGCCTCTCAGAAGCCTCTGTGTGTGCACGATGTGGCTGATCTGGGATAATCGTGCTGTGCGCAGTGCTTAAGGAGAACATTGCCCTAAAATGGAGGGCTAAGGAATAGCCTAAAAAACCTAAAAGGCTCGGGAAGAGCCAAAGAGAACACCGATGGGCTCTGGGAAGCCCCAGTGATGCTAGCGAAAACAGCGTGGCTTTTAGGCACCTCCTCAGAGCAGCAGCAATGTCTCGCTCCAGCCTATGGGGCAATGGGGACTCTTAATTACCGCCTTGAATTACCACAAGTGTTGCAAAAGCAGAAGGGACTAGGGAGCATGCAGAGCAGGTTATGGACTATATGTCAAGTTTAAACAAGCAACAAGCCCCTCTGCAAACAGAAACAGGTTTAGCCCTAAGTAATAGACGAAGGTAGCTGTGAGTAACGTGAAGCGAAGCGGTGACGTCAGTCACCCCGAAAGCCTCGGAGAAGCGGTCTGAAAATCTGGTACCCTCGCGGCCTCGGCAGTCTTTTTGGTTTGTTTGGCAGGGTAGCCCACCGAAGGGGGACATCTCGAAGAGAAGCAGCAAGACCTGGGGATCCGGTGGTTCATTTTGGTCGTCGCCTGTGAGGCCAGCATGCAAGAGTAAGAGGAAGCTAGGAGCAGTCTCAAAAAGGTAATAGGTCTGAAAGGGAGACAGGCAAATCGAGGGCTGTCGTTCCTCCACGTAGTTAAAGACCGAGAGAGTTGTCGGTTAAGCGCATGCATACGAGGGTTTGCGAACAGTAACAATAACACTGAAGCGGAATAAAAGTAAGGTTTCGTGGAAGATGGCGTTAGGTAGGTATTAGGCGACGTGCCCGCCTGCCTAATAACCTAGCCCTAATTGCTGTGTGTAACGTTTCCAGACCGTTTACCCTGCAACGTATGGTGCAAAGTGCCGTATTAAGACCTTTCCCTTAAGGAAAAGAAGAAGAAAAAAAGAAAAAAAAGGGGGAAAAAGAAAACAGGGTAAAGAGAAAAAGATCATGCATAAACCTAAGCGTTTCACTGGAAGTAAAACGCGAGTTTATCGCTTCCTTACAGAGGTGGAACCAAGGACAGCAAATGCTGACGAGGAGAAGAGACGGACGAGCGTTTGCTTGCGGTTAATACCGAAGGGACGGGATGAAACAAGGAAGCCAGAATGCAGCGGCCCCTCGATATCACCAGGAACTGCTACAGGAGGAGGCGTTCTGGCACGGGTAACTAGGGTAAGTATGGCTAATGACCGTTAGCAGTTATTTCGGCCTCCCCGAGGCAGCGCTGAGGACTGAGTAACCCGTTCCTGCCCTGTGGCTGCTGTTCCCTGTATCTGCCTTAGCTTTGCTTTGGCTGTTTCTCTTTTGTTTTGTTATCGTACACGCAGCTACGGAAAGGAATAGATGTCATACTTACTTTTTTAGATTAATTGCCACGGCTGAAGTTGAAGAGACCAAGAAACGTAAGCCGCGAAGGGGCACATCTTGAAGAGAGGGGGCTAGACCTAGCGATGCAGTTGTTCGTTTTGGTCGTCGCCTGTGAGGCCAGCATGCAAGAGTAAGAGGAAGCTAGGAGCAGTCTCAAAAAGGTAATAGGTCTGAAAGGGAGACAGGCAAATCGAGGGCTGTCGTTCCTCCACGTAGTTAAAGACCGAGAGAGTTGTCGGTTAAGCGCATGCATACGAGGGTTTGCGAACAGTAACAATAACACTGAAGCGGAATAAAAGTAAGGTTTCGTGGAAGATGGCGTTAGGAAGGTATTAGGCGACGTGCCCGCCTGCCTAATAACCTAGCCCTAATTGCTGTGTGTAACGTTTCCAGACCGTTTACCCTGCAACGTATGGTGCAAAGTGCCGTATTAAGACCTTTCCCTTAAGGAAAAGAAGAAGAAAAAAAGAAAAAAAAGGGGGAAAAAGAAAACAGGGTAAAGAGAAAAAGATCATGCATAAACCTAAGCGTTTCACTGAAAGTAAAACGCGAGTTTATCGCTTCCTTACAGAGATGGAACCAAGGACAGCAAATGCTGACGAGGAGAAGAGACGGACGAGCGTTTGCTTGCGGTTAATACCGAAGGGACGGGATGAAACAAGGAAGCCAGAATGCAGCGGCCCCTCGATATCACCAGGAACTGCTACAGGAGGAGGCGTTCTGGCACGGGTAACTAGGGTAAGTATGGCTAATGACCGTTAGCAGTTATTTCGGCCTCCCCGAGGCAGCGCTGAGGACTGAGTAACCCGTTCCTGCCCTGTGGCTGCTGTTCCCTGTATCTGCCTTAGCTTTGCTTTGGCTGTTTCTCTTTTGTTTTGTTATCGTACACGCAGCTACGGAAAGGAATAGATGTCATACTTACTTTTTTAGATTAATTGCCACGGCTGAAGTTGAAGAGACCAAGAAACGTAAGCCGCGAAGGGGCACATCTTGAAGAGAGGGGGCTAGACCTAGCGATGCAGTTGTTCGTTTTGGTCATCGCCTGTGAGGCCAGCATGCAAGAGTAAGAGGAAGCTAGGAGCAGTCTCAAAAAGGTAATAGGTTTGAAAGGGAGACAGGCAAATCGAGGGCTGTCGTTCCTCCACGTAGTTAAAGACCGAGAGAGTTGTCGGTTAAGCGCATGCATACGAGGGTTTGCGAACAGTAACAATAACACTGAAGCGGAATAAAAATAAGGTTTCGTGGAAGATGGCGTTAGGAAGGTATTAGGCGACGTGCCCGCCTGCCTAATAACCTAGCCCTAATTGCTGTGTGTAACGTTTCCAGACCGTTTACCCTGCAACGTATGGTGCAAAGTGCCGTATTAAGACCTTTCCCTTAAGGAAAAGAAGAAGAAAAAAAGAAAAAAAAGGGGGAAAAAGAAAACAGGGTAAAGAGAAAAAGATCATGCATAAACCTAAGCGTTTCACTGGAAGTAAAACGCGAGTTTATCGCTTCCTTACAGAGATGGAACCAAGGACAGCAAATGCTGACGAGGAGAAGAGACGGACGAGCGTTTGCTTGCGGTTAATACCGAAGGGACGGGATGAAACAAGGAAGCCAGAATGCAGCGGCCCCTCGATATCACCAGGAACTGCTACAGGAGGAGGCGTTCTGGCACGGGTAACTAGGGTAAGTATGGCTAATGACCGTTAGCAGTTATTTTGGCCTCCCCGAGGCAGCGCTGAGGACTAAGTAACCTGAGGGGCTCTGGCCTGGGTTGGGGCAGAAGTGCAGGCAGGCGGGATCAGGCATTTTCCTCTCAGCTCTCCGAGCTGAATCCTAGCCCTGAAGGAAAAAGCACTGGGGGGAGGCTACTCGGACACCTGCCAAGTCGAGGGCAGGGGCAGGAGCTGACCCTTCCCCGACGGACAGACGTACGGACAGACGCTGGTGCGGCGGTGACTCTTTGGATATCGTAGGTAAGGGGAGGCACGCTGGTGCCGAGCTCCGGGGCGGTTTGCCTGAACACGATGCCTGAGGCAGGAGGTTATGCATTGTGTCCGGGGCTGGGAGCTGGTCCCCGAGTCCCATGTACTTGGGAGTGCCTGCGCTTGCCAGGGTGCCCGGTGCTGTTCCCAGAGCTGCGGGGAATTTCCCTTGCGTTGCCTGGACCCTCGGGGCTCTTGGGGGTGTTTCCCCTCATCGCGAGGGCTGCCAGAGCCCCTCCAGGGCTGCGTGAGGTCCCCGAACCGCTCCCGGATTTGCTTTTGGCACTCCGCAGTGTCGCTCGTGTGCCTGGGGCAGCCTGCAGGCGCCATCCTGTCAGCCGCGTTGAGCCCTGCGGCGTGCCTGGTGACCCCTCTGGTGTGCGCCAAGGCCCTTCCTCTGTATTTTGGTCTGCCCCAGAGCCCTGCACTTGCCCTCTGATGCCCTCAGGACCCCTCAGTTCACATTCTGGGTTGCCCCCGAGCCCTCTGCGTGCCTTTCGGTGCGCCCCGTGGCCCCGTGTGTGTTTTGCGGCACGCCGCAGAGGTCTCTGTTTAGCTTTTTCTCCTGTCCTGGAGTTTTCTGGGTGCTTCTGGGTGTGCCCCAGGGCCCTCCTTTTGGTGCCCCCCGAGTCACTCTGTTTGCTCTATCGTTGTTCTTTTTTTTTTTTTTTTTTTTTTTTTTTTTCTTGACTTGTGTTGCACCCAGAGCTCTCGATTTGTTCTCTTGTGCTCCGCATACTCCCCTTTCCGCACTCTACACCCCAGGCAGGGCTCTCCCTTCAGCTCTCAGCAAGCTGCTGTCAGGAGAGTGGGGGTGCCTCTGCTGCCCTGGCAGCCCCAGCTGTCCCTGAAGGGGCTGATGGCCAGGCCCCCTGCCCAGTTCCTGCAGGCCCACAGCTGCGGGCCCTGGGGCTGGGATGAATGCCAGGGGGAGCTGGGTGGCAGGACAGGCCCCAGGTGGGGCTGATGGCAAGGGCAGGCCCACATTTGGGGGCTGGGGCTGCAGTTGGGGGGAGCTGGCGCTGGGGCAGGAGCTGGGCAGCGGAGCTGCCACGGAGCACGGCCCTTCGGGCCCAGCCCGGCGGCCGCCCCGCGGAGGAGGTGAGCGAGGCCGGGGGAGGCGCGCTGCAGGCTGCGGGTCCCGCATGTGCCGGGGGTCCCGGCGGCTGGGAGCGTCCCGGGGCCACGGAGGCGGGGGGAGGAAGGGGGTGCGCCGGGGCTGTGGTGCGGTTTACTGCGCGGTCGGAGGAGCGCGGGGCGGGGGGGGGGTCTCCTGTGTCAGCTCGGGAGCGTGTCGGGGAGCGGGGGGAGGAGGGTCGTGGAGGGGCGGGGGCAGTGTCGGAGCTGAGGCGGGGCCGGTCGCGGGGGTGTCGGGGGAGCCCCGGGCCGGTGGTGGGGCCGGCGGGGCCGCGCTCGGGGCTCTGCGGCCGTTTCCGGGGGGACAGGGGGGAAGGGGAAGGGGGGCGGGACGGAAAGGAACGGAATGTGCCGAGGGTCAAAGGTGCCCCAGCGCTGCGGGTGGGGGGCGGGAGTTGGGGTGCGGGACTGCGGGGAGCCGTAGCTTTCGGCGCGGCATGCCGGGAGCAGTAGTCTTCCGGCACTGGGCTTCCGGTGGGGCATGTTTGTTCTGAGCGCGGCATGCTGGGAGCGGTAGTCTTCCGGCACTGGGCTTCCGGGCGGCCATGTTGCTTGGCATGGCATGCCGGGAGCAGTAGTCTTCCGGCACTGGGCTTCCGGGCCGCCCTTCTCGCGTGCACGGTATGCTGGGAGGTGTAGTCTTCTCAGGCGGGGCTACTGGGTGACCATGCTGCGCCTCTCGAGGTGGCCCCGCGGGGGGGGCGGCGGCGGCAGGTCCCTGCCAGCGGGGTTCCCAGCGGGTGGCCGCGTGGCAGGCCAGGAGCTGTAGTGCCCGCTGGGTCTGTTCCTTACTGGACGTGTGTCACTCACGCCTGAGTCCCCACAGGTCACGGGGGACAGTGGAATGCCCCTGTTTTTCCCCGGTACAGGGCAGGAAGTGTTTTCCATCTCCGATGGTGTTGCAAGACAACCTTGGAAGCTCAGAAAGAGTGTTCCTGCTGTTTAAACTAGGCAGATGAGGAGGAACACCCCCCCCCCCCCCCAATTTCCTGGGAGGAAATAATTCTTTAATCAAGGCCATGCTAGAAGTGCTAAAGCCTTAAAGAAATAGTAAATCAAAATGTTTTGTTTTCTATGTAGACGTTGCCGATTTAGCAAAGGAATTCGAGGTATCCCCGAACTGAACTGTCCTCATTATAATACAAGAAAATCACGCCCATAGGTCAGAAAGACCTGTGCCCGGGTGAAGACCCCTCCCCTGAGCATGCGTAGTTTTAAAATGGTGTGTAAGCAATATTAGAATTGTATGTAAATCACTAACCAACCGGTGTAAGAGGGAAAGTTGCAAACCTTGCAACTTGTATAAATGCTACTTGGAAAGCCGGGGCGGGGGGGGGAAGTTGCGCTTGATTTGTGGGGAAAACACCGAGCAGCCAGGCTTGCACAACTCTGAAATAAATAAGCAAATGTCTCTCCTGAGCGTGTCATTATTGGCTTAGTGCACAGCGGGCAACGAATCCGCTTTTCGGACAGCAGCGTGACCAGGCAGGGTTGTCCCCGGGGGCTGGGGCTGTCCCTCTTGGAAATGGGGAGGGCGGGAAGAGTAGGAGGGGTGCTGCGGGCTCCTGGGGGTCGTAGCTTTGCTCAGGATTGGGGCCGGTTAGGCAGCTGCTGGGAGGAGTAGCGGTGCTGGGAGGGCACGGTGCGGAGCTGTCCTGCTGTGCAGCGCAAGGGAAAGTCGACCAGCACCGTTGCTGTCCGAGGACCCTGGAACAGCCCGAGAGACCCTGGAACAGCCACCCCACGGACACCGTGTCACTGCCTCGCAAGGCCACTGCGTTCAGGTACGTTTGACTACATCCGGCAGAAGAAATGTAAGCCGAAGGATCAGGGCAAACAGCTGCTTGTCTAGGTTTGTTACCTAGCGACGCACTGGCAAAGCTTTTTATGAACACCCGTACTCGATCGAGTGCATATTCATTCTGTGAATATTAATTACTGCCAGACCGCGTACGTCACTGATGCTTTAAAGCAAGTCCGTGGCGCTGGGGTAGCACGTGTAGTGGAGGCTAAATGCAATAATACCTCGTTTTGATGTTGTTCTCTTATACGAAAGCACTTGGAGCAGATTAAGACATTTCTCGTCCTATTTTGTTTATTGAGTGGGCCCTGATACTGGGGAGAAGCTGCCGTGAAGCAGACCTAGTAGTCAGCTTCCTTAGAGAAGGCGTCTTGTCCTGTATTTGAGGGCTTCCGGTACGTTTTGACAGACAGTAGTGAGTGACGGGTTTCCTTTGGACCCCCCAGGGAGCAGAAAGTTCTGCTGGGAAGGCAAAATGTTTCTTGCGGCTGGGTTGGAAGAAGCTGGCTGCTGATGCAAGGCAGTGACAATTCTGGGGAGTCGCGGGAAGTTTTGAAAAGACGGTCGTTCCCTTTGCTAGAAGGCTATGCACTTCGGTTCCTAATAGCTGTAGTAATGAAGCCAGGTAAGCGTTCGGGAGGAGCCCAAGCCACTTTTGCCTAGCGAGTATTTTGCAAGGGGGGCAGGAAAGCGCTGCGCCCTGCTCCTTGCTGCCCTCGCGTGTCTGAAAGGCGGCACTGCACGCGGGAGGGGGGCGCGCATGCGCATTGCGTTCCGGCGCGCTCACGGCTGCCCTCGCGTGTCGACAAGGCAGCACTGCAGCCGCCGGCGGCCACCGCTGCGTACGGAGACCGTTGCGGGCAGCCGGAGCACACGCGCGCGCTGCCGGTCGCCGCGTTGGCCGCTATTCTGCGCTCTCTCGGGGACGGGTAAGCGCAGGGGCCGCGCTCGTGCCCCCTGCCCGGTGCTCACGGACCGGGAGCGCTTTTCCCGAGAGGGCTTTTCCTTCTCGGTGCTTCCTGGGGGCGCGGGGACGGGCAGTGCCGTCTCGGAGCTGCTCCGCGGCGCTCTCTCCCCGGGGCAGCCCCAGCGCCTGCTCGCTGATCCCCGCCGCTCTCTCGGGCGCGGGCAGAGCAGCCTCGGGGCGCTCGCTGCTCGGCCTGAGCGCCGGGGTGGCGCGGCGGGCTGCGGTTGGCGCGCGGGAGCCGGCCGGCTGCAGCGCGGCGCTGCGACCACGCGAGGGTGGGGCCATTGCGGGTCTGGGCTGCCTCGCGCTGCGCTCCCCCCGCCCCTCGCGCTGCGCTCCCCCGCCCCTGGCGCTGCGCTCCCCCCGCCCCTCGCGCTGCGCTCCCCCCGCCCCTCGCGCTGCGCTCCCCCCGCCCCTCGCGCTGCGCTCCCCCCGCCCCTCGCGCTCCGCTCCCCCCGCCCCTCGCGCTCCGCTCCCCCCGCCCCTCGCGCTCCGCTCCCCCCGCCCCTCGCGCTCCGCTCCCCCCGCCCCTCGCGCTCCGCTCCCCCCGCCCCTCGCGCTCCGCTCCCCCCGCCCCTCGCGCTCCCCCCGCCCCTCTCGCGCGGTCCTTGGCCGGCGCACGCGCGGTGCGGCGGCGCGAGCCCTGGGCGGCCGGCGCACGCGCGGTGCGGCGGCGCGAGCCCTGGGCGGCCGGCGCACGCGCGGTGCGGCGGCGCGAGCCCTGGGCGGCCGGCGCACGCGCGGTGCGGCGGCGCGAGCCCTGGGCGGCCGGCGCACGCGCGGTGCGGCGGCGCGAGCCCTGGGCGGCCGGCGCACGCGCGGTGCGGCGGCGCGAGCCCTGGGCGGCCGGCGCACGCGCGGTGCGGCGGCGCGAGCCCTGGGCGGCCGGCGCACGCGCGGTGCGGCGGCGGGCAAGATGGCGGCGAGCAGGGCGGGTGTTTTCGCTGGACGGCGGCGGGCGAGGGCAGAGGCGGGCTGGAGTCGAGCATGTGGGGGCCGCGGTGAGGCGAGGTGAGGCGAGCGTGCGCCTTCGGGTGGCCGCGGGTGTCGGGCTGTGTCCTGCCAGCCGGGGCCGTCGCTGCGTGGAGGCGGCGGGGCGGGGGGGGGGAGTCGGGCCGGGGGCCGCGCCGCGCCGCGCCGGGTCTGCGCGGCGCCGGGTCTGCCGGAGCGCGGCTCTGACTCTCCCTTTTGCGTGTGTCGCCTGTAGGGCCCCGGTTCCTCCCCAGCGCGGGCCGGGGCGTGCGCTCGCCCCTGCGGACGCAGCCTGGAGGAGTGTGTGGGGGGTGTCTGCGCGGGGGTCTGGATGTCTCTAGCAGCGGCACGGCAGCCTGATGCCTCCTCTCGTCTGGGACGCGGGGTCCTTGGGGAGTTCCCTGCTGCCTCCTCTGGCGTTCTCTGCGAGCTCATAGATCCCTCCACCTCCTCTCCTCCCCCCCCCCCCCGCCCCGCTCCCCTGTCTGGTGGGGTGGGAGACCGGTGGCTGCTCCCGCCGAGCTGAGAGCCACGTAGGGCACCCCTGTGTGCTCACTACGCATCTGGGATGGCACCCCTGCCCTGAGGGCCCCGCAGAGTCCCACCCTTCCTGCAACCAGCCCCCCCAGAGCCATTAAACCACCCACAAATCCTGCCCCAACACCCCCACAGGCCCCAAAATGCCTCCGAGCCCTGCCGCAATGTTGTCACTGACTCCAGACCTTCCCCTGCACTCTGTGCAAGGCCCCAAACATTCCTCAAACTGCTGCCAGACCCAGTGCCCGCAGCAGTGAGGCGTTCTAACAAAGATGGGGTGCGATCTGCGTCTCCGCCTCGACTCAGTCCCGCTTTAGAGAAACAGGAACTTACAGCACTTCCTGGTGAAGAGTGTTGACGGGTGAATGTGCGGATGACAAAGAGACTTTTCTCTCTTTTCTTCTGAGCCGCCTCTCAGAAGCCTCTGTGTGTGCACGATGTGGCTGATCTGGGATAATCGTGCTGTGCGCAGTGCTTAAGGAGAACATTGCCCTAAAATGGAGGGCTAAGGAATAGCCTAAAAAACCTAAAAGGCTCGGGAAGAGCCAAAGAGAACACCGATGGGCTCTGGGAAGCCCCAGTGATGCTAGCGAAAACAGCGTGGCTTTTAGGCACCTCCTCAGAGCAGCAGCAATGTCTCGCTCCAGCCTATGGGGCAATGGGGACTCTTAATTACCGCCTTGAATTACCACAAGTGTTGCAAAAGCAGAAGGGACTAGGGAGCATGCAGAGCAGGTTATGGACTATATGTCAAGTTTAAACAAGCAACAAGCCCCTCTGCAAACAGAAACAGGTTTAGCCCTAAGTAATAGACGAAGGTAGCTGTGAGTAACGTGAAGCGAAGCGGTGACGTCAGTCACCCCGAAAGCCTCGGAGAAGCGGTCTGAAAATCTGGTACCCTCGCGGCCTCGGCAGTCTTTTTGGTTTGTTTGGCAGGGTAGCCCACCGAAGGGGGACATCTCGAAGAGAAGCAGCAAGACCTGGGGATCCGGTGGTTCATTTTGGTCGTCGCCTGTGAGGCCAGCATGCAAGAGTAAGAGGAAGCTAGGAGCAGTCTCAAAAAGGTAATAGGTCTGAAAGGGAGACAGGCAAATCGAGGGCTGTCGTTCCTCCACGTAGTTAAAGACCGAGAGAGTTGTCGGTTAAGCGCATGCATACGAGGGTTTGCGAACAGTAACAATAACACTGAAGCGGAATAAAAGTAAGGTTTCGTGGAAGATGGCGTTAGGTAGGTATTAGGCGACGTGCCCGCCTGCCTAATAACCTAGCCCTAATTGCTGTGTGTAACGTTTCCAGACCGTTTACCCTGCAACGTATGGTGCAAAGTGCCGTATTAAGACCTTTCCCTTAAGGAAAAGAAGAAGAAAAAAAGAAAAAAAAGGGGGAAAAAGAAAACAGGGTAAAGAGAAAAAGATCATGCATAAACCTAAGCGTTTCACTGGAAGTAAAACGCGAGTTTATCGCTTCCTTACAGAGGTGGAACCAAGGACAGCAAATGCTGACGAGGAGAAGAGACGGACGAGCGTTTGCTTGCGGTTAATACCGAAGGGACGGGATGAAACAAGGAAGCCAGAATGCAGCGGCCCCTCGATATCACCAGGAACTGCTACAGGAGGAGGCGTTCTGGCACGGGTAACTAGGGTAAGTATGGCTAATGACCGTTAGCAGTTATTTCGGCCTCCCCGAGGCAGCGCTGAGGACTGAGTAACCCGTTCCTGCCCTGTGGCTGCTGTTCCCTGTATCTGCCTTAGCTTTGCTTTGGCTGTTTCTCTTTTGTTTTGTTATCGTACACGCAGCTACGGAAAGGAATAGATGTCATACTTACTTTTTTAGATTAATTGCCACGGCTGAAGTTGAAGAGACCAAGAAACGTAAGCCGCGAAGGGGCACATCTTGAAGAGAGGGGGCTAGACCTAGCGATGCAGTTGTTCGTTTTGGTCGTCGCCTGTGAGGCCAGCATGCAAGAGTAAGAGGAAGCTAGGAGCAGTCTCAAAAAGGTAATAGGTCTGAAAGGGAGACAGGCAAATCGAGGGCTGTCGTTCCTCCACGTAGTTAAAGACCGAGAGAGTTGTCGGTTAAGCGCATGCATACGAGGGTTTGCGAACAGTAACAATAACACTGAAGCGGAATAAAAATAAGGTTTCGTGGAAGATGGCGTTAGGAAGGTATTAGGCGACGTGCCCGCCTGCCTAATAACCTAGCCCTAATTGCTGTGTGTAACGTTTCCAGACCGTTTACCCTGCAACGTATGGTGCAAAGTGCCGTATTAAGACCTTTCTCTTAAGGAAAAGAAGAAGAAAAAAAGAAAAAAAAGGGGGAAAAAGAAAACAGGGTAAAGAGAAAAAGATCATGCATAAACCTAAGCGTTTCACTGGAAGTAAAACGCGAGTTTATCGCTTCCTTACAGAGGTGGAACCAAGGACAGCAAATGCTGACGAGGAGAAGAGACGGACGAGCGTTTGCTTGCGGTTAATACCGAAGGGACGGGATGAAACAAGGAAGCCAGAATGCAGCGGCCCCTCGATATCACCAGGAACTGCTACAGGAGGAGGCGTTCTGGCACGGGTAACTAGGGTAAGTATGGCTAATGACCGTTAGCAGTTATTTTGGCCTCCCCGAGGCAGCGCTGAGGACTAAGTAACATGAGGGGCTCTGGCCTGGGTTGGGGCAGAAGTGCAGGCAGGCGGGATCAGGCATTTTCCTCTCAGCTCTCCGAGCTGAATCCTAGCCCTGAAGGAAAAAGCACTGGGGGGAGGCTACTCGGACACCTGCCATGTCGAGGGCAGGGGCAGGAGCTGACCCTTCCCCGACGGACGGACGTACGGACAGACGCTGGTGCGGCGGTGACTCTTTGGATATCGTAGGTAAGGGGAGGCACGCTGGTGCCGAGCTCCGGGGCGGTTTGCCTGAACACGATGCCTGAGGCAGGAGGTTATGCATTGTGTCCGGGGCTGGGAGCTGGTCCCCGAGTCCCATGTACTTGGGAGTGCCTGCGCTTGCCAGGGTGCCCGGTGCTGTTCCCAGAGCTGCGGGGAATTTCCCTTGCGTTGCCTGGACCCTCGGGGCTCTTGGGGGTGTTTCCCCTCATCGCGAGGGCTGCCAGAGCCCCTCCAGGGCTGCGTGAGGTCCCCGAACCGCTCCCGGATTTGCTTTTGGCACTCCGCAGTGTCGCTCGTGTGCCTGGGGCAGCCTGCAGGCGCCATCCTGTCAGCCGCGTTGAGCCCTGCGGCGTGCCTGGTGACCCCTCTGGTGTGCGCCAAGGCCCTTCCTCTGTATTTTGGTCTGCCCCAGAGCCCTGCACTTGCCCTCTGATGCCCTCAGGACCCCTCAGTTCACATTCTGGGTTGCCCCCGAGCCCTCTGCGTGCCTTTCGGTGCGCCCCGTGGCCCCGTGTGTGTTTTGCGGCACGCCGCAGAGGTCTCTGTTTAGCTTTTTCTCCTGTCCTGGAGTTTTCTGGGTGCTTCTGGGTGTGCCCCAGGGCCCTCCTTTTGGTGCCCCCCGAGTCACTCTGTTTGCTCTATCGTTGTTCTTTTTTTTTTTTTTTTTTTTTTTTTTTTCTTGACTTGTGTTGCACCCAGAGCTCTCGATTTGTTCTCTTGTGCTCCGCATACTCCCCTTTCCGCACTCTACACCCCAGGCAGGGCTCTCCCTTCAGCTCTCAGCAAGCTGCTGTCAGGAGAGTGGGGGTGCCTCTGCTGCCCTGGCAGCCCCAGCTGTCCCTGAAGGGGCTGATGGCCAGGCCCCCTGCCCAGTTCCTGCAGGCCCACAGCTGCGGGCCCTGGGGCTGGGATGAATGCCAGGGGGAGCTGGGTGGCAGGACAGGCCCCAGGTGGGGCTGATGGCAAGGGCAGGCCCACATTTGGGGGCTGGGGCTGCAGTTGGGGGGAGCTGGCGCTGGGGCAGGAGCTGGGCAGCGGAGCTGCCACGGAGCACGGCCCTTCGGGCCCAGCCCGGCGGCCGCCCCGCGGAGGAGGTGAGCGAGGCCGGGGGAGGCGCGCTGCAGGCTGCGGGTCCCGCATGTGCCGGGGGTCCCGGCGGCTGGGAGCGTCCCGGGGCCACGGAGGCGGGGGGAGGAAGGGGGTGCGCCGGGGCTGTGGTGCGGTTTACTGCGCGGTCGGAGGAGCGCGGGGCGGGGGGGGGGGGTCTCCTGTGTCAGCTCGGGAGCGTGTCGGGGAGCGGGGGGAGGAGGGTCGTGGAGGGGCGGGGGCAGTGTCGGAGCTGAGGCGGGGCCGGTCGCGGGGGTGTCGGGGGAGCCCCGGGCCGGTGGTGGGGCCGGCGGGGCCGCGCTCGGGGCTCTGCGGCCGTTTCCGGGGGGACAGGGGGGAAGGGGAAGGGGGGCGGGACGGAAAGGAACGGAATGTGCCGAGGGTCAAAGGTGCCCCAGCGCTGCGGGTGGGGGGCGGGAGTTGGGGTGCGGGACTGCGGGGAGCCGTAGCTTTCGGCGCGGCATGCCGGGAGCAGTAGTCTTCCGGCACTGGGCTTCCGGTGGGGCATGTTTGTTCTGAGCGCGGCATGCTGGGAGCGGTAGTCTTCCGGCACTGGGCTTCCGGGCGGCCATGTTGCTTGGCATGGCATGCCGGGAGCAGTAGTCTTCCGGCACTGGGCTTCCGGGCCGCCCTTCTCGCGTGCACGGTATGCTGGGAGGTGTAGTCTTCTCAGGCGGGGCTACTGGGTGACCATGCTGCGCCTCTCGAGGTGGCCCCGCGGGGGGGGCGGCGGCGGCAGGTCCCTGCCAGCGGGGTTCCCAGCGGGTGGCCGCGTGGCAGGCCAGGAGCTGTAGTGCCCGCTGGGTCTGTTCCTTACTGGACGTGTGTCACTCACGCCTGAGTCCCCACAGGTCACGGGGGACAGTGGAATGCCCCTGTTTTTCCCCGGTACAGGGCAGGAAGTGTTTTCCATCTCCGATGGTGTTGCAAGACAACCTTGGAAGCTCAGAAAGAGTGTTCCTGCTGTTTAAACTAGGCAGATGAGGAGGAACACCCCCCCCCCCCCCAATTTCCTGGGAGGAAATAATTCTTTAATCAAGGCCATGCTAGAAGTGCTAAAGCCTTAAAGAAATAGTAAATCAAAATGTTTTGTTTTCTATGTAGACGTTGCCGATTTAGCAAAGGAATTCGAGGTATCCCCGAACTGAACTGTCCTCATTATAATACAAGAAAATCACGCCCATAGGTCAGAAAGACCTGTGCCCGGGTGAAGACCCCTCCCCTGAGCATGCGTAGTTTTAAAATGGTGTGTAAGCAATATTAGAATTGTATGTAAATCACTAACCAACCGGTGTAAGAGGGAAAGTTGCAAACCTTGCAACTTGTATAAATGCTACTTGGAAAGCCGGGGCGGGGGGGGGAAGTTGCGCTTGATTTGTGGGGAAAACACCGAGCAGCCAGGCTTGCACAACTCTGAAATAAATAAGCAAATGTCTCTCCTGAGCGTGTCATTATTGGCTTAGTGCACAGCGGGCAACGAATCCGCTTTTCGGACAGCAGCGTGACCAGGCAGGGTTGTCCCCGGGGGCTGGGGCTGTCCCTCTTGGAAATGGGGAGGGCGGGAAGAGTAGGAGGGGTGCTGCGGGCTCCTGGGGGTCGTAGCTTTGCTCAGGATTGGGGCCGGTTAGGCAGCTGCTGGGAGGAGTAGCGGTGCTGGGAGGGCACGGTGCGGAGCTGTCCTGCTGTGCAGCGCAAGGGAAAGTCGACCAGCACCGTTGCTGTCCGAGGACCCTGGAACAGCCCGAGAGACCCTGGAACAGCCACCCCACGGACACCGTGTCACTGCCTCGCAAGGCCACTGCGTTCAGGTACGTTTGACTACATCCGGCAGAAGAAATGTAAGCCGAAGGATCAGGGCAAACAGCTGCTTGTCTAGGTTTGTTACCTAGCGACGCACTGGCAAAGCTTTTTATGAACACCCGTACTCGATCGAGTGCATATTCATTCTGTGAATATTAATTACTGCCAGACCGCGTACGTCACTGATGCTTTAAAGCAAGTCCGTGGCGCTGGGGTAGCACGTGTAGTGGAGGCTAAATGCAATAATACCTCGTTTTGATGTTGTTCTCTTATACGAAAGCACTTGGAGCAGATTAAGACATTTCTCGTCCTATTTTGTTTATTGAGTGGGCCCTGATACTGGGGAGAAGCTGCCGTGAAGCAGACCTAGTAGTCAGCTTCCTTAGAGAAGGCGTCTTGTCCTGTATTTGAGGGCTTCCGGTACGTTTTGACAGACAGTAGTGAGTGACGGGTTTCCTTTGGACCCCCCAGGGAGCAGAAAGTTCTGCTGGGAAGGCAAAATGTTTCTTGCGGCTGGGTTGGAAGAAGCTGGCTGCTGATGCAAGGCAGTGACAATTCTGGGGAGTCGCGGGAAGTTTTGAAAAGACGGTCGTTCCCTTTGCTAGAAGGCTATGCACTTCGGTTCCTAATAGCTGTAGTAATGAAGCCAGGTAAGCGTTCGGGAGGAGCCCAAGCCACTTTTGCCTAGCGAGTATTTTGCAAGGGGGGCAGGAAAGCGCTGCGCCCTGCTCCTTGCTGCCCTCGCGTGTCTGAAAGGCGGCACTGCACGCGGGAGGGGGGCGCGCATGCGCATTGCGTTCCGGCGCGCTCACGGCTGCCCTCGCGTGTCGACAAGGCAGCACTGCAGCCGCCGGCGGCCACCGCTGCGTACGGAGACCGTTGCGGGCAGCCGGAGCACACGCGCGCGCTGCCGGTCGCCGCGTTGGCCGCTATTCTGCGCTCTCTCGGGGACGGGTAAGCGCAGGGGCCGCGCTCGTGCCCCCTGCCCGGTGCTCACGGACCGGGAGCGCTTTTCCCGAGAGGGCTTTTCCTTCTCGGTGCTTCCTGGGGGCGCGGGGACGGGCAGTGCCGTCTCGGAGCTGCTCCGCGGCGCTCTCTCCCCGGGGCAGCCCCAGCGCCTGCTCGCTGATCCCCGCCGCTCTCTTGGGCGCGGGCAGAGCAGCCTCGGGGCGCTCGCTGCTCGGCCTGAGCGCCGGGGTGGCGCGGCGGGCTGCGGTTGGCGCGCGGGAGCCGGCCGGCTGCAGCGCGGCGCTGCGACCACGCGAGGGTGGGGCCATTGCGGGTCTGGGCTGCCTCGCGCTGCGCTCCCCCCGCCCCTCGCGCTGCGCTCCCCCGCCCCTGGCGCTGCGCTCCCCCCGCCCCTCGCGCTGCGCTCCCCCCGCCCCTCGCGCTGCGCTCCCCCCGCCCCTCGCGCTGCGCTCCCCCCGCCCCTCGCGCTGCGCTCCCCCCGCCCCTCGCGCTGCGCTCCCCCCGCCCCTCGCGCTCCGCTCCCCCCGCCCCTCGCGCTCCGCTCCCCCCGCCCCTCGCGCTCCGCTCCCCCCGCCCCTCGCGCTCCGCTCCCCCCGCCCCTCGCGCTCCCCCCGCCCCTCTCGCGCGGTCCTTGGCCGGCGCACGCGCGGTGCGGCGGCGCGAGCCCTGGGCGGCCGGCGCACGCGCGGTGCGGCGGCGCGAGCCCTGGGCGGCCGGCGCACGCGCGGTGCGGCGGCGCGAGCCCTGGGCGGCCGGCGCACGCGCGGTGCGGCGGCGCGAGCCCTGGGCGGCCGGCGCACGCGCGGTGCGGCGGCGCGAGCCCTGGGCGGCCGGCGCACGCGCGGTGCGGCGGCGCGAGCCCTGGGCGGCCGGCGCACGCGCGGTGCGGCGGCGCGAGCCCTGGGCGGCCGGCGCACGCGCGGTGCGGCGGCGCGAGCCCTGGGCGGCCGGCGCACGCGCGGTGCGGCGGCGCGAGCCCTGGGCGGCCGGCGCACGCGCGGTGCGGCGGCGCGAGCCCTGGGCGGCCGGCGCACGCGCGGTGCGGCGGCGGGCAAGATGGCGGCGAGCAGGGCGGGTGTTTTCGCTGGACGGCGGCGGGCGAGGGCAGAGGCGGGCTGGAGTCGAGCATGTGGGGGCCGCGGTGAGGCGAGGTGAGGCGAGCGTGCGCCTTCGGGTGGCCGCGGGTGTCGGGCTGTGTCCTGCCAGCCGGGGCCGTCGCTGCGTGGAGGCGGCGGGGCGGGGGGGGGGAGTCGGGCCGGGGGCCGCGCCGCGCCGCGCCGGGTCTGCGCGGCGCCGGGTCTGCCGGAGCGCGGCTCTGACTCTCCCTTTTGCGTGTGTCGCCTGTAGGGCCCCGGTTCCTCCCCAGCGCGGGCCGGGGCGTGCGCTCGCCCCTGCGGACGCAGCCTGGAGGAGTGTGTGGGGGGTGTCTGCGCGGGGGTCTGGATGTCTCTAGCAGCGGCACGGCAGCCTGATGCCTCCTCTCGTCTGGGACGCGGGGTCCTTGGGGAGTTCCCTGCTGCCTCCTCTGGCGTTCTCTGCGAGCTCATAGATCCCTCCACCTCCTCTCCTCCCCCCCCCCCCCGCCCCGCTCCCCTGTCTGGTGGGGTGGGAGACCGGTGGCTGCTCCCGCCGAGCTGAGAGCCACGTAGGGCACCCCTGTGTGCTCACTACGCATCTGGGATGGCACCCCTGCCCTGAGGGCCCCGCAGAGTCCCACCCTTCCTGCAACCAGCCCCCCCAGAGCCATTAAACCACCCACAAATCCTGCCCCAACACCCCCACAGGCCCCAAAATGCCTCCGAGCCCTGCCGCAATGTTGTCACTGACTCCAGACCTTCCCCTGCACTCTGTGCAAGGCCCCAAACATTCCTCAAACTGCTGCCAGACCCAGTGCCCGCAGCAGTGAGGCGTTCTAACAAAGATGGGGTGCGATCTGCGTCTCCGCCTCGACTCAGTCCCGCTTTAGAGAAACAGGAACTTACAGCACTTCCTGGTGAAGAGTGTTGACGGGTGAATGTGCGGATGACAAAGAGACTTTTCTCTCTTTTCTTCTGAGCCGCCTCTCAGAAGCCTCTGTGTGTGCACGATGTGGCTGATCTGGGATAATCGTGCTGTGCGCAGTGCTTAAGGAGAACATTGCCCTAAAATGGAGGGCTAAGGAATAGCCTAAAAAACCTAAAAGGCTCGGGAAGAGCCAAAGAGAACACCGATGGGCTCTGGGAAGCCCCAGTGATGCTAGCGAAAACAGCGTGGCTTTTAGGCACCTCCTCAGAGCAGCAGCAATGTCTCGCTCCAGCCTATGGGGCAATGGGGACTCTTAATTACCGCCTTGAATTACCACAAGTGTTGCAAAAGCAGAAGGGACTAGGGAGCATGCAGAGCAGGTTATGGACTATATGTCAAGTTTAAACAAGCAACAAGCCCCTCTGCAAACAGAAACAGGTTTAGCCCTAAGTAATAGACGAAGGTAGCTGTGAGTAACGTGAAGCGAAGCGGTGACGTCAGTCACCCCGAAAGCCTCGGAGAAGCGGTCTGAAAATCTGGTACCCTCGCGGCCTCGGCAGTCTTTTTGGTTTGTTTGGCAGGGTAGCCCACCGAAGGGGGACATCTCGAAGAGAAGCAGCAAGACCTGGGGATCCGGTGGTTCATTTTGGTCGTCGCCTGTGAGGCCAGCATGCAAGAGTAAGAGGAAGCTAGGAGCAGTCTCAAAAAGGTAATAGGTCTGAAAGGGAGACAGGCAAATCGAGGGCTGTCGTTCCTCCACGTAGTTAAAGACCGAGAGAGTTGTCGGTTAAGCGCATGCATACGAGGGTTTGCGAACAGTAACAATAACACTGAAGCGGAATAAAAGTAAGGTTTCGTGGAAGATGGCGTTAGGTAGGTATTAGGCGACGTGCCCGCCTGCCTAATAACCTAGCCCTAATTGCTGTGTGTAACGTTTCCAGACCGTTTACCCTGCAACGTATGGTGCAAAGTGCCGTATTAAGACCTTTCCCTTAAGGAAAAGAAGAAGAAAAAAAGAAAAAAAAGGGGGAAAAAGAAAACAGGGTAAAGAGAAAAAGATCATGCATAAACCTAAGCGTTTCACTGGAAGTAAAACGCGAGTTTATCGCTTCCTTACAGAGGTGGAACCAAGGACAGCAAATGCTGACGAGGAGAAGAGACGGACGAGCGTTTGCTTGCGGTTAATACCGAAGGGACGGGATGAAACAAGGAAGCCAGAATGCAGCGGCCCCTCGATATCACCAGGAACTGCTACAGGAGGAGGCGTTCTGGCACGGGTAACTAGGGTAAGTATGGCTAATGACCGTTAGCAGTTATTTCGGCCTCCCCGAGGCAGCGCTGAGGACTGAGTAACCCGTTCCTGCCCTGTGGCTGCTGTTCCCTGTATCTGCCTTAGCTTTGCTTTGGCTGTTTCTCTTTTGTTTTGTTATCGTACACGCAGCTACGGAAAGGAATAGATGTCATACTTACTTTTTTAGATTAATTGCCACGGCTGAAGTTGAAGAGACCAAGAAACGTAAGCCGCGAAGGGGCACATCTTGAAGAGAGGGGGCTAGACCTAGCGATGCAGTTGTTCGTTTTGGTCGTCGCCTGTGAGGCCAGCATGCAAGAGTAAGAGGAAGCTAGGAGCAGTCTCAAAAAGGTAATAGGTCTGAAAGGGAGACAGGCAAATCGAGGGCTGTCGTTCCTCCACGTAGTTAAAGACCGAGAGAGTTGTCGGTTAAGCGCATGCATACGAGGGTTTGCGAACAGTAACAATAACACTGAAGCGGAATAAAAATAAGGTTTCGTGGAAGATGGCGTTAGGAAGGTATTAGGCGACGTGCCCGCCTGCCTAATAACCTAGCCCTAATTGCTGTGTGTAACGTTTCCAGACCGTTTACCCTGCAACGTATGGTGCAAAGTGCCGTATTAAGACCTTTCTCTTAAGGAAAAGAAGAAGAAAAAAAGAAAAAAAAGGGGGAAAAAGAAAACAGGGTAAAGAGAAAAAGATCATGCATAAACCTAAGCGTTTCACTGGAAGTAAAACGCGAGTTTATCGCTTCCTTACAGAGGTGGAACCAAGGACAGCAAATGCTGACGAGGAGAAGAGACGGACGAGCGTTTGCTTGCGGTTAATACCGAAGGGACGGGATGAAACAAGGAAGCCAGAATGCAGCGGCCCCTCGATATCACCAGGAACTGCTACAGGAGGAGGCGTTCTGGCACGGGTAACTAGGGTAAGTATGGCTAATGACCGTTAGCAGTTATTTTGGCCTCCCCGAGGCAGCGCTGAGGACTAAGTAACATGAGGGGCTCTGGCCTGGGTTGGGGCAGAAGTGCAGGCAGGCGGGATCAGGCATTTTCCTCTCAGCTCTCCGAGCTGAATCCTAGCCCTGAAGGAAAAAGCACTGGGGGGAGGCTACTCGGACACCTGCCATGTCGAGGGCAGGGGCAGGAGCTGACCCTTCCCCGACGGACGGACGTACGGACAGACGCTGGTGCGGCGGTGACTCTTTGGATATCGTAGGTAAGGGGAGGCACGCTGGTGCCGAGCTCCGGGGCGGTTTGCCTGAACACGATGCCTGAGGCAGGAGGTTATGCATTGTGTCCGGGGCTGGGAGCTGGTCCCCGAGTCCCATGTACTTGGGAGTGCCTGCGCTTGCCAGGGTGCCCGGTGCTGTTCCCAGAGCTGCGGGGAATTTCCCTTGCGTTGCCTGGACCCTCGGGGCTCTTGGGGGTGTTTCCCCTCATCGCGAGGGCTGCCAGAGCCCCTCCAGGGCTGCGTGAGGTCCCCGAACCGCTCCCGGATTTGCTTTTGGCACTCCGCAGTGTCGCTCGTGTGCCTGGGGCAGCCTGCAGGCGCCATCCTGTCAGCCGCGTTGAGCCCTGCGGCGTGCCTGGTGACCCCTCTGGTGTGCGCCAAGGCCCTTCCTCTGTATTTTGGTCTGCCCCAGAGCCCTGCACTTGCCCTCTGATGCCCTCAGGACCCCTCAGTTCACATTCTGGGTTGCCCCCGAGCCCTCTGCGTGCCTTTCGGTGCGCCCCGTGGCCCCGTGTGTGTTTTGCGGCACGCCGCAGAGGTCTCTGTTTAGCTTTTTCTCCTGTCCTGGAGTTTTCTGGGTGCTTCTGGGTGTGCCCCAGGGCCCTCCTTTTGGTGCCCCCCGAGTCACTCTGTTTGCTCTATCGTTGTTCTTTTTTTTTTTTTTTTTTTTTTTTTTTTCTTGACTTGTGTTGCACCCAGAGCTCTCGATTTGTTCTCTTGTGCTCCGCATACTCCCCTTTCCGCACTCTACACCCCAGGCAGGGCTCTCCCTTCAGCTCTCAGCAAGCTGCTGTCAGGAGAGTGGGGGTGCCTCTGCTGCCCTGGCAGCCCCAGCTGTCCCTGAAGGGGCTGATGGCCAGGCCCCCTGCCCAGTTCCTGCAGGCCCACAGCTGCGGGCCCTGGGGCTGGGATGAATGCCAGGGGGAGCTGGGTGGCAGGACAGGCCCCAGGTGGGGCTGATGGCAAGGGCAGGCCCACATTTGGGGGCTGGGGCTGCAGTTGGGGGGAGCTGGCGCTGGGGCAGGAGCTGGGCAGCGGAGCTGCCACGGAGCACGGCCCTTCGGGCCCAGCCCGGCGGCCGCCCCGCGGAGGAGGTGAGCGAGGCCGGGGGAGGCGCGCTGCAGGCTGCGGGTCCCGCATGTGCCGGGGGTCCCGGCGGCTGGGAGCGTCCCGGGGCCACGGAGGCGGGGGGAGGAAGGGGGTGCGCCGGGGCTGTGGTGCGGTTTACTGCGCGGTCGGAGGAGCGCGGGGCGGGGGGGGGGGGTCTCCTGTGTCAGCTCGGGAGCGTGTCGGGGAGCGGGGGGAGGAGGGTCGTGGAGGGGCGGGGGCAGTGTCGGAGCTGAGGCGGGGCCGGTCGCGGGGGTGTCGGGGGAGCCCCGGGCCGGTGGTGGGGCCGGCGGGGCCGCGCTCGGGGCTCTGCGGCCGTTTCCGGGGGGACAGGGGGGAAGGGGAAGGGGGGCGGGACGGAAAGGAACGGAATGTGCCGAGGGTCAAAGGTGCCCCAGCGCTGCGGGTGGGGGGCGGGAGTTGGGGTGCGGGACTGCGGGGAGCCGTAGCTTTCGGCGCGGCATGCCGGGAGCAGTAGTCTTCCGGCACTGGGCTTCCGGTGGGGCATGTTTGTTCTGAGCGCGGCATGCTGGGAGCGGTAGTCTTCCGGCACTGGGCTTCCGGGCGGCCATGTTGCTTGGCATGGCATGCCGGGAGCAGTAGTCTTCCGGCACTGGGCTTCCGGGCCGCCCTTCTCGCGTGCACGGTATGCTGGGAGGTGTAGTCTTCTCAGGCGGGGCTACTGGGTGACCATGCTGCGCCTCTCGAGGTGGCCCCGCGGGGGGGGCGGCGGCGGCAGGTCCCTGCCAGCGGGGTTCCCAGCGGGTGGCCGCGTGGCAGGCCAGGAGCTGTAGTGCCCGCTGGGTCTGTTCCTTACTGGACGTGTGTCACTCACGCCTGAGTCCCCACAGGTCACGGGGGACAGTGGAATGCCCCTGTTTTTCCCCGGTACAGGGCAGGAAGTGTTTTCCATCTCCGATGGTGTTGCAAGACAACCTTGGAAGCTCAGAAAGAGTGTTCCTGCTGTTTAAACTAGGCAGATGAGGAGGAACACCCCCCCCCCCCCCCCATTTCCTGGGAGGAAATAATTCTTTAATCAAGGCCATGCTAGAAGTGCTAAAGCCTTAAAGAAATAGTAAATCAAAATGTTTTGTTTTCTATGTAGACGTTGCCGATTTAGCAAAGGAATTCGAGGTATCCCCGAACTGAACTGTCCTCATTATAATACAAGAAAATCACGCCCATAGGTCAGAAAGACCTGTGCCCGGGTGAAGACCCCTCCCCTGAGCATGCGTAGTTTTAAAATGGTGTGTAAGCAATATTAGAATTGTATGTAAATCACTAACCAACCGGTGTAAGAGGGAAAGTTGCAAACCTTGCAACTTGTATAAATGCTACTTGGAAAGCCGGGGCGGGGGGGGGAAGTTGCGCTTGATTTGTGGGGAAAACACCGAGCAGCCAGGCTTGCACAACTCTGAAATAAATAAGCAAATGTCTCTCCTGAGCGTGTCATTATTGGCTTAGTGCACAGCGGGCAACGAATCCGCTTTTCGGACAGCAGCGTGACCAGGCAGGGTTGTCCCCGGGGGCTGGGGCTGTCCCTCTTGGAAATGGGGAGGGCGGGAAGAGTAGGAGGGGTGCTGCGGGCTCCTGGGGGTCGTAGCTTTGCTCAGGATTGGGGCCGGTTAGGCAGCTGCTGGGAGGAGTAGCGGTGCTGGGAGGGCACGGTGCGGAGCTGTCCTGCTGTGCAGCGCAAGGGAAAGTCGACCAGCACCGTTGCTGTCCGAGGACCCTGGAACAGCCCGAGAGACCCTGGAACAGCCACCCCACGGACACCGTGTCACTGCCTCGCAAGGCCACTGTGTTCAGGTACGTTTGACTACATCCGGCAGAAGAAATGTAAGCCGAAGGATCAGGGCAAATAGCTGCTTGTCTAGGTTTGTTACCTAGCGACGCACTGGCAAAGCTTTTTATGAACACCCGTACTCGATCGAGTGCATATTCATTCTGTGAATATTAATTACTGCCAGACCGCGTACGTCACTGATGCTTTAAAGCAAGTCCGTGGCGCTGGGGTAGCACGTGTAGTGGAGGCTAAATGCAATAATACCTCGTTTTGATGTTGTTCTCTTATACGAAAGCACTTGGAGCAGATTAAGACATTTCTCGTCCTATTTTGTTTATTGAGTGGGCCCTGATACTGGGGAGAAGCTGCCGTGAAGCAGACCTAGTAGTCAGCTTCCTTAGAGAAGGCGTCTTGTCCTGTATTTGAGGGCTTCCGGTACGTTTTGACAGACAGTAGTGAGTGACGGGTTTCCTTTGGACCCCCCAGGGAGCAGAAAGTTCTGCTGGGAAGGCAAAATGTTTCTTGCGGCTGGGTTGGAAGAAGCTGGCTGCTGATGCAAGGCAGTGACAATTCTGGGGAGTCGCGGGAAGTTCTGAAAAGACGGTCGTTCCCTTTGCTAGAAGGCTATGCACTTCGGTTCCTAATAGCTGTAGTAATGAAGCCAGGTAAGCGTTCGGGAGGAGCCCAAGCCACTTTTGCCTAGCGAGTATTTTGCAAGGGGGGCAGGAAAGCGCTGCGCCCTGCTCCTTGCTGCCCTCGCGTGTCTGAAAGGCGGCACTGCACGCGGGAGGGGGGGCGCGCATGCGCATTGCGTTCCGGCGCGCTCACGGCTGCCCTCGCGTGTCGACAAGGCAGCACTGCAGCCGCCGGCGGCCACCGCTGCGTACGGAGACCGTTGCGGGCAGCCGGCGCACACGCGCGCGCTGCCGGTCGCCGCGTTGGCCGCTACTCTGCGCTCTCTCGGGGACGGGTAAGCGCAGGGGCCGCGCTCGTGCCCCCTGCCCGGTGCTCACGGACCGGGAGCGCTTTTCCCGAGAGGGCTTTTCCTTCTCGGTGCTTCCTGGGGGCGCGGGGACGGGCAGTGCCGTCTCGGAGCTGCTCCGCGGCGCTCTCTCCCCGGGGCAGCCCCAGCGCCTGCTCGCTGATCCCCGCCGCTCTCTTGGGCGCGGGCAGAGCAGCCTCGGGGCGCTCGCTGCTCGGCCTGAGCGCCGGGGTGGCGCGGCGGGCTGCGGTTGGCGCGCGGGAGCCGGCCGGCTGCAGCGCGGCGCTGCGACCACGCGAGGGTGGGGCCATTGCGGGTCTGGGCTGCCTCGCGCTGCGCTCCCCCCGCCCCTCGCGCTGCGCTCCCCCGCCCCTGGCGCTGCGCTCCCCCCGCCCCTCGCGCTGCGCTCCCCCCGCCCCTCGCGCTGCGCTCCCCCCGCCCCTCGCGCTGCGCTCCCCCCGCCCCTCGCGCTGCGCTCCCCCCGCCCCTCGCGCTCCGCTCCCCCCGCCCCTCGCGCTCCGCTCCCCCCGCCCCTCGCGCTCCGCTCCCCCCGCCCCTCGCGCTCCGCTCCCCCCGCCCCTCGCGCTCCGCTCCCCCCGCCCCTCGCGCTCCGCTCCCCCCGCCCCTCGCGCTCCCCCCGCCCCTCTCGCGCGGTCCTTGGCCGGCGCACGCGCGGTGCGGCGGCGCGAGCCCTGGGCGGCCGGCGCACGCGCGGTGCGGCGGCGCGAGCCCTGGGCGGCCGGCGCACGCGCGGTGCGGCGGCGCGAGCCCTGGGCGGCCGGCGCACGCGCGGTGCGGCGGCGCGAGCCCTGGGCGGCCGGCGCACGCGCGGTGCGGCGGCGCGAGCCCTGGGCGGCCGGCGCACGCGCGGTGCGGCGGCGCGAGCCCTGGGCGGCCGGCGCACGCGCGGTGCGGCGGCGCGAGCCCTGGGCGGCCGGCGCACGCGCGGTGCGGCGGCGCGAGCCCTGGGCGGCCGGCGCACGCGCGGTGCGGCGGCGCGAGCCCTGGGCGGCCGGCGCACGCGCGGTGCGGCGGCGCGAGCCCTGGGCGGCCGGCGCACGCGCGGTGCGGCGGCGCGAGCCCTGGGCGGCCGGCGCACGCGCGGTGCGGCGGCGCGAGCCCTGGGCGGCCGGCGCACGCGCGGTGCGGCGGCGCGAGCCCTGGGCGGCCGGCGCACGCGCGGTGCGGCGGCGCGAGCCCTGGGCGGCCGGCGCACGCGCGGTGCGGCGGCGCGAGCCCTGGGCGGCCGGCGCACGCGCGGTGCGGCGGCGGGCAAGATGGCGGCGAGCAGGGCGGGTGTTTTCGCTGGACGGCGGCGGGCGAGGGCAGAGGCGGGCTGGAGTCGAGCATGTGGGGGCCGCGGTGAGGCGAGGTGAGGCGAGCGTGCGCCTTCGGGTGGCCGCGGGTGTCGGGCTGTGTCCTGCCAGCCGGGGCCGTCGCTGCGTGGAGGCGGCGGGGCGGGGGGGGGGAGTCGGGCCGGGGGCCGCGCCGCGCCGCGCCGGGTCTGCGCGGCGCCGGGTCTGCCGGAGCGCGGCTCTGACTCTCCCTTTTGCGTGTGTCGCCTGTAGGGCCCCGGTTCCTCCCCAGCGCGGGCCGGGGCGTGCGCTCGCCCCTGCGGACGCAGCCTGGAGGAGTGTGTGGGGGGTGTCTGCGCGGGGGTCTGGATGTCTCTAGCAGCGGCACGGCAGCCTGATGCCTCCTCTCGTCTGGGACGCGGGGTCCTTGGGGAGTTCCCTGCTGCCTCCTCTGGCGTTCTCTGCGAGCTCATAGATCCCTCCACCTCCTCTCCTCCCCCCCCCCCCCGCCCCGCTCCCCTGTCTGGTGGGGTGGGAGACCGGTGGCTGCTCCCGCCGAGCTGAGAGCCACGTAGGGCACCCCTGTGTGCTCACTACGCATCTGGGATGGCACCCCTGCCCTGAGGGCCCCGCAGAGTCCCACCCTTCCTGCAACCAGCCCCCCCAGAGCCATTAAACCACCCACAAATCCTGCCCCAACACCCCCACAGGCCCCAAAATGCCTCCGAGCCCTGCCGCAATGTTGTCACTGACTCCAGACCTTCCCCTGCACTCTGTGCAAGGCCCCAAACATTCCTCAAACTGCTGCCAGACCCAGTGCCCGCAGCAGTGAGGCGTTCTAACAAAGATGGGGTGCGATCTGCGTCTCCGCCTCGACTCAGTCCCGCTTTAGAGAAACAGGAACTTACAGCACTTCCTGGTGAAGAGTGTTGACGGGTGAATGTGCGGATGACAAAGAGACTTTTCTCTCTTTTCTTCTGAGCCGCCTCTCAGAAGCCTCTGTGTGTGCACGATGTGGCTGATCTGGGATAATCGTGCTGTGCGCAGTGCTTAAGGAGAACATTGCCCTAAAATGGAGGGCTAAGGAATAGCCTAAAAAACCTAAAAGGCTCGGGAAGAGCCAAAGAGAACACCGATGGGCTCTGGGAAGCCCCAGTGATGCTAGCGAAAACAGCGTGGCTTTTAGGCACCTCCTCAGAGCAGCAGCAATGTCTCGCTCCAGCCTATGGGGCAATGGGGACTCTTAATTACCGCCTTGAATTACCACAAGTGTTGCAAAAGCAGAAGGGACTAGGGAGCATGCAGAGCAGGTTATGGACTATATGTCAAGTTTAAACAAGCAACAAGCCCCTCTGCAAACAGAAACAGGTTTAGCCCTAAGTAATAGACGAAGGTAGCTGTGAGTAACGTGAAGCGAAGCGGTGACGTCAGTCACCCCGAAAGCCTCGGAGAAGCGGTCTGAAAATCTGGTACCCTCGCGGCCTCGGCAGTCTTTTTGGTTTGTTTGGCAGGGTAGCCCACCGAAGGGGGACATCTCGAAGAGAAGCAGCAAGACCTGGGGATCCGGTGGTTCATTTTGGTCGTCGCCTGTGAGGCCAGCATGCAAGAGTAAGAGGAAGCTAGGAGCAGTCTCAAAAAGGTAATAGGTCTGAAAGGGAGACAGGCAAATCGAGGGCTGTCGTTCCTCCACGTAGTTAAAGACCGAGAGAGTTGTCGGTTAAGCGCATGCATACGAGGGTTTGCGAACAGTAACAATAACACTGAAGCGGAATAAAAGTAAGGTTTCGTGGAAGATGGCGTTAGGAAGGTATTAGGCGACGTGCCCGCCTGCCTAATAACCTAGCCCTAATTGCTGTGTGTAACGTTTCCAGACCGTTTACCCTGCAACGTATGGTGCAAAGTGCCGTATTAAGACCTTTCCCTTAAGGAAAAGAAGAAGAAAAAAAGAAAAAAAAGGGGGAAAAAGAAAACAGGGTAAAGAGAAAAAGATCATGCATAAACCTAAGCGTTTCACTGGAAGTAAAACGCGAGTTTATCGCTTCCTTACAGAGGTGGAACCAAGGACAGCAAATGCTGACGAGGAGAAGAGACGGACGAGCGTTTGCTTGCGGTTAATACCGAAGGGACGGGATGAAACAAGGAAGCCAGAATGCAGCGGCCCCTCGATATCACCAGGAACTGCTACAGGAGGAGGCGTTCTGACACGGGTAACTAGGGTAAGTATGGCTAATGACCGTTAGCAGTTATTTCGGCCTCCCCGAGGCAGCGCTGAGGACTGAGTAACCCGTTCCTGCCCTGTGGCTGCTGTTCCCTGTATCTGCCTTAGCTTTGCTTTGGCTGTTTCTCTTTTGTTTTGTTATCGTACACGCAGCTACGGAAAGGAATAGATGTCATACTTACTTTTTTAGATTAATTGCCACGGCTGAAGTTGAAGAGACCAAGAAACGTAAGCCGCGAAGGGGCACATCTTGAAGAGAGGGGGCTAGACCTAGCGATGCAGTTGTTCGTTTTGGTCGTCGCCTGTGAGGCCAGCATGCAAGAGTAAGAGGAAGCTAGGAGCAGTCTCAAAAAGGTAATAGGTCTGAAAGGGAGACAGGCAAATCGAGGGCTGTCGTTCCTCCACGTAGTTAAAGACCGAGAGAGTTGTCGGTTAAGCGCATGCATACGAGGGTTTGCGAACAGTAACAATAACACTGAAGCGGAATAAAAGTAAGGTTTCGTGGAAGATGGCGTTAGGAAGGTATTAGGCGACGTGCCCGCCTGCCTAATAACCTAGCCCTAATTGCTGTGTGTAACGTTTCCAGACCGTTTACCCTGCAACGTATGGTGCAAAGTGCCGTATTAAGACCTTTCCCTTAAGGAAAAGAAGAAGAAAAAAAGAAAAAAAAGGGGGAAAAAGAAAACAGGGTAAAGAGAAAAAGATCATGCATAAACCTAAGCGTTTCACTGGAAGTAAAACGCGAGTTTATCGCTTCCTTACAGAGGTGGAACCAAGGACAGCAAATGCTGACGAGGAGAAGAGACGGACGAGCGTTTGCTTGCGGTTAATACCGAAGGGACGGGATGAAACAAGGAAGCCAGAATGCAGCGGCCCCTCGATATCACCAGGAACTGCTACAGGAGGAGGCGTTCTGACACGGGTAACTAGGGTAAGTATGGCTAATGACCGTTAGCAGTTATTTCGGCCTCCCCGAGGCAGCGCTGAGGACTGAGTAACCCGTTCCTGCCCTGTGGCTGCTGTTCCCTGTATCTGCCTTAGCTTTGCTTTGGCTGTTTCTCTTTTGTTTTGTTATCGTACACGCAGCTACGGAAAGGAATAGATGTCATACTTACTTTTTTAGATTAATTGCCACGGCTGAAGTTGAAGAGACCAAGAAACGTAAGCCGCGAAGGGGCACATCTTGAAGAGAGGGGGCTAGACCTAGCGATGCAGTTGTTCGTTTTGGTCGTCGCCTGTGAGGCCAGCATGCAAGAGTAAGAGGAAGCTAGGAGCAGTCTCAAAAAGGTAATAGGTCTGAAAGGGAGACAGGCAAATCGAGGGCTGTCGTTCCTCCACGTAGTTAAAGACCGAGAGAGTTGTCGGTTAAGCGCATGCATACGAGGGTTTGCGAACAGTAACAATAACACTGAAGCGGAATAAAAGTAAGGTTTCGTGGAAGATGGCGTTAGGAAGGTATTAGGCGACGTGCCCGCCTGCCTAATAACCTAGCCCTAATTGCTGTGTGTAACGTTTCCAGACCGTTTACCCTGCAACGTATGGTGCAAAGTGCCGTATTAAGACCTTTCCCTTAAGGAAAAGAAGAAGAAAAAAAGAAAAAAAAGGGGGAAAAAGAAAACAGGGTAAAGAGAAAAAGATCATGCATAAACCTAAGCGTTTCACTGGAAGTAAAACGCGAGTTTATCGCTTCCTTACAGAGATGGAACCAAGGACAGCAAATGCTGACGAGGAGAAGAGACGGACGAGCGTTTGCTTGCGGTTAATACCGAAGGGACGGGATGAAACAAGGAAGCCAGAATGCAGCGGCCCCTCGATATCACCAGGAACTGCTACAGGAGGAGGCGTTCTGGCACGGGTAACTAGGGTAAGTATGGCTAATGACCGTTAGCAGTTATTTCGGCCTCCCCGAGGCAGCGCTGAGGACTGAGTAACCCGTTCCTGCCCTGTGGCTGCTGTTCCCTGTATCTGCCTTAGCTTTGCTTTGGCTGTTTCTCTTTTGTTTTGTTATCGTACACGCAGCTACGGAAAGGAATAGATGTCATACTTACTTTTTTAGATTAATTGCCACGGCTGAAGTTGAAGAGACCAAGAAACGTAAGCCGCGAAGGGGCACATCTTGAAGAGAGGGGGCTAGACCTAGCGATGCAGTTGTTCGTTTTGGTCGTCGCCTGTGAGGCCAGCATGCAAGAGTAAGAGGAAGCTAGGAGCAGTCTCAAAAAGGTAATAGGTCTGAAAGGGAGACAGGCAAATCGAGGGCTGTCGTTCCTCCACGTAGTTAAAGACCGAGAGAGTTGTCGGTTAAGCGCATGCATACGAGGGTTTGCGAACAGTAACAATAACACTGAAGCGGAATAAAAGTAAGGTTTCGTGGAAGATGGCGTTAGGAAGGTATTAGGCGACGTGCCCGCCTGCCTAATAACCTAGCCCTAATTGCTGTGTGTAACGTTTCCAGACCGTTTACCCTGCAACGTATGGTGCAAAGTGCCGTATTAAGACCTTTCCCTTAAGGAAAAGAAGAAGAAAAAAAGAAAAAAAAGGGGGAAAAAGAAAACAGGGTAAAGAGAAAAAGATCATGCATAAACCTAAGCGTTTCACTGAAAGTAAAACGCGAGTTTATCGCTTCCTTACAGAGATGGAACCAAGGACAGCAAATGCTGACGAGGAGAAGAGACGGACGAGCGTTTGCTTGCGGTTAATACCGAAGGGACGGGATGAAACAAGGAAGCCAGAATGCAGCGGCCCCTCGATATCACCAGGAACTGCTACAGGAGGAGGCGTTCTGGCACGGGTAACTAGGGTAAGTATGGCTAATGACCGTTAGCAGTTATTTCGGCCTCCCCGAGGCAGCGCTGAGGACTGAGTAACCCGTTCCTGCCCTGTGGCTGCTGTTCCCTGTATCTGCCTTAGCTTTGCTTTGGCTGTTTCTCTTTTGTTTTGTTATCGTACACGCAGCTACGGAAAGGAATAGATGTCATACTTACTTTTTTAGATTAATTGCCACGGCTGAAGTTGAAGAGACCAAGAAACGTAAGCCGCGAAGGGGCACATCTTGAAGAGAGGGGGCTAGACCTAGCGATGCAGTTGTTCGTTTTGGTCATCGCCTGTGAGGCCAGCATGCAAGAGTAAGAGGAAGCTAGGAGCAGTCTCAAAAAGGTAATAGGTTTGAAAGGGAGACAGGCAAATCGAGGGCTGTCGTTCCTCCACGTAGTTAAAGACCGAGAGAGTTGTCGGTTAAGCGCATGCATACGAGGGTTTGCGAACAGTAACAATAACACTGAAGCGGAATAAAAGTAAGGTTTCGTGGAAGATGGCGTTAGGAAGGTATTAGGCGGCGTGCCCGCCTGCCTAATAACCTAGCCCTAATTGCTGTGTGTAACGTTTCCAGACCGTTTACCCTGCAACGTATGGTGCAAAGTGCCGTATTAAGACCTTTCCCTTAAGGAAAAGAAGAAGAAAAAAAGAAAAAAAAGGGGGAAAAAGAAAACAGGGTAAAGAGAAAAAGATCATGCATAAACCTAAGCGTTTCACTGGAAGTAAAACGCGAGTTTATCGCTTCCTTACAGAGATGGAACCAAGGACAGCAAATGCTGACGAGGAGAAGAGACGGACGAGCGTTTGCTTGCGGTTAATACCGAAGGGACGGGATGAAACAAGGAAGCCAGAATGCAGCGGCCCCTCAATATCACCAGGAACTGCTACAGGAGGAGGCGTTCTGGCACGGGTAACTAGGGTAAGTATGGCTAATGACCGTTAGCAGTTATTTTGGCCTCCCCGAGGCAGCGCTGAGGACTAAGTAACCTGAGGGGCTCTGGCCTGGGTTGGGGCAGAAGTGCAGGCAGGCGGGATCAGGCATTTTCCTCTCAGCTCTCCGAGCTGAATCCTAGCCCTGAAGGAAAAAGCACTGGGGGGAGGCTACTCGGACACCTGCCAAGTCGAGGGCAGGGGCAGGAGCTGACCCTTCCCCGACGGACAGACGTACGGACAGACGCTGGTGCGGCGGTGACTCTTTGGATATCGTAGGTAAGGGGAGGCACGCTGGTGCCGAGCTCCGGGGCGGTTTGCCTGAACACGATGCCTGAGGCAGGAGGTTATGCATTGTGTCCGGGGCTGGGAGCTGGTCCCCGAGTCCCATGTACTTGGGAGTGCCTGCGCTTGCCAGGGTGCCCGGTGCTGTTCCCAGAGCTGCGGGGAATTTCCCTTGCGTTGCCTGGACCCTCGGGGCTCTTGGGGGTGTTTCCCCTCATCGCGAGGGCTGCCAGAGCCCCTCCAGGGCTGCGTGAGGTCCCCGAACCGCTCCCGGATTTGCTTTTGGCACTCCGCAGTGTCGCTCGTGTGCCTGGGGCAGCCTGCAGGCGCCATCCTGTCAGCCGCGTTGAGCCCTGCGGCGTGCCTGGTGACCCCTCTGGTGTGCGCCAAGGCCCTTCCTCTGTATTTTGGTCTGCCCCAGAGCCCTGCACTTGCCCTCTGATGCCCTCAGGACCCCTCAGTTCACATTCTGGGTTGCCCCCGAGCCCTCTGCGTGCCTTTCGGTGCGCCCCGTGGCCCCGTGTGTGTTTTGCGGCACGCCGCAGAGGTCTCTGTTTAGCTTTTTCTCCTGTCCTGGAGTTTTCTGGGTGCTTCTGGGTGTGCCCCAGGGCCCTCCTTTTGGTGCCCCCCGAGTCACTCTGTTTGCTCTATCGTTGTTCTTTTTTTTTTTTTTTTTTTTTTTTTTTCTTGACTTGTGTTGCACCCAGAGCTCTCGATTTGTTCTCTTGTGCTCCGCATACTCCCCTTTCCGCACTCTACACCCCAGGCAGGGCTCTCCCTTCAGCTCTCAGCAAGCTGCTGTCAGGAGAGTGGGGGTGCCTCTGCTGCCCTGGCAGCCCCAGCTGTCCCTGAAGGGGCTGATGGCCAGGCCCCCTGCCCAGTTCCTGCAGGCCCACAGCTGCGGGCCCTGGGGCTGGGATGAATGCCAGGGGGAGCTGGGTGGCAGGACAGGCCCCAGGTGGGGCTGATGGCAAGGGCAGGCCCACATTTGGGGGCTGGGGCTGCAGTTGGGGGGAGCTGGCGCTGGGGCAGGAGCTGGGCAGCGGAGCTGCCACGGAGCACGGCCCTTCGGGCCCAGCCCGGCGGCCGCCCCGCGGAGGAGGTGAGCGAGGCCGGGGGAGGCGCGCTGCAGGCTGCGGGTCCCGCATGTGCCGGGGGTCCCGGCGGCTGGGAGCGTCCCGGGGCCACGGAGGCGGGGGGAGGAAGGGGGTGCGCCGGGGCTGTGGTGCGGTTTACTGCGCGGTCGGAGGAGCGCGGGGCGGGGGGGGGGGTCTCCTGTGTCAGCTCGGGAGCGTGTCGGGGAGCGGGGGGAGGAGGGTCGTGGAGGGGCGGGGGCAGTGTCGGAGCTGAGGCGGGGCCGGTGTCGGGGGTGTCGGGGGAGCCCCGGGCCGGTGGTGGGGCCGGCGGGGCCGCGCTCGGGGCTCTGCGGCCGTTTCCGGGGGGACAGGGGGGAAGGGGAAGGGGGGCGGGACGGAAAGGAACGGAATGTGCCGAGGGTCAAAGGTGCCCCAGCGCTGCGGGTGGGGGGCGGGAGTTGGGGTGCGGGACTGCGGGGAGCCGTAGCTTTCGGCGCGGCATGCCGGGAGCAGTAGTCTTCCGGCACTGGGCTTCCGGTGGGGCATGTTTGTTCTGAGCGCGGCATGCTGGGAGCGGTAGTCTTCCGGCACTGGGCTTCCGGGCGGCCATGTTGCTTGGCATGGCATGCCGGGAGCAGTAGTCTTCCGGCACTGGGCTTCCGGGCCGCCCTTCTCGCGTGCACGGTATGCTGGGAGGTGTAGTCTTCTCAGGCGGGGCTACTGGGTGACCATGCTGCGCCTCTCGAGGTGGCCCCGCGGGGGGGGCGGCGGCGGCAGGTCCCTGCCAGCGGGGTTCCCAGCGGGTGGCCGCGTGGCAGGCCAGGAGCTGTAGTGCCCGCTGGGTCTGTTCCTTACTGGACGTGTGTCACTCACGCCTGAGTCCCCACAGGTCACGGGGGACAGTGGAATGCCCCTGTTTTTCCCCGGTACAGGGCAGGAAGTGTTTTCCATCTCCGATGGTGTTGCAAGACAACCTTGGAAGCTCAGAAAGAGTGTTCCTGCTGTTTAAACTAGGCAGATGAGGAGGAACACCCCCCCCCCCCCATTTCCTGGGAGGAAATAATTCTTTAATCAAGGCCATGCTAGAAGTGCTAAAGCCTTAAAGAAATAGTAAATCAAAATGTTTTGTTTTCTATGTAGACGTTGCCGATTTAGCAAAGGAATTCGAGGTATCCCCGAACTGAACTGTCCTCATTATAATACAAGAAAATCACGCCCATAGGTCAGAAAGACCTGTGCCCGGGTGAAGACCCCTCCCCTGAGCATGCGTAGTTTTAAAATGGTGTGTAAGCAATATTAGAATTGTATGTAAATCACTAACCAACCGGTGTAAGAGGGAAAGTTGCAAACCTTGCAACTTGTATAAATGCTACTTGGAAAGCCGGGGCGGGGGGGGGAAGTTGCGCTTGATTTGTGGGGAAAACACCGAGCAGCCAGGCTTGCACAACTCTGAAATAAATAAGCAAATGTCTCTCCTGAGCGTGTCATTATTGGCTTAGTGCACAGCGGGCAACGAATCCGCTTTTCGGACAGCAGCGTGACCAGGCAGGGTTGTCCCCGGGGGCTGGGGCTGTCCCTCTTGGAAATGGGGAGGGCGGGAAGAGTAGGAGGGGTGCTGCGGGCTCCTGGGGGTCGTAGCTTTGCTCAGGATTGGGGCCGGTTAGGCAGCTGCTGGGAGGAGTAGCGGTGCTGGGAGGGCACGGTGCGGAGCTGTCCTGCTGTGCAGCGCAAGGGAAAGTCGACCAGCACCGTTGCTGTCCGAGGACCCTGGAACAGCCCGAGAGACCCTGGAACAGCCACCCCACGGACACCGTGTCACTGCCTCGCAAGGCCACTGCGTTCAGGTACGTTTGACTACATCCGGCAGAAGAAATGTAAGCCGAAGGATCAGGGCAAATAGCTGCTTGTCTAGGTTTGTTACCTAGCGACGCACTGGCAAAGCTTTTTATGAACACCCGTACTCGATCGAGTGCATATTCATTCTGTGAATATTAATTACTGCCAGACCGCGTACGTCACTGATGCTTTAAAGCAAGTCCGTGGCGCTGGGGTAGCACGTGTAGTGGAGGCTAAATGCAATAATACCTCGTTTTGATGTTGTTCTCTTATACGAAAGCACTTGGAGCAGATTAAGACATTTCTCGTCCTATTTTGTTTATTGAGTGGGCCCTGATACTGGGGAGAAGCTGCCGTGAAGCAGACCTAGTAGTCAGCTTCCTTAGAGAAGGCGTCTTGTCCTGTATTTGAGGGCTTCCGGTACGTTTTGACAGACAGTAGTGAGTGACGGGTTTCCTTTGGACCCCCCAGGGAGCAGAAAGTTCTGCCGGGAAGGCAAAATGTTTCTTGCGGCTGGGTTGGAAGAAGCTGGCTGCTGATGCAAGGCAGTGACAATTCTGGGGAGTCGCGGGAAGTTTTGAAAAGACGGTCGTTCCCTTTGCTAGAAGGCTATGCACTTCGGTTCCTAATAGCTGTAGTAATGAAGCCAGGTAAGCGTTCGGGAGGAGCCCAAGCCACTTTTGCCTAGCGAGTATTTTGCAAGGGGGGCAGGAAAGCGCTGCGCCCTGCTCCTTGCTGCCCTCGCGTGTCTGAAAGGCGGCACTGCACGCGGGAGGGGGGGCGCGCATGCGCATTGCGTTCCGGCGCGCTCACGGCTGCCCTCGCGTGTCGACAAGGCAGCACTGCAGCCGCCGGCGGCCACCGCTGCGTACGGAGACCGTTGCGGGCAGCCGGCGCACACGCGCGCGCTGCCGGTCGCCGCGTTGGCCGCTATTCTGCGCTCTCTCGGGGACGGGTAAGCGCAGGGGCCGCGCTCGTGCCCCCTGCCCGGTGCTCACGGACCGGGAGCGCTTTTCCCGAGAGGGCTTTTCCTTCTCGGTGCTTCCTGGGGGCGCGGGGACGGGCAGTGCCGTCTCGGAGCTGCTCCGCGGCGCTCTCTCCCCGGGGCAGCCCCAGCGCCTGCTCGCTGATCCCCGCCGCTCTCTTGGGCGCGGGCAGAGCAGCCTCGGGGCGCTCGCTGCTCGGCCTGAGCGCCGGGGTGGCGCGGCGGGCTGCGGTTGGCGCGCGGGAGCCGGCCGGCTGCAGCGCGGCGCTGCGACCACGCGAGGGTGGGGCCATTGCGGGTCTGGGCTGCCTCGCGCTGCGCTCCCCCCGCCCCTCGCGCTGCGCTCCCCCCGCCCCTCGCGCTGCGCTCCCCCCGCCCCTCGCGCTGCGCTCCCCCCGCCCCTCGCGCTGCGCTCCCCCCGCCCCTCGCGCTGCGCTCCCCCCGCCCCTCGCGCTCCGCTCCCCCCGCCCCTCGCGCTCCGCTCCCCCCGCCCCTCGCGCTCCGCTCCCCCCGCCCCTCGCGCTCCGCTCCCCCCGCCCCTCGCGCTCCGCTCCCCCCGCCCCTCGCGCTCCGCTCCCCCCGCCCCTCGCGCTCCGCTCCCCCCGCCCCTCTCGCGCGGTCCTTGGCCGGCGCACGCGCGGTGCGGCGGCGCGAGCCCTGGGCGGCCGGCGCACGCGCGGTGCGGCGGCGCGAGCCCTGGGCGGCCGGCGCACGCGCGGTGCGGCGGCGCGAGCCCTGGGCGGCCGGCGCACGCGCGGTGCGGCGGCGCGAGCCCTGGGCGGCCGGCGCACGCGCGGTGCGGCGGCGCGAGCCCTGGGCGGCCGGCGCACGCGCGGTGCGGCGGCGGGCAAGATGGCGGCGAGCAGGGCGGGTGTTTTGGCTGGACGGCGGCGGGCGAGGGCAGAGGCGGGCTGGAGTCGAGCATGTGGGGGCCGCGGTGAGGCGAGGTGAGGCGAGCGTGCGCCTTCGGGTGGCCGCGGGTGTCGGGCTGTGTCCTGCCAGCCGGGGCCGTCGCTGCGTGGAGGCGGCGGGGCGGGGGGGGGGAGTCGGGCCGGGGGCCGCGCCGCGCCGCGCCGGGTCTGCGCGGCGCCGGGTCTGCCGGAGCGCGGCTCTGACTCTCCCTTTTGCGTGTGTCGCCTGTAGGGCCCCGGTTCCTCCCCAGCGCGGGCCGGGGCGTGCGCTCGCCCCTGCGGACGCAGCCTGGAGGAGTGTGTGGGGGGTGTCTGCGCGGGGGTCTGGATGTCTCTAGCAGCGGCACGGCAGCCTGATGCCTCCTCTCGTCTGGGACGCGGGGTCCTTGGGGAGTTCCCTGCTGCCTCCTCTGGCGTTCTCTGCGAGCTCATAGATCCCTCCACCTCCTCTCCTCCCCCCCCCCCCCCGCCCCGCTCCCCTGTCTGGTGGGGTGGGAGACCGGTGGCTGCTCCCGCCGAGCTGAGAGCCACGTAGGGCACCCCTGTGTGCTCACTACGCATCTGGGATGGCACCCCTGCCCTGAGGGCCCCGCAGAGTCCCACCCTTCCTGCAACCAGCCCCCCCAGAGCCATTAAACCACCCACAAATCCTGCCCCAACACCCCCACAGGCCCCAAAATGCCTCCGAGCCCTGCCGCAATGTTGTCACTGACTCCAGACCTTCCCCTGCACTCTGTGCAAGGCCCCAAACATTCCTCAAACTGCTGCCAGACCCAGTGCCCGCAGCAGTGAGGCGTTCTAACAAAGATGGGGTGCGATCTGCGTCTCCGCCTCGACTCAGTCCCGCTTTAGAGAAACAGGAACTTACAGCACTTCCTGGTGAAGAGTGTTGACGGGTGAATGTGCGGATGACAAAGAGACTTTTCTCTCTTTTCTTCTGAGCCGCCTCTCAGAAGCCTCTGTGTGTGCACGATGTGGCTGATCTGGGATAATCGTGCTGTGCGCAGTGCTTAAGGAGAACATTGCCCTAAAATGGAGGGCTAAGGAATAGCCTAAAAAACCTAAAAGGCTCGGGAAGAGCCAAAGAGAACACCGATGGGCTCTGGGAAGCCCCAGTGATGCTAGCGAAAACAGCGTGGCTTTTAGGCACCTCCTCAGAGCAGCAGCAATGTCTCGCTCCAGCCTATGGGGCAATGGGGACTCTTAATTACCGCCTTGAATTACCACAAGTGTTGCAAAAGCAGAAGGGACTAGGGAGCATGCAGAGCAGGTTATGGACTATATGTCAAGTTTAAACAAGCAACAAGCCCCTCTGCAAACAGAAACAGGTTTAGCCCTAAGTAATAGACGAAGGTAGCTGTGAGTAACGTGAAGCGAAGCGGTGACGTCAGTCACCCCGAAAGCCTCGGAGAAGCGGTCTGAAAATCTGGTACCCTCGCGGCCTCGGCAGTCTTTTTGGTTTGTTTGGCAGGGTAGCCCACCGAAGGGGGACATCTCGAAGAGAAGCAGCAAGACCTGGGGATCCGGTGGTTCATTTTGGTCGTCGCCTGTGAGGCCAGCATGCAAGAGTAAGAGGAAGCTAGGAGCAGTCTCAAAAAGGTAATAGGTCTGAAAGGGAGACAGGCAAATCGAGGGCTGTCGTTCCTCCACGTAGTTAAAGACCGAGAGAGTTGTCGGTTAAGCGCATGCATACGAGGGTTTGCGAACAGTAACAATAACACTGAAGCGGAATAAAAGTAAGGTTTCGTGGAAGATGGCGTTAGGAAGGTATTAGGCGACGTGCCCGCCTGCCTAATAACCTAGCCCTAATTGCTGTGTGTAACGTTTCCAGACCGTTTACCCTGCAACGTATGGTGCAAAGTGCCGTATTAAGACCTTTCCCTTAAGGAAAAGAAGAAGAAAAAAAGAAAAAAAAGGGGGAAAAAGAAAACAGGGTAAAGAGAAAAAGATCATGCATAAACCTAAGCGTTTCACTGGAAGTAAAACGCGAGTTTATCGCTTCCTTACAGAGGTGGAACCAAGGACAGCAAATGCTGACGAGGAGAAGAGACGGACGAGCGTTTGCTTGCGGTTAATACCGAAGGGACGGGATGAAACAAGGAAGCCAGAATGCAGCGGCCCCTCGATATCACCAGGAACTGCTACAGGAGGAGGCGTTCTGACACGGGTAACTAGGGTAAGTATGGCTAATGACCGTTAGCAGTTATTTCGGCCTCCCCGAGGCAGCGCTGAGGACTGAGTAACCCGTTCCTGCCCTGTGGCTGCTGTTCCCTGTATCTGCCTTAGCTTTGCTTTGGCTGTTTCTCTTTTGTTTTGTTATCGTACACGCAGCTACGGAAAGGAATAGATGTCATACTTACTTTTTTAGATTAATTGCCACGGCTGAAGTTGAAGAGACCAAGAAACGTAAGCCGCGAAGGGGCACATCTTGAAGAGAGGGGGCTAGACCTAGCGATGCAGTTGTTCGTTTTGGTCGTCGCCTGTGAGGCCAGCATGCAAGAGTAAGAGGAAGCTAGGAGCAGTCTCAAAAAGGTAATAGGTCTGAAAGGGAGACAGGCAAATCGAGGGCTGTCGTTCCTCCACGTAGTTAAAGACCGAGAGAGTTGTCGGTTAAGCGCATGCATACGAGGGTTTGCGAACAGTAACAATAACACTGAAGCGGAATAAAAGTAAGGTTTCGTGGAAGATGGCGTTAGGAAGGTATTAGGCGACGTGCCCGCCTGCCTAATAACCTAGCCCTAATTGCTGTGTGTAACGTTTCCAGACCGTTTACCCTGCAACGTATGGTGCAAAGTGCCGTATTAAGACCTTTCCCTTAAGGAAAAGAAGAAGAAAAAAAGAAAAAAAAGGGGGAAAAAGAAAACAGGGTAAAGAGAAAAAGATCATGCATAAACCTAAGCGTTTCACTGGAAGTAAAACGCGAGTTTATCGCTTCCTTACAGAGGTGGAACCAAGGACAGCAAATGCTGACGAGGAGAAGAGACGGACGAGCGTTTGCTTGCGGTTAATACCGAAGGGACGGGATGAAACAAGGAAGCCAGAATGCAGCGGCCCCTCGATATCACCAGGAACTGCTACAGGAGGAGGCGTTCTGACACGGGTAACTAGGGTAAGTATGGCTAATGACCGTTAGCAGTTATTTCGGCCTCCCCGAGGCAGCGCTGAGGACTGAGTAACCCGTTCCTGCCCTGTGGCTGCTGTTCCCTGTATCTGCCTTAGCTTTGCTTTGGCTGTTTCTCTTTTGTTTTGTTATCATACACGCAGCTACGGAAAGGAATAGATGTCATACTTACTTTTTTAGATTAATTGCCACGGCTGAAGTTGAAGAGACCAAGAAACGTAAGCCGCGAAGGGGCACATCTTGAAGAGAGGGGGCTAGACCTAGCGATGCAGTTGTTCGTTTTGGTCGTCGCCTGTGAGGCCAGCATGCAAGAGTAAGAGGAAGCTAGGAGCAGTCTCAAAAAGGTAATAGGTCTGAAAGGGAGACAGGCAAATCGAGGGCTGTCGTTCCTCCACGTAGTTAAAGACCGAGAGAGTTGTCGGTTAAGCGCATGCATACGAGGGTTTGCGAACAGTAACAATAACACTGAAGCGGAATAAAAGTAAGGTTTCGTGGAAGATGGCGTTAGGAAGGTATTAGGCGACGTGCCCGCCTGCCTAATAACCTAGCCCTAATTGCTGTGTGTAACGTTTCCAGACCGTTTACCCTGCAACGTATGGTGCAAAGTGCCGTATTAAGACCTTTCCCTTAAGGAAAAGAAGAAGAAAAAAAGAAAAAAAAGGGGGAAAAAGAAAACAGGGTAAAGAGAAAAAGATCATGCATAAACCTAAGCGTTTCACTGAAAGTAAAACGCGAGTTTATCGCTTCCTTACAGAGATGGAACCAAGGACAGCAAATGCTGACGAGGAGAAGAGACGGACGAGCGTTTGCTTGCGGTTAATACCGAAGGGACGGGATGAAACAAGGAAGCCAGAATGCAGCGGCCCCTCGATATCACCAGGAACTGCTACAGGAGGAGGCGTTCTGGCACGGGTAACTAGGGTAAGTATGGCTAATGACCGTTAGCAGTTATTTCGGCCTCCCCGAGGCAGCGCTGAGGACTGAGTAACCCGTTCCTGCCCTGTGGCTGCTGTTCCCTGTATCTGCCTTAGCTTTGCTTTGGCTGTTTCTCTTTTGTTTTGTTATCGTACACGCAGCTACGGAAAGGAATAGATGTCATACTTACTTTTTTAGATTAATTGCCACGGCTGAAGTTGAAGAGACCAAGAAACGTAAGCCGCGAAGGGGCACATCTTGAAGAGAGGGGGCTAGACCTAGCGATGCAGTTGTTCGTTTTGGTCATCGCCTGTGAGGCCAGCATGCAAGAGTAAGAGGAAGCTAGGAGCAGTCTCAAAAAGGTAATAGGTTTGAAAGGGAGACAGGCAAATCGAGGGCTGTCGTTCCTCCACGTAGTTAAAGACCGAGAGAGTTGTCGGTTAAGCGCATGCATACGAGGGTTTGCGAACAGTAACAATAACACTGAAGCGGAATAAAAGTAAGGTTTCGTGGAAGATGGCGTTAGGAAGGTATTAGGCGACGTGCCCGCCTGCCTAATAACCTAGCCCTAATTGCTGTGTGTAACGTTTCCAGACCGTTTACCCTGCAACGTATGGTGCAAAGTGCCGTATTAAGACCTTTCCCTTAAGGAAAAGAAGAAGAAAAAAAGAAAAAAAAGGGGGAAAAAGAAAACAGGGTAAAGAGAAAAAGATCATGCATAAACCTAAGCGTTTCACTGGAAGTAAAACGCGAGTTTATCGCTTCCTTACAGAGATGGAACCAAGGACAGCAAATGCTGACGAGGAGAAGAGACGGACGAGCGTTTGCTTGCGGTTAATACCGAAGGGACGGGATGAAACAAGGAAGCCAGAATGCAGCGGCCCCTCAATATCACCAGGAACTGCTACAGGAGGAGGCGTTCTGGCACGGGTAACTAGGGTAAGTATGGCTAATGACCGTTAGCAGTTATTTTGGCCTCCCCGAGGCAGCGCTGAGGACTAAGTAACCTGAGGGGCTCTGGCCTGGGTTGGGGCAGAAGTGCAGGCAGGCGGGATCAGGCATTTTCCTCTCAGCTCTCCGAGCTGAATCCTAGCCCTGAAGGAAAAAGCACTGGGGGGAGGCTACTCGGACACCTGCCAAGTCGAGGGCAGGGGCAGGAGCTGACCCTTCCCCGACGGACAGACGTACGGACAGACGCTGGTGCGGCGGTGACTCTTTGGATATCGTAGGTAAGGGGAGGCACGCTGGTGCCGAGCTCCGGGGCGGTTTGCCTGAACACGATGCCTGAGGCAGGAGGTTATGCATTGTGTCCGGGGCTGGGAGCTGGTCCCCGAGTGCCATGTACTTGGGAGTGCCTGCGCTTGCCAGGGTGCCCGGTGCTGTTCCCAGAGCTGCGGGGAATTTCCCTTGCGTTGCCTGGACCCTCGGGGCTCTTGGGGGTGTTTCCCCTCATCGCGAGGGCTGCCAGAGCCCCTCCAGGGCTGCGTGAGGTCCCTGAACCGCTCCCGGATTTGCTTTTGGCACTCCGCAGTGTCGCTCGTGTGCCTGGGGCAGCCTGCAGGCGCCATCCTGTCAGCCGCGTTGAGCCCTGCGGCGTGCCTGGTGACCCCTCTGGTGTGCGCCAAGGCCCTTCCTCTGTATTTTGGTCTGCCCCAGAGCCCTGCACTTGCCCTCTGATGCCCTCAGGACCCCTCAGTTCACATTCTGGGTTGCCCCCGAGCCCTCTGCGTGCCTTTCGGTGCGCCCCGTGGCCCCGTGTGTGTTTTGCGGCACGCCGCAGAGGTCTCTGTTTAGCTTTTTCTCCTGTCCTGGAGTTTTCTGGGTGCTTCTGGGTGTGCCCCAGGGCCCTCCTTTTGGTGCCCCCCGAGTCACTCTGTTTGCTCTATCGTTGTTCTTTTTTTTTTTTTTTTTTTTTTTTTTTTCTTGACTTGTGTTGCACCCAGAGCTCTCGATTTGTTCTCTTGTGCTCCGCATACTCCCCTTTCCGCACTCTACACCCCAGGCAGGGCTCTCCCTTCAGCTCTCAGCAAGCTGCTGTCAGGAGAGTGGGGGTGCCTCTGCTGCCCTGGCAGCCCCAGCTGTCCCTGAAGGGGCTGATGGCCAGGCCCCCTGCCCAGTTCCTGCAGGCCCACAGCTGCGGGCCCTGGGGCTGGGATGAATGCCAGGGGGAGCTGGGTGGCAGGACAGGCCCCAGGTGGGGCTGATGGCAAGGGCAGGCCCACATTTGGGGGCTGGGGCTGCAGTTGGGGGGAGCTGGCGCTGGGGCAGGAGCTGGGCAGCGGAGCTGCCACGGAGCACGGCCCTTCGGGCCCAGCCCGGCGGCCGCCCCGCGGAGGAGGTGAGCGAGGCCGGGGGAGGCGCGCTGCAGGCTGCGGGTCCCGCATGTGCCGGGGGTCCCGGCGGCTGGGAGCGTCCCGGGGCCACGGAGGCGGGGGGAGGAAGGGGGTGCGCCGGGGCTGTGGTGCGGTTTACTGCGCGGTCGGAGGAGCGCGGGGCGGGGGGGGGGGTCTCCTGTGTCAGCTCGGGAGCGTGTCGGGGAGCGGGGGGAGGAGGGTCGTGGAGGGGCGGGGGCAGTGTCGGAGCTGAGGCGGGGCCGGTGTCGGGGGTGTCGGGGGAGCCCCGGGCCGGTGGTGGGGCCGGCGGGGCCGCGCTCGGGGCTCTGCGGCCGTTTCCGGGGGGACAGGGGGGAAGGGGAAGGGGGGCGGGACGGAAAGGAACGGAATGTGCCGAGGGTCAAAGGTGCCCCAGCGCTGCGGGTGGGGGGCGGGAGTTGGGGTGCGGGACTGCGGGGAGCCGTAGCTTTCGGCGCGGCATGCCGGGAGCAGTAGTCTTCCGGCACTGGGCTTCCGGTGGGGCATGTTTGTTCTGAGCGCGGCATGCTGGGAGCGGTAGTCTTCCGGCACTGGGCTTCCGGGCGGCCATGTTGCTTGGCATGGCATGCCGGGAGCAGTAGTCTTCCGGCACTGGGCTTCCGGGCCGCCCTTCTCGCGTGCACGGTATGCTGGGAGGTGTAGTCTTCTCAGGCGGGGCTACTGGGTGACCATGCTGCGCCTCTCGAGGTGGCCCCGCGGGGGGGGCGGCGGCGGCAGGTCCCTGCCAGCGGGGTTCCCAGCGGGTGGCCGCGTGGCAGGCCAGGAGCTGTAGTGCCCGCTGGGTCTGTTCCTTACTGGACGTGTGTCACTCACGCCTGAGTCCCCACAGGTCACGGGGGACAGTGGAATGCCCCTGTTTTTCCCCGGTACAGGGCAGGAAGTGTTTTCCATCTCCGATGGTGTTGCAAGACAACCTTGGAAGCTCAGAAAGAGTGTTCCTGCTGTTTAAACTAGGCAGATGAGGAGGAACACCCCCCCCCCCCCATTTCCTGGGAGGAAATAATTCTTTAATCAAGGCCATGCTAGAAGTGCTAAAGCCTTAAAGAAATAGTAAATCAAAATGTTTTGTTTTCTATGTAGACGTTGCCGATTTAGCAAAGGAATTCGAGGTATCCCCGAACTGAACTGTCCTCATTATAATACAAGAAAATCACGCCCATAGGTCAGAAAGACCTGTGCCCGGGTGAAGACCCCTCCCCTGAGCATGCGTAGTTTTAAAATGGTGTGTAAGCAATATTAGAATTGTATGTAAATCACTAACCAACCGGTGTAAGAGGGAAAGTTGCAAACCTTGCAACTTGTATAAATGCTACTTGGAAAGCCGGGGCGGGGGGGGGAAGTTGCGCTTGATTTGTGGGGAAAACACCGAGCAGCCAGGCTTGCACAACTCTGAAATAAATAAGCAAATGTCTCTCCTGAGCGTGTCATTATTGGCTTAGTGCACAGCGGGCAACGAATCCGCTTTTCGGACAGCAGCGTGACCAGGCAGGGTTGTCCCCGGGGGCTGGGGCTGTCCCTCTTGGAAATGGGGAGGGCGGGAAGAGTAGGAGGGGTGCTGCGGGCTCCTGGGGGTCGTAGCTTTGCTCAGGATTGGGGCCGGTTAGGCAGCTGCTGGGAGGAGTAGCGGTGCTGGGAGGGCACGGTGCGGAGCTGTCCTGCTGTGCAGCGCAAGGGAAAGTCGACCAGCACCGTTGCTGTCCGAGGACCCTGGAACAGCCCGAGAGACCCTGGAACAGCCACCCCACGGACACCGTGTCACTGCCTCGCAAGGCCACTGCGTTCAGGTACGTTTGACTACATCCGGCAGAAGAAATGTAAGCCGAAGGATCAGGGCAAATAGCTGCTTGTCTAGGTTTGTTACCTAGCGACGCACTGGCAAAGCTTTTTATGAACACCCGTACTCGATCGAGTGCATATTCATTCTGTGAATATTAATTACTGCCAGACCGCGTACGTCACTGATGCTTTAAAGCAAGTCCGTGGCGCTGGGGTAGCACGTGTAGTGGAGGCTAAATGCAATAATACCTCGTTTTGATGTTGTTCTCTTATACGAAAGCACTTGGAGCAGATTAAGACATTTCTCGTCCTATTTTGTTTATTGAGTGGGCCCTGATACTGGGGAGAAGCTGCCGTGAAGCAGACCTAGTAGTCAGCTTCCTTAGAGAAGGCGTCTTGTCCTGTATTTGAGGGCTTCCGGTACGTTTTGACAGACAGTAGTGAGTGACGGGTTTCCTTTGGACCCCCCAGGGAGCAGAAAGTTCTGCCGGGAAGGCAAAATGTTTCTTGCGGCTGGGTTGGAAGAAGCTGGCTGCTGATGCAAGGCAGTGACAATTCTGGGGAGTCGCGGGAAGTTTTGAAAAGACGGTCGTTCCCTTTGCTAGAAGGCTATGCACTTCGGTTCCTAATAGCTGTAGTAATGAAGCCAGGTAAGCGTTCGGGAGGAGCCCAAGCCACTTTTGCCTAGCGAGTATTTTGCAAGGGGGGCAGGAAAGCGCTGCGCCCTGCTCCTTGCTGCCCTCGCGTGTCTGAAAGGCGGCACTGCACGCGGGAGGGGGGGCGCGCATGCGCATTGCGTTCCGGCGCGCTCACGGCTGCCCTCGCGTGTCGACAAGGCAGCACTGCAGCCGCCGGCGGCCACCGCTGCGTACGGAGACCGTTGCGGGCAGCCGGCGCACACGCGCGCGCTGCCGGTCGCCGCGTTGGCCGCTATTCTGCGCTCTCTCGGGGACGGGTAAGCGCAGGGGCCGCGCTCGTGCCCCCTGCCCGGTGCTCACGGACCGGGAGCGCTTTTCCCGAGAGGGCTTTTCCTTCTCGGTGCTTCCTGGGGGCGCGGGGACGGGCAGTGCCGTCTCGGAGCTGCTCCGCGGCGCTCTCTCCCCGGGGCAGCCCCAGCGCCTGCTCGCTGATCCCCGCCGCTCTCTTGGGCGCGGGCAGAGCAGCCTCGGGGCGCTCGCTGCTCGGCCTGAGCGCCGGGGTGGCGCGGCGGGCTGCGGTTGGCGCGCGGGAGCCGGCCGGCTGCAGCGCGGCGCTGCGACCACGCGAGGGTGGGGCCATTGCGGGTCTGGGCTGCCTCGCGCTGCGCTCCCCCCGCCCCTCGCGCTGCGCTCCCCCCGCCCCTCGCGCTGCGCTCCCCCCGCCCCTCGCGCTGCGCTCCCCCCGCCCCTCGCGCTGCGCTCCCCCCGCCCCTCGCGCTGCGCTCCCCCCGCCCCTCGCGCTGCGCTCCCCCCGCCCCTCGCGCTGCGCTCCCCCCGCCCCTCGCGCTGCGCTCCCCCCGCCCCTCGCGCTGCGCTCCCCCCGCCCCTCGCGCTCCCCCCGCCCCTCTCGCGCGGTCCTGGTCCGGCGCACGCGCGGTGCGGCGGCGCGAGCCCTGGGCGGCCGGCGCACGCGCGGTGCGGCGGCGGGCAAGATGGCGGCGAGCAGGGCGGGTGTTTTGGCTGGACGGCGGCGGGCGAGGGCAGAGGCGGGCTGGAGTCGAGCATGTGGGGGCCGCGGTGAGGCGAGGTGAGGCGAGCGTGCGCCTTCGGGTGGCCGCGGGTGTCGGGCTGTGTCCTGCCAGCCGGGGCCGTCGCTGCGTGGAGGCGGCGGGGCGGGGGGGGGGAGTCGGGCCGGGGGCCGCGCCGCGCCGGGTCTGCGCGGCGCCGGGTCTGCCGGAGCGCGGCTCTGACTCTCCCTTTTGCGTGTGTCGCCTGTAGGGCCCCGGTTCCTCCCCAGCGCGGGCCGGGGCGTGCGCTCGCCCCTGCGGACGCAGCCTGGAGGAGTGTGGGGGGGGTGTCTGCGCGGGGGTCTGGATGTCTCTAGCAGCGGCACGGCAGCCTGATGCCTCCTCTCGTCTGGGACGCGGGGTCCTTGGGGAGTTCCCTGCTGCCTCCTCTGGCGTTCTCTGCGAGCTCATAGATCCCTCCACCTCCTCTCCTCCCCCCCCCCCCCGCCCCGCTCCCCTGTCTGGTGGGGTGGGAGACCGGTGGCTGCTCCCGCCGAGCTGAGAGCCACGTAGGGCACCCCTGTGTGCTCACTACGCATCTGGGATGGCACCCCTGCCCTGAGGGCCCCGCAGAGTCCCACCCTTCCTGCAACCAGCCCCCCCAGAGCCATTAAACCACCCACAAATCCTGCCCCAACACCCCCACAGGCCCCAAAATGCCTCCGAGCCCTGCCGCAATGTTGTCACTGACTCCAGACCTTCCCCTGCACTCTGTGCAAGGCCCCAAACATTCCTCAAACTGCTGCCAGACCCAGTGCCCGCAGCAGTGAGGCGTTCTAACAAAGATGGGGTGCGATCTGCGTCTCCGCCTCGACTCAGTCCCGCTTTAGAGAAACAGGAACTTACAGCACTTCCTGGTGAAGAGTGTTGACGGGTGAATGTGCGGATGACAAAGAGACTTTTCTCTCTTTTCTTCTGAGCCGCCTCTCAGAAGCCTCTGTGTGTGCACGATGTGGCTGATCTGGGATAATCGTGCTGTGCGCAGTGCTTAAGGAGAACATTGCCCTAAAATGGAGGGCTAAGGAATAGCCTAAAAAACCTAAAAGGCTCGGGAAGAGCCAAAGAGAACACCGATGGGCTCTGGGAAGCCCCAGTGATGCTAGCGAAAACAGCGTGGCTTTTAGGCACCTCCTCAGAGCAGCAGCAATGTCTCGCTCCAGCCTATGGGGCAATGGGGACTCTTAATTACCGCCTTGAATTACCACAAGTGTTGCAAAAGCAGAAGGGACTAGGGAGCATGCAGAGCAGGTTATGGACTATATGTCAAGTTTAAACAAGCAACAAGCCCCTCTGCAAACAGAAACAGGTTTAGCCCTAAGTAATAGACGAAGGTAGCTGTGAGTAACGTGAAGCGAAGCGGTGACGTCAGTCACCCCGAAAGCCTCGGAGAAGCGGTCTGAAAATCTGGTACCCTCGCGGCCTCGGCAGTCTTTTTGGTTTGTTTGGCAGGGTAGCCCACCGAAGGGGGACATCTCGAAGAGAAGCAGCAAGACCTGGGGATCCGGTGGTTCATTTTGGTCGTCGCCTGTGAGGCCAGCATGCAAGAGTAAGAGGAAGCTAGGAGCAGTCTCAAAAAGGTAATAGGTCTGAAAGGGAGACAGGCAAATCGAGGGCTGTCGTTCCTCCACGTAGTTAAAGACCGAGAGAGTTGTCGGTTAAGCGCATGCATACGAGGGTTTGCGAACAGTAACAATAACACTGAAGCGGAATAAAAGTAAGGTTTCGTGGAAGATGGCGTTAGGTAGGTATTAGGCGACGTGCCCGCCTGCCTAATAACCTAGCCCTAATTGCTGTGTGTAACGTTTCCAGACCGTTTACCCTGCAACGTATGGTGCAAAGTGCCGTATTAAGACCTTTCCCTTAAGGAAAAGAAGAAGAAAAAAAGAAAAAAAAGGGGGAAAAAGAAAACAGGGTAAAGAGAAAAAGATCATGCATAAACCTAAGCGTTTCACTGGAAGTAAAACGCGAGTTTATCGCTTCCTTACAGAGGTGGAACCAAGGACAGCAAATGCTGACGAGGAGAAGAGACGGACGAGCGTTTGCTTGCGGTTAATACCGAAGGGACGGGATGAAACAAGGAAGCCAGAATGCAGCGGCCCCTCGATATCACCAGGAACTGCTACAGGAGGAGGCGTTCTGGCACGGGTAACTAGGGTAAGTATGGCTAATGACCGTTAGCAGTTATTTCGGCCTCCCCGAGGCAGCGCTGAGGACTGAGTAACCCGTTCCTGCCCTGTGGCTGCTGTTCCCTGTATCTGCCTTAGCTTTGCTTTGGCTGTTTCTCTTTTGTTTTGTTATCGTACACGCAGCTACGGAAAGGAATAGATGTCATACTTACTTTTTTAGATTAATTGCCACGGCTGAAGTTGAAGAGACCAAGAAACGTAAGCCGCGAAGGGGCACATCTTGAAGAGAGGGGGCTAGACCTAGCGATGCAGTTGTTCGTTTTGGTCGTCGCCTGTGAGGCCAGCATGCAAGAGTAAGAGGAAGCTAGGAGCAGTCTCAAAAAGGTAATAGGTCTGAAAGGGAGACAGGCAAATCGAGGGCTGTCGTTCCTCCACGTAGTTAAAGACCGAGAGAGTTGTCGGTTAAGCGCATGCATACGAGGGTTTGCGAACAGTAACAATAACACTGAAGCGGAATAAAAGTAAGGTTTCGTGGAAGATGGCGTTAGGAAGGTATTAGGCGACGTGCCCGCCTGCCTAATAACCTAGCCCTAATTGCTGTGTGTAACGTTTCCAGACCGTTTACCCTGCAACGTATGGTGCAAAGTGCCGTATTAAGACCTTTCCCTTAAGGAAAAGAAGAAGAAAAAAAGAAAAAAAAGGGGGAAAAAGAAAACAGGGTAAAGAGAAAAAGATCATGCATAAACCTAAGCGTTTCACTGAAAGTAAAACGCGAGTTTATCGCTTCCTTACAGAGATGGAACCAAGGACAGCAAATGCTGACGAGGAGAAGAGACAGACGAGCGTTTGCTTGCGGTTAATACCGAAGGGACGGGATGAAACAAGGAAGCCAGAATGCAGCGGCCCCTCGATATCACCAGGAACTGCTACAGGAGGAGGCGTTCTGGCACGGGTAACTAGGGTAAGTATGGCTAATGACCGTTAGCAGTTATTTCGGCCTCCCCGAGGCAGCGCTGAGGACTGAGTAACCCGTTCCTGCCCTGTGGCTGCTGTTCCTTGTATCTGCCTTAGCTTTGCTTTGGCTGTTTCTCTTTTGTTTTGTTATCGTACACGCAGCTACGGAAAGGAATAGATGTCATACTTACTTTTTTAGATTAATTGCCACGGCTGAAGTTGAAGAGACCAAGAAACGTAAGCCGCGAAGGGGCACATCTTGAAGAGAGGGGGCTAGACCTAGCGATGCAGTTGTTCGTTTTGGTCATCGCCTGTGAGGCCAGCATGCAAGAGTAAGAGGAAGCTAGGAGCAGTCTCAAAAAGGTAATAGGTTTGAAAGGGAGACAGGCAAATCGAGGGCTGTCGTTCCTCCACGTAGTTAAAGACCGAGAGAGTTGTCGGTTAAGCGCATGCATACGAGGGTTTGCGAACAGTAACAATAACACTGAAGCGGAATAAAAATAAGGTTTCGTGGAAGATGGCGTTAGGAAGGTATTAGGCGACGTGCCCGCCTGCCTAATAACCTAGCCCTAATTGCTGTGTGTAACGTTTCCAGACCGTTTACCCTGCAACGTATGGTGCAAAGTGCCGTATTAAGACCTTTCCCTTAAGGAAAAGAAGAAGAAAAAAAGAAAAAAAAGGGGGAAAAAGAAAACAGGGTAAAGAGAAAAAGATCATGCATAAACCTAAGCGTTTCACTGGAAGTAAAACGCGAGTTTATCGCTTCCTTACAGAGATGGAACCAAGGACAGCAAATGCTGACGAGGAGAAGAGACGGACGAGCGTTTGCTTGCGGTTAATACCGAAGGGACGGGATGAAACAAGGAAGCCAGAATGCAGCGGCCCCTCGATATCACCAGGAACTGCTACAGGAGGAGGCGTTCTGGCACGGGTAACTAGGGTAAGTATGGCTAATGACCGTTAGCAGTTATTTTGGCCTCCCCGAGGCAGCGCTGAGGACTAAGTAACCTGAGGGGCTCTGGCCTGGGTTGGGGCAGAAGTGCAGGCAGGCGGGATCAGGCATTTTCCTCTCAGCTCTCCGAGCTGAATCCTAGCCCTGAAGGAAAAAGCACTGGGGGGAGGCTACTCGGACACCTGCCAAGTCGAGGGCAGGGGCAGGAGCTGACCCTTCCCCGACGGACAGACGTACGGACAGACGCTGGTGCGGCGGTGACTCTTTGGATATCGTAGGTAAGGGGAGGCACGCTGGTGCCGAGCTCCGGGGCGGTTTGCCTGAACACGATGCCTGAGGCAGGAGGTTATGCATTGTGTCCGGGGCTGGGAGCTGGTCCCCGAGTCCCATGTACTTGGGAGTGCCTGCGCTTGCCAGGGTGCCCGGTGCTGTTCCCAGAGCTGCGGGGAATTTCCCTTGCGTTGCCTGGACCCTCGGGGCTCTTGGGGGTGTTTCCCCTCATCGCGAGGGCTGCCAGAGCCCCTCCAGGGCTGCGTGAGGTCCCCGAACCGCTCCCGGATTTGCTTTTGGCACTCCGCAGTGTCGCTCGTGTGCCTGGGGCAGCCTGCAGGCGCCATCCTGTCAGCCGCGTTGAGCCCTGCGGCGTGCCTGGTGACCCCTCTGGTGTGCGCCAAGGCCCTTCCTCTGTATTTTGGTCTGCCCCAGAGCCCTGCACTTGCCCTCTGATGCCCTCAGGACCCCTCAGTTCACATTCTGGGTTGCCCCCGAGCCCTCTGCGTGCCTTTCGGTGCGCCCCGTGGCCCCGTGTGTGTTTTGCGGCACGCCGCAGAGGTCTCTGTTTAGCTTTTTCTCCTGTCCTGGAGTTTTCTGGGTGCTTCTGGGTGTGCCCCAGGGCCCTCCTTTTGGTGCCCCCCGAGTCACTCTGTTTGCTCTATCGTTGTTCTTTTTTTTTTTTTTTTTTTTTTTTCTTGACTTGTGTTGCACCCAGAGCTCTCGATTTGTTCTCTTGTGCTCCGCATACTCCCCTTTCCGCACTCTACACCCCAGGCAGGGCTCTCCCTTCAGCTCTCAGCAAGCTGCTGTCAGGAGAGTGGGGGTGCCTCTGCTGCCCTGGCAGCCCCAGCTGTCCCTGAAGGGGCTGATGGCCAGGCCCCCTGCCCAGTTCCTGCAGGCCCACAGCTGCGGGCCCTGGGGCTGGGATGAATGCCAGGGGGAGCTGGGTGGCAGGACAGGCCCCAGGTGGGGCTGATGGCAAGGGCAGGCCCACATTTGGGGGCTGGGGCTGCAGTTGGGGGGAGCTGGCGCTGGGGCAGGAGCTGGGCAGCGGAGCTGCCACGGAGCACGGCCCTTCGGGCCCAGCCCGGCGGCCGCCCCGCGGAGGAGGTGAGCGAGGCCGGGGGAGGCGCGCTGCAGGCTGCGGGTCCCGCATGTGCCGGGGGTCCCGGCGGCTGGGAGCGTCCCGGGGCCACGGAGGCGGGGGGAGGAAGGGGGTGCGCCGGGGCTGTGGTGCGGTTTACTGCGCGGTCGGAGGAGCGCGGGGCGGGGGGGGGGGTCTCCTGTGTCAGCTCGGGAGCGTGTCGGGGAGCGGGGGGAGGAGGGTCGTGGAGGGGCGGGGGCAGTGTCGGAGCTGAGGCGGGGCCGGTGTCGGGGGTGTCGGGGGAGCCCCGGGCCGGTGGTGGGGCCGGCGGGGCCGCGCTCGGGGCTCTGCGGCCGTTTCCGGGGGGACAGGGGGGAAGGGGAAGGGGGGCGGGACGGAAAGGAACGGAATGTGCCGAGGGTCAAAGGTGCCCCAGCGCTGCGGGTGGGGGGCGGGAGTTGGGGTGCGGGACTGCGGGGAGCCGTAGCTTTCGGCGCGGCATGCCGGGAGCAGTAGTCTTCCGGCACTGGGCTTCCGGTGGGGCATGTTTGTTCTGAGCGCGGCATGCTGGGAGCGGTAGTCTTCCGGCACTGGGCTTCCGGGCGGCCATGTTGCTTGGCATGGCATGCCGGGAGCAGTAGTCTTCCGGCACTGGGCTTCCGGGCCGCCCTTCTCGCGTGCACGGTATGCTGGGAGGTGTAGTCTTCTCAGGCGGGGCTACTGGGTGACCATGCTGCGCCTCTCGAGGTGGCCCCGCGGGGGGGGCGGCGGCGGCAGGTCCCTGCCAGCGGGGTTCCCAGCGGGTGGCCGCGTGGCAGGCCAGGAGCTGTAGTGCCCGCTGGGTCTGTTCCTTACTGGACGTGTGTCACTCACGCCTGAGTCCCCACAGGTCACGGGGGACAGTGGAATGCCCCTGTTTTTCCCCGGTACAGGGCAGGAAGTGTTTTCCATCTCCGATGGTGTTGCAAGACAACCTTGGAAGCTCAGAAAGAGTGTTCCTGCTGTTTAAACTAGGCAGATGAGGAGGAACACCCCCCCCCCCCCCATTTCCTGGGAGGAAATAATTCTTTAATCAAGGCCATGCTAGAAGTGCTAAAGCCTTAAAGAAATAGTAAATCAAAATGTTTTGTTTTCTATGTAGACGTTGCCGATTTAGCAAAGGAATTCGAGGTATCCCCGAACTGAACTGTCCTCATTATAATACAAGAAAATCACGCCCATAGGTCAGAAAGACCTGTGCCCGGGTGAAGACCCCTCCCCTGAGCATGCGTAGTTTTAAAATGGTGTGTAAGCAATATTAGAATTGTATGTAAATCACTAACCAACCGGTGTAAGAGGGAAAGTTGCAAACCTTGCAACTTGTATAAATGCTACTTGGAAAGCCGGGGCGGGGGGGGGAAGTTGCGCTTGATTTGTGGGGAAAACACCGAGCAGCCAGGCTTGCACAACTCTGAAATAAATAAGCAAATGTCTCTCCTGAGCGTGTCATTATTGGCTTAGTGCACAGCGGGCAACGAATCCGCTTTTCGGACAGCAGCGTGACCAGGCAGGGTTGTCCCCGGGGGCTGGGGCTGTCCCTCTTGGAAATGGGGAGGGCGGGAAGAGTAGGAGGGGTGCTGCGGGCTCCTGGGGGTCGTAGCTTTGCTCAGGATTGGGGCCGGTTAGGCAGCTGCTGGGAGGAGTAGCGGTGCTGGGAGGGCACGGTGCGGAGCTGTCCTGCTGTGCAGCGCAAGGGAAAGTCGACCAGCACCGTTGCTGTCCGAGGACCCTGGAACAGCCCGAGAGACCCTGGAACAGCCACCCCACGGACACCGTGTCACTGCCTCGCAAGGCCACTGCGTTCAGGTACGTTTGACTACATCCGGCAGAAGAAATGTAAGCCGAAGGATCAGGGCAAATAGCTGCTTGTCTAGGTTTGTTACCTAGCGACGCACTGGCAAAGCTTTTTATGAACACCCGTACTCGATCGAGTGCATATTCATTCTGTGAATATTAATTACTGCCAGACCGCGTACGTCACTGATGCTTTAAAGCAAGTCCGTGGCGCTGGGGTAGCACGTGTAGTGGAGGCTAAATGCAATAATACCTCGTTTTGATGTTGTTCTCTTATACGAAAGCACTTGGAGCAGATTAAGACATTTCTCGTCCTATTTTGTTTATTGAGTGGGCCCTGATACTGGGGAGAAGCTGCCGTGAAGCAGACCTAGTAGTCAGCTTCCTTAGAGAAGGCGTCTTGTCCTGTATTTGAGGGCTTCCGGTACGTTTTGACAGACAGTAGTGAGTGACGGGTTTCCTTTGGACCCCCCAGGGAGCAGAAAGTTCTGCCGGGAAGGCAAAATGTTTCTTGCGGCTGGGTTGGAAGAAGCTGGCTGCTGATGCAAGGCAGTGACAATTCTGGGGAGTCGCGGGAAGTTTTGAAAAGACGGTCGTTCCCTTTGCTAGAAGGCTATGCACTTCGGTTCCTAATAGCTGTAGTAATGAAGCCAGGTAAGCGTTCGGGAGGAGCCCAAGCCACTTTTGCCTAGCGAGTATTTTGCAAGGGGGGCAGGAAAGCGCTGCGCCCTGCTCCTTGCTGCCCTCGCGTGTCTGAAAGGCGGCACTGCACGCGGGAGGGGGGGCGCGCATGCGCATTGCGTTCCGGCGCGCTCACGGCTGCCCTCGCGTGTCGACAAGGCAGCACTGCAGCCGCCGGCGGCCACCGCTGCGTACGGAGACCGTTGCGGGCAGCCGGCGCACACGCGCGCGCTGCCGGTCGCCGCGTTGGCCGCTATTCTGCGCTCTCTCGGGGACGGGTAAGCGCAGGGGCCGCGCTCGTGCCCCCTGCCCGGTGCTCACGGACCGGGAGCGCTTTTCCCGAGAGGGCTTTTCCTTCTCGGTGCTTCCTGGGGGCGCGGGGACGGGCAGTGCCGTCTCGGAGCTGCTCCGCGGCGCTCTCTCCCCGGGGCAGCCCCAGCGCCTGCTCGCTGATCCCCGCCGCTCTCTTGGGCGCGGGCAGAGCAGCCTCGGGGCGCTCGCTGCTCGGCCTGAGCGCCGGGGTGGCGCGGCGGGCTGCGGTTGGCGCGCGGGAGCCGGCCGGCTGCAGCGCGGCGCTGCGACCACGCGAGGGTGGGGCCATTGCGGGTCTGGGCTGCCTCGCGCTGCGCTCCCCCCGCCCCTCGCGCTGCGCTCCCCCCGCCCCTCGCGCTGCGCTCCCCCCGCCCCTCGCGCTGCGCTCCCCCCGCCCCTCGCGCTGCGCTCCCCCCGCCCCTCGCGCTGCGCTCCCCCCGCCCCTCGCGCTGCGCTCCCCCCGCCCCTCGCGCTGCGCTCCCCCCGCCCCTCGCGCTGCGCTCCCCCCGCCCCTCGCGCTGCGCTCCCCCCGCCCCTCGCGCTGCGCTCCCCCCGCCCCTCGCGCTGCGCTCCCCCCGCCCCTCGCGCTGCGCTCCCCCCGCCCCTCGCGCTGCGCTCCCCCCGCCCCTCGCGCTGCGCTCCCCCCGCCCCTCGCGCTGCGCTCCCCCCGCCCCTCGCGCTGCGCTCCCCCCGCCCCTCGCGCTGCGCTCCCCCCGCCCCTCGCGCTGCGCTCCCCCCGCCCCTCGCGCTGCGCTCCCCCCGCCCCTCGCGCTCCCCCCGCCCCTCTCGCGCGGTCCTGGTCCGGCGCACGCGCGGTGCGGCGGCGCGAGCCCTGGGCGGCCGGCGCACGCGCGGTGCGGCGGCGGGCAAGATGGCGGCGAGCAGGGCGGGTGTTTTGGCTGGACGGCGGCGGGCGAGGGCAGAGGCGGGCTGGAGTCGAGCATGTGGGGGCCGCGGTGAGGCGAGGTGAGGCGAGCGTGCGCCTTCGGGTGGCCGCGGGTGTCGGGCTGTGTCCTGCCAGCCGGGGCCGTCGCTGCGTGGAGGCGGCGGGGCGGGGGGGGGGAGTCGGGCTGGGGGCCGCGCCGCGCCGGGTCTGCGCGGCGCCGGGTCTGCCGGAGCGCGGCTCTGACTCTCCCTTTTGCGTGTGTCGCCTGTAGGGCCCCGGTTCCTCCCCAGCGCGGGCCGGGGCGTGCGCTCGCCCCTGCGGACGCAGCCTGGAGGAGTGTGGGGGGGGTGTCTGCGCGGGGGTCTGGATGTCTCTAGCAGCGGCACGGCAGCCTGATGCCTCCTCTCGTCTGGGACGCGGGGTCCTTGGGGAGTTCCCTGCTGCCTCCTCTGGCGTTCTCTGCGAGCTCATAGATCCCTCCACCTCCTCTCCTCCCCCCCCCCCCCCCCCCGCCCCGCTCCCCTGTCTGGTGGGGTGGGAGACCGGTGGCTGCTCCCGCCGAGCTGAGAGCCACGTAGGGCACCCCTGTGTGCTCACTACGCATCTGGGATGGCACCCCTGCCCTGAGGGCCCCGCAGAGTCCCACCCTTCCTGCAACCAGCCCCCCCAGAGCCATTAAACCACCCACAAATCCTGCCCCAACACCCCCACAGGCCCCAAAACGCCTCCGAGCCCTGCCGCAATGTTGTCACTGACTCCAGACCTTCCCCTGCACTCTGTGCAAGGCCCCAAACATTCCTCAAACTGCTGCCAGACCCAGTGCCCGCAGCAGTGAGGCGTTCTAACAAAGATGGGGTGCGATCTGCGTCTCCGCCTCGACTCAGTCCCGCTTTAGAGAAACAGGAACTTACAGCACTTCCTGGTGAAGAGTGTTGACGGGTGAATGTGCGGATGACAAAGAGACTTTTCTCTCTTTTCTTCTGAGCCGCCTCTCAGAAGCCTCTGTGTGTGCACGATGTGGCTGATCTGGGATAATCGTGCTGTGCGCAGTGCTTAAGGAGAACATTGCCCTAAAATGGAGGGCTAAGGAATAGCCTAAAAAACCTAAAAGGCTCGGGAAGAGCCAAAGAGAACACCGATGGGCTCTGGGAAGCCCCAGTGATGCTAGCGAAAACAGCGTGGCTTTTAGGCACCTCCTCAGAGCAGCAGCAATGTCTCGCTCCAGCCTATGGGGCAATGGGGACTCTTAATTACTGCCTTGAATTACCACAAGTGTTGCAAAAGCAGAAGGGACTAGGGAGCATGCAGAGCAGGTTATGGACTATATGTCAAGTTTAAACAAGCAACAAGCCCCTCTGCAAACAGAAACAGGTTTAGCCCTAAGTAATAGACGAAGGTAGCTGTGAGTAACGTGAAGCGAAGCGGTGACGTCAGTCACCCCGAAAGCCTCGGAGAAGCGGTCTGAAAATCTGGTACCCTCGCGGCCTCGGCAGTCTTTTTGGTTTGTTTGGCAGGGTAGCCCACCGAAGGGGGACATCTCGAAGAGAAGCAGCAAGACCTGGGGATCCGGTGGTTCATTTTGGTTGTCGCCTGTGAGGCCAGCATGCAAGAGTAAGAGGAAGCTAGGAGCAGTCTCAAAAAGGTAATAGGTCTGAAAGGGAGACAGGCAAATCGAGGGCTATCGTTCTTCCACACAGTTAAAGACGGAGAGAGTTGTCGGTTAAGCGCATGCATACGAGGGTTTGCGAACAGTAACAATAACACTGAAGCGGAATAAAAGTAAGGTTTCGTGGAAGATGGCGTTAGGTAGGTATTAGGCGACGTGCCCGCCTGCCTAATAACCTAGCCCTAATTGCTGTGTGTAACGTTTCCAGACCGTTTACCCTGCAACGTATGGTGCAAAGTGCCGTATTAAGACCTTTCCCTGAAGGAAAAGAAGAAGAAAAAAAAGGGGGAAAAAGAAAACAGGGTAAAGAGAAAAAGATCATGCATAAACCTAAGCGTTTCACTGGAAGTAAAACGCGAGTTTATCGCTTCCTTACAGAGATGGAACCAAGGACAGCAAATGCTGACGAAGAGAAGAGACGGACGAGCGTTTGCTTGTGGTTAATACCGAAGGGACGGGATGAAACAAGGAAGCCAGAATGCAGCGGCCCCTCGATATCACCAGGAACTGCTACAGGAGGAGGCGTTCTGGCACGGGTAACTAGGGTAAGTATGGCTAATGACCGTTAGCAGTTATTTTGGCCTCCCCGAGGCAGCGCTGAGGACTGAGTAACCCGTTCCTGCCCTGTGGCTGCTGTTCCCTGTATCTGCCTTAGCTTTGCTTTGGCTGTTTCTATTTTGCGTTGTTACTGCACACGCGTACGTGGAAAGGGAAAGACAGAACGAATGCTCTCTTAGATTAATTGCCACGGCTGAGGTTGAAGAGAGTAAAAAACGTGAGCAAGCTGAAGTAATAGAATCCAAGGGAGCCAAGTGAAAGTTGTCTTTCTCTGCCAGAAAAAGGGAAAGCCCGTTCCTCCTGGCGAGGAAGGAGCCCCATTAATAGCGATCCGAATAATAGATCGCCAGCGTATAACGGAAGGTCTGTATGCATTACGAGAAGTGCTCTGCGGACATGTGTCTCCATGTGTGTGACTTTACGTGCCTGTGAAGCGTCATACTTCACGAGCTGCGAGACAGCAAATTATTATCTTGGGGGAGTGGTGGTCAAGTGACCAGAGCTACTGAAGAGGAAGGGAGGGAGAGAAGGGTCTGAAGTGTAAAACTGAGAGATCGATTTCAGGAAGGCTCAATCAGCGCAAGCCCCGGGTTGGTTACCTGGCAATGGTATTTTGGGGAGACGGGATGACAGTAGATAGGTTGAAGCCTCATGGAATTAAGGCTCCTTCTCACCGGTTCCCGCTTAGAGCAATTGTAGGAGGATTTAGTTTCCTCCAGCAGCATTAAGGTGGCTTTGCCGGTGTCAGCAGACCGTGGTGGAAAGTACTGGGAGGGAGTCGGGAAGGGAGCTGGGACGAGGAACGTGACTCTGCTTTCACTGAACTGGAAGAAGTGGCTATAAAACCTCCTGCCCTCAAATTCCCAGGACAAGGAAAGCCTTTTTCGGTAATGCTTTCCACATCTGCTGACTGTGTGGGAGCAGCACCGCTAGAAAACGGCAGTAAAGGAAAGCGGGTGCCGGTCGCCTCACCTTTACGTCCCCTTTGGGGGTGGAACAAAAAGTCTCTGGCTGTGAGAAAGACTGTTCAGCAGCGATGTGGGCTGTAACCGTCTTTGAGACTTTTAGCTTTGATCGCGCAGGGGCCATCCAATCTATTCAGTTCCCTCTAAAGTAATCACGTCAGGGAAATGAAGAGACAGCGGAGTATCATCTATCCGAGTGGCGCAGTGGGCGCTGATCTTAACGAGCGGGGGCAGGGGGGCAGTTGCTGTGCAAGTGTTACAAGCAGTGGCTCTTCTTGTGCGCGTCTGAATTGACTGAGGGGCAGAGCACGGTTGCGCCAAAAACGCGGACGCAGGAGGTTTCCGAGAGGTTGATCTCTAGCGGCTACTTAGTCTGACTTCCCTTTCGCGGCAAGCCCGACTGTCTTCATAGCTCCCAGAACAGGGGTTAGGGGAAGCGGTGCTTGTGGCTTGCGTATTCTCGTTTACCTTGCTTGAGTGTGTATATTGGATCTGCTTTTGTGCTTATAAACAACTTTGGATTCTTATGATTTTCTGCAGAGCTTTGATCTTTTTCTTTTTTTCTTTTTCTTCTCGGTTTGTTTTTTTTTTTTTTTGCTTTGCTCCCTCCCTGATGGATTTTACTATGCCTCCGTCAACGAGCCCTGGCTGGCAAAGTTGCTGTGTCCCAGCGGAGACTCTTAGGCGAGATGGAGGAGTTCAGATCCGCAGCCTGCCAGAAGAACGTCGCCCAGGAGGGGTTGCTAGCCTCGAGCTATAGGCGCTGGTGCGTGTGGCTCGTTGTGTCAGACGCGAAGGGGTTTTCTTTGGCTGCGGAAATTTTAGCTTGCCTTTACACCCTGTAGCAGTAGTATTTTTGTTTTGATAAACTGTGTTAATCGTAGGCGTTCAGGACCTCGGGGAACGACTGTGTGCTGCCGTGAAGAACTACAGGCTACCACTGCTCTCGGACCTTTGTAAGTTATCACGCGTCGAGAGCTTCCAGGAGAATTCAAATGCCAGCAGAAAGGTTCTCCGCCCGGTCCCGACGAGGAGGCTTCGGCCACAGGAAGGTCGGCAGCGTCCTTACCGGACTCGCGGGTAATAAGCCGCGATGCATGGACCGGCAAAGGAGGGGGGGATAGCGACTGGTAGCCCAGAGTCTTCAGTAAGACAGAGTCTTACTGTTGCTAGCTGGGCCACGAGGTCTGTGCGAAGCCTCGCCTGTCTGTTTGGAGCTCTGTTTTGGTCTGTTTACCTGGAATGACCAGTGAGGCCTAAAATAAGAATTTTCGTGGCTAGATGGGTCAGCTGTGACCGCACCCGTCTTTGCCTTGCTTCGCTGCCTAGCAGCAACTTGGGACACCAGAGTAAAAACTGCCGCAGCGCTTAAGGGAGGCTCTGCATTTGCCCAGGTTAGGGAGCCATCATTAAAGTTTTGGGGGAAGAAAGCTCTAAAAGGAGAATCTCCCAGTGACCTTGGTGGCTTGATTCACTTGCAGGATGCTGTTCTGAGGGCCAGCAACTCGAAGGGATGCAGCTCGGCCCTTTTTGTTGACTTTGGTGATGCTGTTTTGAGGAAGCACGTAAGTACAGAAGGGGTCTGGGAGGGTTTTCAAACAAGACGGGAAAGAGCAAGGAAGATTTGAGAGCGTGGAAAAACTGGGTGCCGCGGGTACTGAAGTTGTTACGGGCTGAGGGCGTTTGGCGTTGAGCATCTGAGAAGGGCTAATGCACGAGGAACGGTAAAATGCTGTGACTGAACGCGAGGTTCCTCCCCGGCCTGGGCCCGTGTGTGCACCCTCGCTCCCACAGACACCCCGGAGCCGTAGGGAAACGGGTGAGCAGGCCCACGAGCGGACTTTGGGCACAGCGGTGCGCAGAGAGCGCTGCGGGCTCAGCCGGTGGGGTGGAGTCAGAGCATGGCGAGCCAGGCTGTCGGAATCCATCCGGTTCCGCTCCCTGCCCCTCTGTCCAGCGCTCCATCCTTCTCTTTCTTTCCCCGTGGCTCTGTCCAGTGCCCCATCCCTTTGTTTAGCTACTCGTTCCTCTGCCCAGCTCCCCCATCCCTCTTGTACTCTTTCCATCTCTGTGACAATATCTGCGTCCATCTAACTGGCTCTCTATCGCTCTATCCAGCTCTTCATCGTCCTCTTCCTCTTCCTATCCCAGTACCTGCCCGCTGTCCTTCCGTGCGGCTCCCCATCCGTCTGCCGCTCTCGTCTGCCTTTCTGCCTGTACTTCTCTTTGCCTTCCCAGCCCTCTGTCCACCCCTCCAGCCATCTCTCTCTATTTCCATCCCTCTGCTCAGCTCCTCATCCATCTATTTGCCTCCCTATCCCTCTTTTCCCCTGTTTTGTCCCATCTCTCTGTCTGAATTGCCCTCCCTCTTTTTCTCTCTCCACCTTTCTGGCCAGCTCTTCGTCGTTCTCGTCCTCTTCCCATCGCTCCTACTGGCTCCCTGTCCCTCTCTTCCCGTCCCCGTTCCTCTCTCCGGTTCTCCCCCCTTCTCTGTTGCTCCCTTGCCGTTCCTCTGGCCGCCTCGCCTTCCCCATTTTTCTCTCTTCTGCTCCCCGGTCCTCTGTGCAGCCCTCCCTCCATCTGTGTGGCCCTCTGTCCCTCTCTTTCTCTTCCTTTGTCCAGTGCCCAGACCCTGGGGCCGGCTCTCTGTCCCTCTCTTTCTTTCTCCCTCCATCCATCTGCCAAGCTCTCTGCCCCTCTTTTCTTTTGTTCTCCCCCCTGTCCCCGCGTCCAGGTGGAGGTCTGTCGTTCCTTTGCGTTTTGTCTGGTGCGGCGGGTGGCGAGAGGTGGTCGGCACTCGGCAGAGATGGTGATCGGCAGCGCCCGGAGGGTGCCGTCGGTCGGTCTGGTTCGGGTCACGTCGGACACCTCCGCGGGGACTCTGCCCGCGGAGGCGCGGGGCTGTGGCTGTGCAGCGGGGGAGCGCTAGCGGGCTAGAGATGCCGTGGGGTACGCGGCAGGCAGCGAAGAGGCTCCTGGGGAAGGTGTCACGGAGGCAGAGAGCAGCAGAGGCTCCGAGACCTTGGGCGTTAGGACAGGCGCTCGCGGTAGGGCGGTCTGGAGCTGCTGCTGCTGTCTGTCCTACTCGTCAGCGCGGTCTGCAGTTACTGCCTCTTGTCTGCCTGCGCGCAGCCAGGGCTGTCACGTGGTGCAGCTTGAGTTGCGATTGCGATGCTGGCATTGAGCCCACTTTTCTGTCAGGTCTGCCTTTATGCAAAGTGGTGTCTTCCCTATGTCTACAGCTCAACCCATGTTGTTGATTTAGTGCTTCCTGAGGGGATATGCTGTGCTGTCAACACGCACACCCACCCCACCCCTGCCATCGCTTCCTGATGAATGCAAACATTTACATAGCTTCTGGCTTGTTTCTTTCCTTGGAACTCCTTTCTCTTTGCTGTTCTGGTCCCTCCAAACAATTTCTGTTTCTAGCATTATTAGTGTTGGGCCCTAAACCTTCTAGACCTTCCTTCTTTGAAGTCCAGAGGTTCCAGTATTGTTTGTACTTTGAGAGTAAAGGTCCTTCACAACTCATGTCTTAAGTATGCAACTGTCTTACCTGGGATTTTCGTTTTCGCAAGTTACTGTTTCTTTCAGGAGCCAGCTACAACAGTAACTTTGCTATAGCAGAGAAATGGGGTTACATGTGTATGAGCAACAGCACCGTAGTACACAGCAAAGCCATAATCTACAGTACTGGTAGCACAAGTCAGTTTCCCATCAGCTCCATCTCTCCAGGGTTTGGAGGTTTTGGAGGCCTTACTTTTTATCCTGCCTTGGCTGGACGGTGCTTTCTGAGAGTGTCCATCAGAGGCAGAGTTTCCCTGCAGAGGACCATCTAGCAAAGGCTGGAGGCGGCCAGGTGCCTGAGCGAGCCTGCCTGTCCGTGAGAGCTGCTGTGACATCTTTGTGATGAAATGGAGCCAGAGAGGGTGACTGAAGCAGCACGGAGGGTCAGTCATAACTGTGGGAACAATTACGGGCCTTGGACTAGGGAGTAGTTCTAGGAGGGCTGTGCAGTTGCCCGGCCTCTAACTAACTGCTCTGGCCTCTTTGCAGGTGCCGAAGCCCAGTCGGGCAGTCGAAGGAGCCTTGTCACAGCTGGGAGCTCTGCGGAGATGCGCGGCTGGCCGTGGAGAGTGAGCTCTGACTTGCAGCGTGGACACAGCTAAGTCCTGGGCTGCATCATATGTGAGCAGTGCTGGGAGGTGCGAGGTGATTGTTCCCTAGGTGGTCACTGGTGTCACTGGCTGTGGATGTTTGCCCATGGAGCTGAGAGGACCAAAAATATTAATTGTCTGACCCGGAGATGAATTAGTGCTTGCAGTGCTTCAGGTAGGTTCAGTGCAAGTGCAGCCTAGTGCAGTCCTGTGGAGTGATTCTTGCACATGCTCACATTTGAATGGTGGCTAAAACCAAGCCTCTAAACAGCAGCTGTAACGTGATTCTGGTGCATGTCTTCCCGTTCTGCTGTGCTTCTAGAGGAAGGGAAAACTTCTTAAGCTGTGGGCAAAACTCCTTGCCTTCTCTTTACTGTTTTCATGCGTATGGGTGCTTTGGTGTTTGTTGCTTAAAGCTGAGGGTTTGGAATTTTTCACTTAAGGTTTATTGTTTAGTTTGTTGTTGAGGGTCTCTCACTCCGGAGTTACAGTTTATTCCTTTCTTTTGTGGGGCTCAGTCTTTATCAGTCAGGGTTTACAGTTTGCTCGTTTAGTGATCAGGGCGCAGAATTTAAAATCCAACCTTAGCCATAAATTTTAAAGTCTCGGCAACTATTAGGGTTCCAAGACCTGCAGTTAGTGTTCAGGGCTTATGACTTACTGATAAAGGAAAAGGGCTAAATCCTTAGATAAACTGTAAGCCCTGAAGCCTAAGCAGCAGGCTGCAAACCCTTCTTTGGGCTTTGTAACCTTCCCCTGTACCCAGCGTTCAGCTCTGCACACCGACCTGCGCTCTGGATTTGATATGGCGCAGGCCCATCACACGGAGACTGGCAATGTGACGGGTGAGCTGAGAGCTGTGGAAGTGTCTTGCAGGGCTCTAGCCTGGGGTAGGGCAGAAGTGCAGACAGGCAAGATCAGGCATTTTCCTCTCATCTCTGAGCTGAATCCTATCCCTGAAGGAAAAAGCAGAGGAGTAGGCTGTCAGCTACTCGGACACCTGCCACATCAAGGGCAGCAGCAGGAGATGACCCTTCCCTGATGGATGGATGGACGCTGGTGTAGTGATGACTCTTCAGGCATCACAGGTAAGGGGAAGCATGCTGACACTGAGCTCCATGGCAGACTTGCTTCCAGCTATTGTTTCTGCGCAGTAAAACAATAAACAGTTGCTTTATTCTTTGCACTCATCTCTGTGGTTCCTGCTGTTGGTTTGCCTGAAGATGATGCCCAGGGGAGGAGATTACACATTGTGTCCGGGGCTGGGAGCTGGTCCCCGAGTCCCTTGTACTTTGGAGTGCCTGCGCTTCCCAGGGAACCCAGTGCTGTTGACAGAGCTGTGGGGAATTTCCCTTGCATTGCCTGGGCTCTTGGGGGTGTTTCCCATCATTGTGGGGGCACCCAGGGCCCCTGCAGGGCTGTGTGAGGTCACCAGACTGCTTCTGGATTTGCTTTCAGCACTCCCCAGTGTCCCTTGTGGTTCTGGTGCCAGGGCCTGTGTGCCTGGAGTGGGGAGATAGAGTTTCCATGGGGGTGGGGGGAGCCTGCAGGCACCATCCTGTCAGCTGCACTGAGCCCTGTGACATGCCTTATGACCCCTCTGGTGTGCCCTAAGCCCCTTTATTTGTATTTTGCTTTGCCCCAGAGCCCTGCATTTGCCCTCTGATGCCCTCCGGAGCCCTCAAGTCACATTTTGGGTTGCCCCCAAGGCCTCTGTGTGCCTTTTGTTGGGCCCTGTGGTTGTTTTGCAGCACACTGCAAAGTTCTCTGTTTAGCTTTCTCTCCTGTCCCAGAGTTTTCTGGGTGCTTCTTGGTGGTGCCCCCAGAGTCACTCTGTTTGCTCTGTCATTGCCTTTTTCTACTTCTGTTGCACCCAGAGCTCTCCATTTGTTCTCTTGTCCTCTGCATACTCCCCTTTCCCCTCTCTATACCCCAGGCCTCTCCCTTCAGCTTTCAGGAAGCTGCTCTCAGGAGTGGGGGTGCCTCTGCTGCCCTGGCAGCCCCAGTTGTCCCTGATGGGGCTGATGGCCATTCCCTCTCCCCAGTTCCTGATGGGCTGCAGCTGCAGGCCCTGGGGCTGGGATGAATGCCAGGTGGAGCTGGGTGGCAGGACAGGCCCCAGGTGGGGCTCCATGGCTGGGGCAGGTGGGACAAGCCCCAGGTGGGGCTGATGGCAAGGGCGGGCACACGCCTGGGCTGGGGCTGCATTTGGGGGAAGCTCATGCTGGGGCTGGTTCTGGACGATGGAGCTGCTGCTGAGCACTGCTGCCTGGGACCGGCACGCGGCTGCCCTGCGGAGGAGGTGAGCGGGGCTGGGGGGGTGCGCGCTCCGGGCTGCAGGTCCCTCATGTGCCGGGGGTCCTGGTGGGTGGGAGTGTCCCGGGCAGCGCAGCACAACTGGGGTGCACTGGGGCCAGGGGAAACTGCACCGGGGCTAGGGAGGGTGGTGTGCTGGGGCAGTGGGGGCTGAGGATGTGGTGGGGAAGAGCAGTGCTCCGGGGCCATGGAGGTGGAGGGAGGGAGGAAGGGGGTGTGCCGAGGCTGTGGTGGTATGGGGGGGGTAAGGGGGTGCGTTGGGGTTCGGGTGGGGAGGAAGGAGGTGCGGTGGGTCTGCAGTGGTGCTGGGGGGGAAGAAGGGGGGTGCGCCAGGATGGGGCAGGGGGGAAGGCAGGCGGTCCGCTGGGGCTGTGGTGCGGTTTATTGCGCAGTCGGAGGAGCACGGGGAGGGGGGGGGTGTCTCCTATGTCCGCTGGGGACCGCGTTGGGGAGGGGGAGGAGGGATCCCAGGGGAAGCGCAGGGAGGGTCGTGGGGGGAGGCAGGGGCAGTGTTGGAGTTGACCCGTAGCCGGCCGCGGCGGTGTCGGGGGAGCCCCGGGCCGGTGCTGGGGATCGCGGGGTCGCGCTCGGGGCTCTGCGGTGGATTCCGGGGAGACAGGGAGGAAAAGGGAACGGGGGCGGGACGGAAAGGAACGGAATCTCCACAGGGTTAAACTTCACCTAGCGCTACGGGGGGAGGGGAGGGGTCCGGGGGGGCGCCGCTGGCATGCCGGGAGCGGTAGTCTTCCGGCACCGGGCTTCCGGGAGGCCTTTTTTTTGTTTGAACGGCATGCCGGGAGATGTAGTCTTCCCGCATTGGGCTGCTCGGACAGCATGCTGTGCCTCTCGAGGCGGCCGGAGGGGCAGTCCTTTGCCAGCGGGGTTCTCACCAGCCGGCCACGTTATGCTCTGTGGCAGGCCAGGAGCTGCAGTTCCAGGTGCCGGTGCCTTCTCAGCCCTGCAGCAGTGGCCCGCTGGGTCTGTTCCTTACTGGACATGTGCCGCTCACGCAGGAGTCCCCATAGGTCATTGGGGACAGTGGCATTTCCCTGGTTTTCCCTGGTACAAGGCAGGAAGCATTTTCCATCTCTGGTGTGACCAGGCAGGCTTGCCCCCAGGGGCTGGGGCCGTCCCTCTTGGAAATGGGGAGGGCAGGGAGAGTAGGAGGGCGCTGCGGGCTCCTGGTAGTTGTAGCTTTGCTCAAGATTGGGGCCAATTAGGCAGCAGCTATGAGGAGTGGCAGTGCTGGGAGGGCATGGTGCAGAGCTGTCCTGCTGTGCAGCACAAGGGAAAGTCCTCAAGGAAATGTGAACAGCACTGTCTCTGTCCAAGGACCCCAAAACAGCCTGAGAGACCCTGGAACAGCCACCCCACAGCAGTACCGGGGACACCATGTCACTGCCTCCCAAGGGCACTGCGTTCAGCTACCTTTAACTGTGTGGAAAGAGCCTGCAGGCAGGAGCCCTGGCCACAGGTACAGAGAATCCCCGGTAGCCTGGAACTATATCTCTTTTCTTTACAAAGATGCCATCTCTTTGATGCCTTGCTGCTGCTTCCATCTTGCTCGGTGCCCAAGTCTACTACATTCAGATCCACCTTTCTTGCTGCCCTCTGCTCTGTCTGAGCTGCTTGCCAGATCAAAAGGCGTGTGCGGCTAAGAATTAGGCCAAGGTGTCTCAACTGCTTGCTATAGGACAACCGGGGGGTGAATCGGCAACAGGACAGGAAAGTACCTGTGGATGAGAAACAGCTGCTTTAGAGATCTAAGACGCAGGGGCAACTGAGAGGAGTGAAAGGAGCAGGGGAAAATGGTGATGAGGAAGGTGTGCTGTTAGAGGCAGTACAGTGCAGAAGAGAGGGAAAGCTTGCTCCTATGATGAAATAAAAACTGACCTTAAGAGAGATTTGCTTTTTGCTCTTCAGGTTATGAGTACGCGTGACTTCCTGAGAACTGTTCTGAGCATGCAGTGTTGCAGGTCACGACTGCCTGGGCAGCGATCCCCAACTTGTCTGCCGAGACTACGCAACAGCTCACAGCTGCCTGTGCAATGAAAGCAAAGGCCAACTTCTCAGAGGGAAGAAGCAGGCTCCACACAGGAAGATTATGGCAGGTGAGCTAATGCCCCAGAACCTTCAGTTTTCCTCCGCGTCCCCCCCAGGACTCACCCATTTGCTCCCTAGTTCCCTCAGGACCAATCCATTTGCTTTTAGGTATGCTCCAAGGCACTCCATTTGTTCTCTTGTCCCTTCAAAATTCTTTGCTTCTTTCTAGTTCCTGCAAGGTTATTCTGACATTTGGTGTCTGTAGGCCCTCTGGTAGCATCAAGACTCCTATGTTTGTCCTCTTGTCCTATTAAGTCCCCCCTCTTTTCCCTCTAGTCTCCTCAAAACCTCTCCGTTTGCCATTGGTGCGTCTCGGCGCCTTTGCTTTTCCCTCTAGTCCTCTCAGGATGCCTCTCTTTGCCCTCTGAGCCCCTTAGGGTCCATCTCCTAGCCCTTTAGCCCCATCAGAACCCCTCTGAGTGCCACACGCTGCCCTCAGGACGCCTTGGTTTGCCTTGGGGGTACCCCAGAACCCTATGCATTCATTGCGCCCTTTCAGTATGCCCTACAGCCCTTCTTTTCCATTGGCTGCACTGTAGAGTCCTCTCTATGCCCTATCGCTATGACCATTCCATGTGCCCTCTATCCCATCAGATCCCCTTTCCTTCCGCTCCCCTTTCCTTCCAGTCCCCTTAAGGCTCCTCTGTCTTCCTTGGTTGTGCCTCACATACCTCTATGCGTCCCCTAGTCTGCTCAAAATCCATCCCCTCCTGTCCCCTCAGAGCACGTCCTGAGGTCTTCCTTGTTAGCCAGTTCTCCATTTTGGCTGTTTAGGCCCCTTAGGACCCCTCTGCTCTGCTGAGCATGCCTCCTGGGGTGCTGGTATGGCCCCAGAGCTGTTCTCTGGACCCCAGGCCTCCTAGAGAATAGCTGGTCTCCTCAGAAACCTTTCATATTTCGTCCTGGTTCCCCACAGTTGGGTTTTTGGCCACCTAGTCCCCTTAAAACTCCTCGCCTGCTCAGAACACCCCTACTGGGGTGCTTGCTGTGACCTGGAGCTGTCTTCGGGCCCCCCAGGCGCCTTAGACAGCCTCTAGTCTCCTCGCAACCCCTCCAGATTTCTCCCTTCTTCCCCAGAGGCATTTCTTGACAGTGTAGACCCCTTAGCACCCCTCTAGTGCGCTCTGGACCCCTCTTTTCCACAGAATAGGGCCCCCAGCTCTCTTTGGTCCCCCCAGACCACTTAGACATCCTCTAGTCTCTTCGCAACCCCTCCAGATTTCTCCCTTCTTCCCCAGAGGTATTTCTGGACCATGTAGATGTCTTAGCACCCCTCTAGTGTGCTCTGGATTCCTCTTTTCCACAGAGTGGGGCCCCCCACCCCTCCTGTGGCACCCCAGACCCCTTAAACCCCCTCTAGTCTCCTCACAACCCCTCCAGATTTCTCCCTTCTTCCCCAGAGGCATTTTTTGACAGTGTAGACACCTTAGTGCCCCTCTAGTGCACTCTGGACCCCTCTTTTCCACAGAATGCCCCCCCCCCAGCTCTCTTGAGGCCCCCAGACCCCTTAAACAGCTTCTAGTCTCCTTGCAACCCCTCTTGATTTCTCCCTTCTTACCCAGAGGCATTTCTTGACAGTGTAGACATCTTAGCACGTTAGCCAATTCTATGCCATGTAGATGCTTTAGCACCCCTCAAGTGCGCTCTGGACCCCTCTTTTCCACAGAATGGGGCCCCCCAGCTCTCTTGGGGCCCCCCAGAACCCTTAGCCACCCTCTAGTCTCCTGGCAACCCCTCCAGATTTCTCCCTTCTTCCCCAGAGGCATATCTTGACAGTGTAGACACCTTAGCACCCCTCTAGTGTGCGCTGGACCCGTCTTTTCCACAGAATGGGGCCCCCCATATATCTTTGGGACCTCCAGACCCCTTAGACACCCTCTAGTCTCATCGTTACTCCTCCAGATTTCTTCCTTCTTCCCCCGAGCCATTTCTGGACAGTGTAGTCACCTTAGCACCCCTCTAGTGCGCTCTGGACCCCTCTTTTCCACAGAGTGACCCCCACCAGCTCACTTCTGGCCCCCCAGGACCCTTAGACACCCTATAGTATGCTCGCAACCCTTCCAGATTTCTCCCTTCTTCCCCCGAGCCATTTCTGGACAGTGTAGACCCCTTAGCACCCCTCTAGTGCGCTCTGGACCCCTCTTTTCCACAGAAATGTGGCCCCCCAGCTCTTTTGGTGCCCCCCCGAAACCTTAGCCACCCTCTAGTCTCCTCGCAACCCCTCCAGATTTCTCCCTTCTTCCCCAGAGGCATTTCTTGACCATGTAGATGCTTTAGCACCCCTCTAGTGCACTCTGGACCCCTCTATTCCTCAGCGTGGCCCCCCCCAGCTCTCTTGTGGCCCCCTAGACCCCTTAGACACCCTCTAGTCTCCTCGCAACCCCTCCAGATTTCTCCCATATTACCCAGAGCCATTTATGGACCATGTAGACACTTTAGCACCCTTCTAGTGCAGTCTGGACCCGTCTTTTCCGCAGAATTGGGCCCCCCAAGCTGTCTTCTGGCCCCCAGTCCCCTTTAGGCACCCTCTACTCTCCTCACAACCCCTCCAGATTGCTCCCTTCTTCCCCAGAGGCATTTCTTGACAGTGTAGATACCTTAGCACCCCTCTAGTGCGATCTGGACCACTCTTTTCCACAAAATCGGGCCCCCAGCTCTCTTCTGGCCCCCAGACCCCTTAGACACCCTCTAGTCTCCTCGCAACCCCTCCGGATTTCTCCCTTCTTCCCTAGAGCCATTTGTAGACCATGGAGGCACCTTAGCACTCCTCTAATGCACTCTGGACTCCTCTTTTCCACAGAATTGGGCCCCCCCAGCTCTCTTCTGGCCCCCCAGGCCCCTTAGACACCCTCTAGTCTCCTCGCAACCCCTCCAGATTTCTCACTTCTTCCCCAGAGGCATTTCTTGACAGTGTAGACGCCTTAGCACCCCTCTAGTGCGCTCTGGACTCCTCTTTTCCACAGAATTGGCCCCCCAGCTGTCTTCTGGCCCCCAGACCGCTTTAGACACCCTCTAGTCTCCTCGCAAACCCTCCAGATTTCTCCCTTCTTCCCTAGAGGCATTATTTGACAATGTACACACATTAGCACTCCTCTAGTGCACTCTGGACCCCTCTTTTCCATAGAATTGGGCCCCCCAGATATATTTGGAATCTCCAGACCCCTTAGACATCCTCTAGTCTCCTCGCAACCCCTCCAGATATCTCCTTTCTTCCCCACAGGCATTTCTTGACCGTGTAGACACCTTAACATCCCTCTAGTGTGCTCTGGACCCCTCTTTTCCACAGAGTGGGGCCCCCCACCCCTCCTGTGGCACCCCAGACCCCTTAGACATCCTCTAGTCTCCTCGAAACTCCTCCAGATTTCTCCCTTCTTCCCCAGAGGCATTTCTGGATCATGTAGACACCTTAGGGGTCTGGAGCGCACTAGAGGGGTGCTAAGGTGTCTACATGGTTAAGAAATGTCTCTGGGAAAGAAGGGAGCAATCTGGAGGCCTTCTGAGGAGACTAGAGGGTGTCTAAGTGGTCTAGGGGGCCATAAGAGAGCTGGGGGCCCAATTCTGTGGAAAAGAGGTGTCCAGAGCGCACTAGAGGGGTGCTAAGGTGTCTACATGGTCCAGAAATGGCTCTGGGGAAGAAGGGAGAAATCTGGAGGGGTTGCGAAGAGACTAGAGGGTGTCTAAGGGGTCTGGGGGCACAGAAGAGTGCTGGGTGGCCAAATTCTGTGGAACAGAGGGGTCCAGAGTACACTAGAGGGGTGCTCTTTTCCACAGAGTCTAGATCCCAGCTCTCTTCTGGCCCCCCAGGCCCCTTAGACACCCTACAGTGTGCTCGCAACCCTTCCAGATTTCTCCGTTCTTCCCCAGAGGCATTTCTTGACAGTGTAGAGGCCTTAGCACCCCTCTAGTGCACTCTGGACCCCTCTGTTCCACAGAATGGGGCCCCCAGCTCTCTTCTGCCCCCCAGGCCCCTTAGACAGCCTCTAGTCTCCTCGCAACCCCTCCAGATTTCTCCCTTCTTCCCCAGAGGCATTTCTTGACAGTGTAGATGTCTTAGCACCTCTCTAGTGCGCTGTGGACCCCTCTTTTCCACAGAATGGGGCCCCCAGCTCTCTTCTGGCCCCCCAGGCCCCTTAGACACCCTATAGTGTGCTCGCAACCCTTCCAGATTTCTCCCTTCTTCCCCAGAGGCATTTCTTGACAGTGTAGATGCCTTAGCATCCCTCTAGTGCACTCTGGAGCTCTTTTTTCTATCGAATGGGCCCCCCCAGCTCTCTTCTGGCCCCCCAGACCCCTTAGACACCCTCTAGTCTCCTCGCAACCCCTCCGGATTTCTCCCTTCTTCCCCAGAGGCATTTCTTCACAGCGTAGACACCTTAGCACCCCTCTAGTGCACTCTGGACCCCTCTTTTCGATAGAATTGGGCCCCCCAGCCCTCTTCTGGCCCCCCAGACCCCTTAGACCCCCACTAGTCTCCTCGCAACCCATCCAGATTTCTCCCTTCTTCCCTAGAGGCATTTCTGGACCATGTAGACGCCGTAGCACCCCTCTAGTGCGCTCTGGACCCCACTTTTAAACAGAAGGGGGCCCCCCAGATATCTTCTTGCCCCCCAGAGCCCTTAGACAGCCTCTAGTCTTTTCGCAGCCCCTCCAGATTTCTCCCTTCTTCCCCAGAGGCATTTTTTGACAGTGTAGACCCCTTAGTGCCCCTCTAGAGCACTCTGGACCCCTCTTTTCCACAGAATGGGGCCCCCCAGCTGTCTTCTGGCCTCCCAAACCCCTTTAGGCAGCCTTTAGTGTGTTCGCAACCCCTCCACATTTCTCCATTCTTCCCCAGAGGCATTTATGGACAGTGTAGACCCCTTAGCACCTCTCTACTTTGCTCTGGATCCCTCTTTTCCACAGAATTCGGCCCCCCAGCTCTCTTCTGGCCCCCCAGTACCCTTAGACACCCTACAGTGTGCTCGCAACCCCTCCACATTGCTCCCTTCTTCCCCAGAGCCATTTCTTGACAGTGTAGACGCCTTAGCACCCCTCTAGTGCGCTCTGGACCCCTCTTTTCCACAGAATTGGGCCCCCCAGATATCTTCTGGCCCCCCAGACTCCTTAGACACCCTCTAGTCTCCTCGCAACCCCTCCAGATTTCTCCCTTCTTCCCCAGAGGCATTTCTGGACCATGTAGACACCTTAGCACCCCTCTAGTGCGCTCTGGACCCCTCTTTTCCACAGAATGGGGCCCCCCAGATATCTTCTTGCCCCCCAGAGCCCTTAGACAGCCTCTAGTCTTTTCGCAGCCCCTCCAGATTTCTACCTTCTTCCCCCGAGCAATTTATGGACCATGTAGACACCTTAGCACCCTTGTAGTGCGCTCTGGACCCCTCTTTCCCCAGAATGTGGCCCCCCAGCTCTCTTGAGGCCCCCAGACCCCTTAAACAGCCTCTAATCTCCTCGCAACCCCTTTTGATTTCTCCCTTCTTACCCAGAGGCATTTCTTGACAGTGTAGACATCTTAGCACGTTAGCCAATTCTATGCCATGTAGATGCTTTAGCACCCCTCAAGTGCGCTCTGGACCCCTCTTTTCCACAGAATGGGGCCCCCCAGCTCTCTTGTGGCCCCCCAGAACCCTTAGCCACCCTCTAGTCTCCTGGCAACCCCTCCAGATTGCTCCCTTCTTCCCCAGAAGCATTTCTGGACAATGTAGACGCCTTAGCACCCCTCTAGTGCACTGTGGACCCCTCTTTTCCACAGAATGGGGCCCCCCAGCTCTTTTCTGGCCCCCCAGAGCCCTTAGACACCCTATAGTCTCCTCGCAAGCCCTCCAGATTTCTCCCTTCTTCTCCAGAGGCATTTCTGGACCATGTAGACGCCTTAGCATCCCTCTAGTGCACTCTGGACCCCTCTTTTCCACAGAATGGGGCCCTCAGCTCTCTTCTGGCCCCCCAGGCCCCTTAGACACCCTATAGTGTGCTCGCAACCCTTCCAGATTTCTCCCTTCTTCCCCAGAGACATTTCTTGACAGCGTAGATGCCTTAGCATCCCTCTAGTGCACTCTGGAGCTCTTTTTTCTATCGAATGGGCCCCCCCAGCTCTCTTCTGGCCCCCCAGTCCCCTTAGACACCCTCTAGTCTCCTCGCAACCCCTCCAGATTTCTCACTTCTTCCCCAGAGGCATTTCTTGACAGTGTAGACGCCTTAGCACCCCTCTAGTGCGCTCTGGACTCCTCTTTTCCACAGAATTGGCCCCCCAGCTGTCTTCTGGCCCCCAGACCGCTTTAGACACCCTCTAGTCTCCTCGCAAGCCCTCCAGATTTATTCCTTTTTCCCCAGAGGCATTTCTTGACCGTGTAGACCCCTTAGCCCCCCTCTAGTGCGCTCTGGACCCCTCTTTTCCACAGGGTGGGACCCCCACCTTTCCTGTGGCACCGCAGACCCCTTAGACACCCTCTAGTCTCCTCGCAACCCCTCCAGATTTCTTCCTTCTTCCCCGGAGGCATTTTTTGACTGTGTAGACGCCATAGAACCCCTCTAGTGCGCTCTGGACCTCTCTTTTCCACAGAATGCAGCCCCCCAGCTCTCTTCTGGCCCCCCAGACCCCTTAGACACCCTCTAGTCTCCTCGCAACCCCTCCAGATTGCTCCCTTCTTCCCCAGAGGCATTTCTTGACAGTGTCGACACCTTAGCACCCCTCTAGTGCGCTCTGGACTCCTCTTTTCCACAGAATTGGCCCCCCAGCTGTCTTCTGGCCCCCAGACCGCTTTAGACAACCTCTAGTCTCCTCGCAACCCCTCCAGATTTCTCCCTTCTTCCCCAGAGGCATTTCTGGACCATGTAGACACCTTAGCACCCCTCTAGTGCGCTCTGGACCCCTCTTTTCCACAGAAATGTGGCCCCCCAGCTCTTTTGGTGCCCCCCCGAAACCTTAGCCACCCTGTAGTCTCCTCGCAAACCCTCCAGATTTCTCCCTTCTTCCCTAGAGGCATTATTTGACAATGTACACACATTAGCACTCCTCTAGTGCACTCTGGACCCCTCTTTTCCACAGAATTGGGCCCCCCAGATATATTTGGAATCTCCAGGCCCCTTAGACATCCTCTAGTCTCCTCGCAACCCCTCCAGATTTCTCCCTTCTTCCCCACAGGCATTTCTTGACCGTGTAGACCCCTTAGTGCCCCTCTAGTGCACTCTGGACCCCTCTTTTCCACAGAATTCGGCCCCCCAGCTCTCTTCTGGCCTCCCAAACCCCTTTAGGCAGCCTTTAGTGTGCTCGCAACCCCTCCAGATTTCTCCATTCTTCCCCAGAGGCATTTATGGACAGTGTAGACCCCTTAGCACCTCTCTACTTTGCTCTGGATCCCTCTTTTCCACAGAGTGGGCCCCCCCAGCTCTCTTCTGGCCCCCCAGTACCCTTAGACACCCTATAGTGTGCTCGCGACCCCTGTAGATTTCTTCCTTCTTGCCCAGAGGCATTTCTTGACAGTGTAGACCCCTTAGCACCCCTCTAGTGCGCTCTGGACCCCTCTTTTCCAAAGAATTGGGCCCCCCAGGTATCTTTGGGACCTCCAGGCCCCTTAGATCCCCTCTAGTCTCCTTGGCACCCCTCTAGATTTCTTCCTTCTTGCCCAGAGGCATTTCTTGACAGTGTAGACACCTTAGCACCCCTCTAGTGCACTCTGGACCCTTCTTATCCACAGAATGGGGCCCCCACTTCTCTTTTGGCCCCCAGACTCCTTAGACAGCCTCTAGTCTCCTCGCAACCGCTCCACATATTTCCTTTCTTCCCCAGAGGCATTTCTTGACAGTGTATACGTCTTGGCACCCATCTAGTGCGCTCTGGACCACTCTCTTCCAGAGAATTGGGCCCCCAGCTCTCTTCTGGCCCCCCAGGCCCCTTAGACATCCTCTAGTCTCCTAGCAATGCCTCCAGATTGTTCCCTTTTTCCTCAGAGCCATTTCTGGACCATGTAGACGCCTTAGCACCCTTCTAGTGCGCTTTGGACTCCTCTTTTCCACAGAATTGGCCCCCCCAGATATCTTTTGGCCCCCCAGACCCCTTAGACACCCTCTAGTCTCCTCGCAACCCCTCCAGATTTCTCCCTTCTTCCCCAGAGGCATTTCTTGACAGTGTAGACACCTTAACATCCCTCTAGTGTGCTCTGGACCCCTCTTTTCCACAGAGTGGGGCCCCCCACCCCTCCTGTGGCACCCCAGACCCCTTAGACATCCTCTAGTCTCCTCGAAACTCCTCCAGATTTCTCCCTTCTTCCCCAGAGGCATTTCTGGACCATGTAGACACCTTAGGGGTCCGGAGCGCACTAGAGGGGTGCTAAGGTGTCTACATGGTTAAGAAATGTCTCTGGGAAAGAAGGGAGCAATCTGGAGGCCTTCTGAGGAGACTAGAGGGTGTCTAAGTGGTCTAGGGGGCCATAAGAGAGCTGGGGGCCCAATTCTGTGGAAAAGAGGTGTCCAGAGCGCACTAGAGGGGGTGCTAAGGTGTCTACATGGTCCAGAAATGGCTCTGGGGAAGAAGGGAGAAATCTGGAGGGGTTGCGAAGAGACTAGAGGGTGTATAAGGGGTCTGGGGGCACAGAAGAGTGCTGGGTGGCCAAATTCTGTGGAACAGAGGGGTCCAGAGTACACTAGAGGGGTGCTCTTTTCCACAGAGTCTAGATCCCAGCTCTCTTCTGGCCCCCCAGGCCCCTTAGACACCCTACAGTGTGCTCGCAACCCTTCCAGATTTCTCCGTTCTTCCCCAGAGGCATTTCTTGACAGTGTAGAGGCCTTAGCACCCCTCTAGTGCACTCTGGACCCCTCTGTTCCACAGAATTGTGCCCCCCAGATATCTTCTGGCCCCCCAGACCCCTTAGACACCCTCTAGTCTCCTCGCAAGCCCTCCAGATTGCTCCCTTCTTCCCCAGAGGCATTTCTTGACCATGTTGACACCTTAGCACCCCTCTAGTGCGCTCTGGACTCCTCTTTTCCACAGAATTGGCCCCCCAGCTGTCTTCTGGCCCCCAGACCGCTTTAGACATCCTCTAGTCTCCTCGCAACCCCTCCAGATTTCTCCCTTCTTCCCCAGAGGCATTTCTGGACTATGTAGACACCTTAGCACCCCTCTAGTGCGCTCTGGATCCCTCTTTTCCACAGAAATGTGGCCCCCCAGCTCTTTTGGTGCCCCCCCGAAACCTTAGCCATCCTCTAGTCTACTCGCAAGCCCTCCAGATTTCTCCCTTCTTCCCTAGAGGCATTATTTGACAATGTACACACATTAGCACTCCTCTAGTGCACTCTGGACCCCTCTTTTCCGCAGAATTGGGCCCCCCAGATATATTTGGAATCTCCAGGCCCCTTAGACACCCTCTAGTCTCCTCGCAACCCCTCCAGATTTCTCCCTTCTTCCCCAGAAGCATTTATGGACAGTGTAGACGCCTTAGCACCCCTCTAGTGCGCTCTGGACCCCCCTTTTCCACAGAATTGGGCCCACCAGATATCTTTCGGATCTCCAGACGCTTTAGACACCGTCTAGTCTCCTTGCAACCCCTCCAGATTTCTCCCTTCTTGCTCAGAGCCATTTCTTCACAGCGTAGACACCTTAGCACCCCTCTAGTGCACTCTGGACCCCTCTTTTCCACAGAATTGGCCCCCCCAGCTCTCTTCGGGCCCCCCAGACCCTTGTACCCCCTCTAGTCTCCTCGCAACCCCTCCTGATTTCTCCCTTCTTCCTCAGAGGCATTTCTGGACCATGTAGATGCCTTAGCACCCCTCTAGTGCACTCTGGACCCCACTTTTAAACAGAAGGGGGCCCCCCAGATATATTTGGTCCCCCAGACCCCCTCTAGTCTCCTCGCAACCCCTGCAGATTTCTCCCTTCTTCCCCAGAAGCATTTATGGACAGTGTAGATGCCCTAGTGCCCCTCTAGTGCACTCTGGACCCCTCTTTTCCACAGAATTCAGCCCCCCAGCTCTCTTCTGGCCTCCCAAACCCCTTTAGGCAGCCTTTAGTGTGCTCGCAACCCCTCCAGATTTCTCCATTCTTCCCCAGAGGCATTTATGGACAGTGTAGACCCCTTAGCACCTCTCTACTTTGCTCTGGATCCCTCTTTTCCACAGAGTGGGCCCCCCCAGCTCTCTTCTGGGCCCCCAGTACCCTTAGACACCCTATAGTGTGCTCGCGACCCCTGTAGATTTCTTCCTTCTTGCCCAGAGGCATTTCTTGACAGTGTAGACCACTTAGCACCCCTCTAGTGCGCTCTGGACCCCTCTTTTCCAAAGAATTGGGCCCCCCAGGTATCTTTGGGACCTCCAGGCCCCTTAGATCCCCTCTAGTCTCCTTGGCACCCCTCTAGATTTCTTCCTTCTTGCCCAGAGGCATTTCTTGACAGTGTAGACACCTTAGCACCCCTCTAGTGCACTCTGGACCCTTCTTATCCACAGAATGGGGCCCCCACTTCTCTTTTGGCCCCCAGACTCCTTAGACACCCTCTAGTCTCCTCGCAACCGCTCCACATATTTCCTTTCTTCCCCAGAGGCATTTCTTGACAGTGTATACGTCTTGGCACCCATCTAGTGCGCTCTGGACCACTCTCTTCCAGAGAATTGGGCCCCCAGCTCTCTTCTGGCCCCCCAGGCCCCTTAGACATCCTCTAGTCTCCTAGCAATGCCTCCAGATTGTTCCCTTTTTCCTCAGAGCCATTTCTGGACCATGTAGACGCCTTAGCACCCTTCTAGTGCGCTTTGGACTCCTCTTTTCCACAGAATTGGCCCCCCCAGATATCTTTTGGCCCCCCAGACCCCTTAGACACCCTCTAGTCTCCTCGCAACCCCTCCAGATTTCTCCCTTCTTCCCCAGAGGCATTTCTTGACAGTGTAGACACCTTAACATCCCTCTAGTGTGCTCTGGACCCCTCTTTTCCACAGAGTGGGGCCCCCCACCCCTCCTGTGGCACCCCAGACCCCTTAGACATCCTCTAGTCTCCTCGAAACTCCTCCAGATTTCTCCCTTCTTCCCCAGAGGCATTTCTGGACCATGTAGACACCTTAGGGGTCCGGAGCGCACTAGAGGGGTGCTAAGGTGTCTACATGGTTAAGAAATGTCTCTGGGAAAGAAGGGAGCAATCTGGAGGCCTTCTGAGGAGACTAGAGGGTGTCTAAGTGGTCTAGGGGGCCATAAGAGAGCTGGGGGCCCAATTCTGTGGAAAAGAGGTGTCCAGAGCGCACTAGAGGGGGTGCTAAGGTGTCTACATGGTCCAGAAATGGCTCTGGGGAAGAAGGGAGAAATCTGGAGGGGTTGCGAAGAGACTAGAGGGTGTCTAAGGGGTCTGGGGGCACAGAAGAGTGCTGGGTGGCCAAATTCTGTGGAACAGAGGGGTCCAGAGTACACTAGAGGGGTGCTCTTTTCCACAGAGTCTAGATCCCAGCTCTCTTCTGGCCCCCCAGGCCCCTTAGACACCCTACAGTGTGCTCGCAACCCTTCCAGATTTCTCCGTTCTTCCCCAGAGGCATTTCTTGACAGTGTAGAGGCCTTAGCACCCCTCTAGTGCACTCTGGACCCCTCTGTTCCACAGAATTGTGCCCCCCAGATATCTTCTGGCCCACCAGACCCCTTAGACACCCTCTAGTCTCCTCGCAAGCCCTCCAGATTGCTCCCTTCTTCCCCAGAGGCATTTCTTGACCATGTTGACACCTTAGCACCCCTCTAGTGCGCTCTGGACTCCTCTTTTCCACAGAATTGGCCCCCCAGCTGTCTTCTGGCCCCCAGACCGCTTTAGACATCCTCTAGTCTCCTCGCAACCCCTCCAGATTTCTCCCTTCTTCCCCAGAGGCATTTCTGGACTATGTAGACACCTTAGCACCCCTCTAGTGCGCTCTGGATCCCTCTTTTCCACAGAAATGTGGCCCCCCAGCTCTTTTGGTGCCCCCCCGAAACCTTAGCCATCCTCTAGTCTACTCGCAAGCCCTCCAGATTTCTCCCTTCTTCCCTAGAGGCATTATTTGACAATGTACACACATTAGCACTCCTCTAGTGCACTCTGGACCCCTCTTTTCCACAGAATTGGGCCCCCCAGATATATTTGGAATCTCCAGGCCCCTTAGACACCCTCTAGTCTCCTCGCAACCCCTCCAGATTTCTCCCTTCTTCCCCAGAAGCATTTATGGACAGTGTAGACGCCTTAGCACCCCTCTAGTGCGCTCTGGACCCCCCTTTTCCACAGAATTGGGCCCACCAGATATCTTTCGGATCTCCAGACGCTTTAGACACCGTCTAGTCTCCTTGCAACCCCTCCAGATTTCTCCCTTCTTGCTCAGAGCCATTTCTTCACAGCGTAGACACCTTAGCACCCCTCTAGTGCACTCTGGACCCCTCTTTTCCACAGAATTGGCCCCCCCAGCTCTCTTCGGGCCCCCCAGACCCTTGTACCCCCTCTAGTCTCCTCGCAACCCCTCCTGATTTCTCCCTTCTTCCTCAGAGGCATTTCTGGACCATGTAGATGCCTTAGCACCCCTCTAGTGCACTCTGGACCCCACTTTTAAACAGAAGGGGGCCCCCCAGATATATTTGGTCCCCCAGACCCCCTCTAGTCTCCTCGCAACCCCTGCAGATTTCTCCCTTCTTCCCCAGAAGCATTTATGGACAGTGTAGACGCCCTAGTGCCCCTCTAGTGCACTCTGGACCCCTCTTTTCCACAGAATTCGGCCCCCCAGCTCTCTTCTGGCTTCCGAAACCCCTTTAGGCAGCCTTTAGTGTGCTCGCAACCCCTCCAGATTTCTCCATTCTTCCCCAGAGGCATTTATGGACAGTGTAGACCCCTTAGCACCTCTCTACTTTGCTCTGGATCCCTCTTTTCCACAGAGTGGGCCCCCCCAGCTCTCTTCTGGGCCCCCAGTACCCTTAGACACCCTACAGTGTGCTCGCAACCCCTCCACATTGCTCCCTTCTTCCCCAGAGCCATTTCTTGACAGTGTAGACGCCTTAGCACCCCTCTAGTGCGCCCTGGACCCCTCCTTTCCACAGAATTGGGCCCCCCAGATATATTTGGAATCTCCAGGCCCCTTAGACAGCCTCTAGTCTCCTCGCAACCCCTCCAGATTTCTCCCTTCTTCCCCAGAGCCATTTCTTCACAGCGTAGACACCTTAGCACCCCTCTAGTGCACTCTGGACCCCTCTTTTCTACGGAATTGTGCCCCCCAGCCCTCTTCTGGCCCCCCAGACCCCTTAGACCTCCTCTAGTCTCCTTGCAACCCATCCAGATTTCTCCCTTCTTCCCCAGAGGCATTTCTGGACCATGTAGACGCCTTAGCACCCCTCTAGTGCACTCTGGACCCCACTTTTAAACAGAAGGGGCCCCCCAGCTCTCTTTAGTCCCCCAGACCCCCTCTAGTCTCCTCGCAACCCCTCCAGATTTCTCCCTTCTTCCCCAGAGGCATTTATGGACAGTGTAGATGCTTTAGCACCCCTCTAGTGCACTCTGGACCCCTCTTTTCCACAGAATTGGGCCCCCCAGATATATTTGGAATCTCCAGGCCCCTTAGACACCCTCTAGTCTCCTCGCAACCCCTCCAGATTTCTCCCTTCTTCCCCAGAAGCATTTATGGACAGTGTAGACGCCTTAGCACCCCTCTAGTGCACTCTGGACCCCTCTTTTCCACAGAATTGGGCCCCCCAGATATATTTGGAATCTCCAGGCCCCTTAGACACCCTCTAGTCTCCTCGCAACCCCTCCAGATTTCTCCCTTCTTCCCCAGAGGCATTTTTTGACAGTGTAGACCCCTTAGTGCCCCTCTAGTGCGCTCTGGACCCCTCTTTTCCACAGAATTCGGCCCCCCAGCTCTCTTCTGGCCTCCCAAACCCCTTTAGGCAGCCTTTAGTGCGCTCGCAACCCCTCCAGATTTCTCCATTCTTCCCCAGAGGCATTTATGGACAGTGTAGATCCCTTAGCACCTCTCTACTTTGCTCTGGATCCCTCTTTTCCACAGAGTGGGCCCCCCCAGCTCTCTTCTGGGCCCCCAGTACCCTTAGACACCCTATAGTGTGCTCGCAACCCCTCCAGATTGCTCCCTTCTTCCCCAGAGCCATTTCTTGACAGTGTAGACGCCTTAGCACCCCTCTAGTGCACTCTGGACCCCTCCTTTCCACAGAATGGCCCCCCAGCTCTCTTCTGACCCCCAGACTCTTTAGACTCACTCTAGTCTCCTCGCAACCCCTCCAGATTTCTCCCTTCTTCCCCCGAGCTATTTATGGACCATGTAGACACCTTAGCACCCTTGTAGTGCGCTCTGGACCCCTCTTTCCCCAGAATGTGGCCCCCCAGCTCTCTTGAGGCCCCCAGACCCCTTAAACAGCCTCTAGTCTCCTCGCAACCCCTCTTGATTTCTCCCTTCTTACCCAGAGGCATTTCTTGACAGTGTTGACATCTTAGCACGTTAGCCAATTCTATGCCATGTAGATGCTTTAGCACCTCTCAAGTGCGCTCTGGACCCCTCTTTTCCACAGAATGGGGCCCCCCAGCTCTCTTGTGGCCCCCCCAGAACCCTTAGCCACTCTCTAGTCTCCTGGCAACCCCTCCAGATTGCTCCCTTCTTCCCCAGAAGCATTTCTGGACAATGTAGACGCCTTAGCACCCCTCTAGTGCACTGTGGACCCGTCTTTTCCACAGAATGGGGCCCCCCAGCTCTCTTCTGGCCCCCCAGAGCCCTTAGACACCCTATAGTCTCCTCGCAAGCCCTCCAGATTTCTCCCTTCTTCTCCAGAGGCATTTCTGGACCATGTAGACGCCTTAGCACCCCTCTAGTGCACTGTGGACCCCTCTTTTCCACAGAATGGGGCCCTCAGCTCTCTTCTGGCCCCCCAGGCCCCTTAGACACCCTCTAGTCTCCTCGCAACCCCTCCGGATTTCTCCCTTCTTCCCCAGAGCCATTTCTAGACCATGCAGGCACCTTAGCACCCCTCTAGTGCATTCTGGACTCCTCTTTTCCACAGAATTGGGCCCCCCAGGCATCTTTGGGACCTCCAGACCCCTTTAGACACCCTCTAGTCTCCTCGCAAGCCCTCCAGATTTATTCCTTTTTCCCCAGAGGCATTTCTTGACCGTGTAGATACCTTAGCACCCCTCTAGTGTGCTCTGGACCCCTCTTTTCCACAGAGTGGGACCCCCACCTCTCCTGTGGCCCCCCAGACCCCTTAGACCCCCTCTAGTCTCCTCGCAACCCCTCCAGATTGCTCCTTTCTTCCCCAGAGGCATTTCTGGACCATGTCGACACGTTAGCACCCCTCTAGTGCGCTCTGGACTCCTCTTTTCCACAGAATGGGCCCCCCAGCTGTCTTCTGGCCCCCAGACTGCTTTAGACACCCTCTAGTCTCCTCGCAACCCCTGCAGATTTCTCCCTTCTTCCCCCAGAGGCATTTCTGGACTATGCAGACACCTTAGCACCCCTCTAGTGCGCTCTGGACCCCTCTTTTCCACAGAAATGTGGCCCCCCAGCTCTTTTGGTGCCCCCCCGAAACCTTAGCCACCCTCTAGTCTACTTGCAAACCCTCCAGATTTCTCCCTTCTTCCCTAGAGGCATTATTTGACAATGTACACACATTAGCACTCCTCTAGTGCACTCTGGACCCCTCTTTTCCACAGAATTGGGCCCCCCAGATATATTTGGAATCTCCAGGCCCCTTAGACATCCTCTAGTCTCCTCGCAACCCCTCCAGATTTCTCCCTTCTTCCCCACAGGCATTTCTTGACCGTGTAGACCCCTTAGTGTCTCTCTAGTGCACTCTGGACCCCTCTTTTCCACAGAATGGGTCCCCCCAGCTCTCTTCTGGCCTCCCAAACACCTATAGGCAGCCTTTAGTGTGCTCGCAACCCCTCCAGATTTCTCCATTCTTCCCCAGAGGCATTTATGGACAGTGTAGACCCCTTAGCACCTCTCTACTTTGCTCTGGATCCCTCTTTTCCACAGAGTGGGCCCCCCCAGCTCTCTTCTGGCCCCCCAGTACCCTTAGACACCCTATAGTGTGCTCGCGACCCCTGTAGATTTCTTCCTTCTTGCCCAGAGGCATTTCTTGACAGTGTAGACCCCTTAGCACCCCTCTAGTGCGCTCTGGACCCTTCTTATCCACAGAATGGGGCCCCCACTTCTCTTTTGGCCCCCAGACTCCTTAGACAGCCTCTAGTCTCCTCGCAACCGCTCCACATATTTCCTTTCTTCCCCAGAGGCATTTCTTGACAGTGTATACGTCTTGGCACCCATCTAGTGCGCTCTGGACCACTCTCTTCCAGAGAATTGGGCCCCCAGCTCTCTTCTGGCCCCCCAGGCCCCTTAGACATCCTCTAGTCTCCTAGCAATGCCTCCAGATTGTTCCCTTTTTCCTCAGAGCCATTTCTGGACCATGTAGACGCCTTAGCACCCTTCTAGTGCGCTTTGGACTCCTCTTTTCCACAGAATTGGCCCCCCCAGATATCTTTTGGCCCCCCAGACCCCTTAGACACCCTCTAGTCTCCTCGCAACCCCTCCAGATTTCTCCCTTCTTCCCCAGAGGCATTTCTTGACAGTGTAGACACCTTAACATCCCTCTAGTGTGCTCTGGACCCCTCTTTTCCACAGAGTGGGGCCCCCCACCCCTCCTGTGGCACCCCAGACCCCTTAGACATCCTCTAGTCTCCTCGAAACTCCTCCAGATTTCTCCCTTCTTCCCCAGAGGCATTTCTGGACCATGTAGACACCTTAGGGGTCCGGAGCGCACTAGAGGGGTGCTAAGGTGTCTACATGGTTAAGAAATGTCTCTGGGAAAGAAGGGAGCAATCTGGAGGCCTTCTGAGGAGACTAGAGGGTGTCTAAGTGGTCTAGGGGGCCATAAGAGAGCTGGGGGCCCAATTCTGTGGAAAAGAGGTGTCCAGAGCGCACTAGAGGGGTGCTAAGGTGTCTACATGGTCCAGAAATGGCTCTGGGGAAGAAGGGAGAAATCTGGAGGGGTTGCGAAGAGACTAGAGGGTGTCTAAGGGGTCTGGGGGCACAGAAGAGTGCTGGGTGGCCAAATTCTGTGGAACAGAGGGGTCCAGAGTACACTAGAGGGGTGCTCTTTTCCACAGAGTCTAGATCCCAGCTCTCTTCTGGCCCCCCAGGCCCCTTAGACACCCTACAGTGTGCTCGCAACCCTTCCAGATTTCTCCGTTCTTCCCCAGGGGCATTTCTTGACAGTGTAGAGGCCTTAGCACCCCTCTAGTGCACTCTGGACCCCTCTGTTCCACAGAATTGTGCCCCCCAGATATCTTCTGGCCCCCCAGACCCCTTAGACAGCCTCTAGTCTCCTTGCAACCCATCCAGATTTCTCCCTTCTTCCCCAGAGGCATTTCTTGACAGTGTAGATGTCTTAGCCCTTCTCTAGTGCGCTGTGGACCCCTCTTTTCCACAGAATGGGGCCCCCAGCTCTCTTCTGGCCCCCCAGGCCCCTTAGACACCCTATAGTGTGCTCGCAACCCTTCCAGATTTCTCCCTTCTTCCCCAGAGACATTTCTTGACAGTGTAGATGCCTTAGCATCCCTCTAGTGCACTCTGGAGCTCTTTTTTTCTATCGAATGGGCCCCCCCAGCTCTCTTCTGGCCCCCCAGACCCCTTAGACACCCTCTAGTCTCCTCGCAACCCCTCCGGATTTCTCCCTTCTTCCCCAGAGCCATTTCTAGACCATGCAGGCACCTTAGCACCCCTCTAGTGCACTCTGGACTCCTCTTTTCCACAGAATTGGGTCCTCCAGCTGTCTTTGGTCCCCCCAGACCCCTTAGACACCCTCTAGTCTCCTCGCAAGCCCTCCAGATTTATTCCTTTTTCCCCAGAGGCATTTCTTGACCGTGTAGACCCCTTAGCACCCCTTTACTGCGCTCTGGACCCCTCTTTTCCACAGAATGGGGCCCCCAGCTCTCTTTGGTCCCCCCAGCTCTCTTTGGTCCCCCCAGACCCCTTAGACGCCCTCTAGTCTCCTCGCAACCCCTCCAGATTTCTTCCTTCTTCCCCAGAGGTATTTCTGGACCATGTAGATGTCTTAGCACCCCTCTAGTGCACTCTGGACCCCTCTTTTCCACAGAATTGTGCCCCCCAGATATCTTCTGGCCCCCCAGAGCCCTTAGACAGCCTCTAGTCTCCTCGCAACCCCTCCAGATTTCTCCCTTCTTCCCCAGAAGCATTTATGGACTGTGTAGACGCCTTAGCACCCCTCTAGTGCACTCTGGACCTCTCTTTTCCACAGAGTGGGCCCCCCCAGCTCTCTTCTGGCCCCCCAGTACCCTTAGACACCCTACAGTGTGCTCGCAACCCCTCCAGATTTCTTCCTTCTTGCCCAGAGCCATTTCTTGACAGTGTAGACGCCTTAGCACCCCTCTAGTGCGCTCTGGACCCCTCTTTTCCACAGAATTGGGCCCCCCAGATATCTTCTGGCCCCCCAGAGCCCTTAGACAGCTTCTAGTCTTTTCGCAACCCCTCCAGATTTCTCCCTTCTTCCCCCGAGCCATTTATGGACCATGTAGACACCTTAGCACCCCTGTAGTGCGCTCCGGACCCCTCTTTCCCCAGAATGTGGCCCCCAGCTCTCTTGAGGCCCCCAGACCCCTTAAACAGCCTCTAATCTCCTTGCAACCCCTCTTGATTTCTCCCTTCTTACCCAGAGGCATTTCTTGACAGTGTAGACATCTTAGCACGTTAGCCAATTCTATGCCATGTAGATGCTTTAGCACCCCTCAAGTGCGCTCTGGACCCCTCTTTTCCACAGAATGGGGCCCCCCAGCTCTCTTCGGGCCCCCCAGAACCCTTAGCCCCCCTCTAGTCTCCTGGCAACCCCTCCAGATTTCTCCCTTCTTCTCCAGAGGCATTTCTTGACCATCTAGACGCCTTAGCACCCCTCTAGTGTGCGCTGGACCCGTCTTTTCCACAGAATGGGGCCCCCCAGCTCTCTTCTGGCCCCCCAGAGCCCTTAGACACCCTCTAGTCTCCTCGCAAGCTCTCCAGATTGCTCCCTTTTTCCCCAGCGGCATTTCTTGACCGTGTCGACACCTTAGCACCCCTCAACTGCGCTCTGGACCCCTAAGGTGTTGACTTGGTCAAGAAATGCCTATGGGGAAGAAGGAAGCAATGTGGAGGGCTTCTGCGGAGACTACAGGGTGTCTTGGGGGTCTGGGGACCAAATGAGAGGTGGGGTCCCCACTTTGTGGAAAAGAGCACCCCTCTAGTGCCCTCTTGATCCCTCTGTTCAACGGAATAGGACCCCTAGCTCTCTTTTGGCCCCCCAGGCCCCTTAGACACCCTCTAGTCTCCTTGCCACACCTCCAGATTTCTCCCTTCTTCCCCAGAAGCATTTATGGACAGTGTAGACGCCTTAGCACCCCTCTAGTGCGCTCTGGACCCCCCTTTTCCACATAATTGGGCCCACCAGATATCTTTCGGATCTCCAGACGCTTTAGACACCCTCTAGTCTCCTTGCAACCCCTCCAGATTTCTCCCTTCTTGCTCAGAGCCATTTCTTCACAGCGTAGACACCTTAGCACCCCTCTAGTGCACTCTGGACCCCTCTTTTCCACAGAATTGGGCCCCCCAGCTCTCTTCGGGCCCCCCAGACCCCTTAGACCCCCTCTAGTCTCCTCGCAACCCCTCCAGATATCTCCTTTCTTCCCCAGAGGCATTTCTGGACCATGTAGATGCCTTAGCACCCCTCTAGTGCACTCTGGACCCCACTTTTAAACAGAAGAGGGCCCCCCAGATATATTTGGTCCCCCAGACCCCCTCTAGTCTCCTCGCAACCCCTCCAGATTTCTCCCTTCTTCCCCAGAGGCATTTATGGACAGTGTAGATGCCTTAGCACCCCTCTAGTGCACTCTGGACCCCTCTTTTCCACAGAATTGGGCCCCCCAGATATATTTGGAATCTCCAGGCCCCTTAGACCCCCTCTAGTCTCCTCGCAACCCCTGCAGATTTCTCCCTTCTTCCCCAGAAGCATTTATGGACAGTGTAGACGCCTTAGTGCCCCTCTAGTGCACTCTGGACCCCTCTTTTCCACAGAATGGGGCCCCCCAGCTCTCTTCTGGCCTCCCAAACCCCTTTAGGCAGTCTTTAGTGTGCTCGCAACCCCTCCAGATTTCTCCATTCTTCCCCAGAGGCATTTATGGACAGTGTAGACCCCTTAGCACCTCTCTACTTTGCTCTGGATCCCTCTTTTCCACAGAGTGGGCCCCCCCAGCTCTCTTCTGGCCCCCCAGTACCCTTAGACACCCTACAGTGTGCTCGCAACCCCTCCACATTGCTCCCTTCTTCCCCAGAGCCATTTCTTGACAGTGTAGACGCCTTAGCACCCCTCTAGTGCGCTCTGGACCCCTCTTTTCCACAGAATTGGGCCCCCCAGATATCTTCTGGCCCCCCAGACCCCTTAGACAGCCTCTAGTCTCCTCGCAACCCCTCCAGATTTCTCCCTTCTTCCCCAGAAGCATTTATGGACAGTGTAGACGCCTTAGTGCCCCTCTAGTGCACTCTGGACCTCTCTTTTCCACAGAATGGGGCCCCCCAGCTCTCTTCTGACCCCCAGACTCCTTAGACACCCTCTAGTCTCCTCGCAACCCCTCCAGATTTCTCCCTTCTTCCCCAGAGGCATTTCTGGACCATGTAGGCACCTTAGCACCCCTCTAGTGCGCTCTGGACCCCTCTTTTCCACAGAATTGGGCCCCCCAGATATCTTCTGGCCCCCCAGAGCCCTTAGACAGCCTCTAGTCTTTTCGCAGCCCCTCCAGATTTCTACCTTCTTCCCCCGAGCAATTTATGGACCATGTAGACACCTTAGCACCCTTGTAGTGCGCTCTGGACCCCTCTTTCCCCAGAATGTGGCCCCCCAGCTCTCTTGAGGCCCCCAGACCCCTTAAACAGCCTCTAATCTCCTCGCAACCCCTCTTGATTTCTCCCTTCTTACCCAGAGGCATTTCTTGACAGTGTTGACATCTTAGCGCGTTAGCCAATTCTATGCCATGTAGATGCTTTAGCACCCCTCAAGTGCGCTCTGGACCCCTCTTTTCCACAGAATGGGGCCCCCCAGCTCTCTTGTGGCCCCCCAGAACCCTTAGCCACTCTCTAGTCTCCTGGCAACCCCTCCAGATTGCTCCCTTCTTCCCCAGAAGCATTTCTGGACAATGTAGACGCCTTAGCACCCCTCTAGTGCACTGTGGACCCCTCTTTTCCACAGAATGGGGCCCCCCAGCTCTCTTCTGGCCCCCCAGAGCCCTTAGACACCCTCTAGTCTCCTCGCAAGCCCTCCAGATTTCTCCCTTCTTCTCCAGAGGCATTTCTGGACCATGTAGACGCCTTAGCACCCCTCTAGTGCACTCTGGACCCCTCTTTTCCACAGAATGGGGCCCTCAGCTCTCTTCTGGCCCCCCAGGCCCCTTAGACACCCTATAGTGTGCTCGCAACCCCTCCAGATTTCTCCCTTCTTCCCCAGAGACATTTCTTGACAGCGTAGATGCCTTAGCATCCCTCTAGTGCACTCTGGAGCTCTTTTTTCTATCGAATGGGCCCCCCCAGCTCTCTTCTGGCCCCCCAGACCCCTTAGACACCCTCTAGTCTCCTCGCAACCCCTCCAGATTTCTCCCTTCTTCCCCAGAGCCATTTCTAGACCATGCAGGCACCTTAGCACTCCTCTAGTGCATTCTGGACTCCTCTTTTCCACAGAATTGGGCCCCCCAGGTATCTTTGGGACCTCCAGACCCCTTTAGACACCCTCTAGTCTCCTCGCAAGCCCTCCAGATTTATTCCTTTTTCCCCAGAGGCATTTCTTGACCGTGTAGACCCCTTAGCACCCCTCTAGTGCGCTCTGGACCCCTCTTTTCCACAGGGTGGGACCCCCACCTCTCCTGTGGCACCCCAGACCCCTTAGACACCCTCTAGTCTCCTCGCAACCCCTCCAGATTTCTTCCTTCTTCCCCGGAGGCATTTTTTGACTGTGTAGACGCCATAGAACCCCTCTAGTGCGCTCTGGACCTCTCTTTTCCACAGAATGCAGCCCCCCAGCTATCTTCTGGCCCCCCAGGCCCCTTAGACACCCTCTAGTCTCCTCGCAAGCCCTCCAGATTGCTCCCTTCTTCCCCAGAGGCATTTCTGGACTATGTAGACACCTTAGCACCCCTCTAGTGTGCTCTGGACTCCTCTTTTCCACAGAATTGGCCCCCCAGCTGTCTTCTGGCCCCCAGACCCCTTTAGACACCCTCTAGTCTCCTCGCAACCCCTCCAGATTTCTCCCTTCTTCCCCAGAGGCATTTCTGGACCATGTAGACACCTTAGCACCCCTCTAGTGCGCTCTGGACCCCTCTTTTCCACAGAAATGTGGCCCCCCAGCTCTTTTGGTGCCCCCCCGAAACCTTAGCCATCCTCTAGTCTACTCGCAAACCCTCCAGATTTCTCCCTTCTTCCCTAGAGGCATTATTTGACAATGTACACACATTAGCACTCCTCTAGTGCACTCTGGATCCCTCTTTTCCACAGAATTGGGCCCCCCAGATATATTTGGAATCTCCAGGCCCCTTAGACATCCTCTAGTCTCCTCGCAACCCCTCCAGATTTCTCCCTTCTTCCCCACAGGCATTTCTTGACCGTGTAGACCCCTTAGTACCTCTCTAGTGCACTCTGGACCCCTCTTTTCCACAGAATTCAGCCCCCCAGCTCTCTTCTGGCCTCCCAAACCCCTTTAGGCAGCCTTTAGTGTGCTCGCAACCCCTCCAGATTTCTCCATTCTTCCCCAGAGGCATTTATGGACAGTGTAGACCCCTTAGCACCTCTCTACTTTGCTCTGGATCCCTCTTTTCCACAGAGTGGGCCCCCCCAGCTCTCTTCTGGCCCCCCAGTACCCTTAGACACCCTATAGTGTGCTCGCGACCCCTGTAGATTTCTTCCTTCTTGCCCAGAGGCATTTCTTGACAGTGTAGACCACTTAGCACCCCTCTAGTGTGCTCTGGACCCCTCTTTTCCAAAGAATTGGGCCCCCCAGGTATCTTTGGGACCTCCAGGCCCCTTAGATCCCCTCTAGTCTCCTTGGCACCCCTCTAGATTTCTTCCTTCTTGCCCAGAGGCATTTCTTGACAGTGTAGACACCTTAGCACCCCTCTAGTGCACTCTGGACCCTTCTTATCCACAGAATGGGGCCCCCACTTCTCTTTTGGCCCCCAGACTCCTTAGACACCCTCTAGTCTCCTCGCAACCGCTTCACATATTTCCTTTCTTCCCCAGAGGCATTTCTTGACAGTGTATACGTCTTGGCACCCATCTAGTGCGCTCTGGACCACTCTCTTCCAGAGAATTGGGCCCCCAGCTCTCTTCTGGCCCCCCAGGCCCCTTAGACATCCTCTAGTCTCCTAGCAATGCCTCCAGATTGTTCCCTTTTTCCTCAGAGCCATTTCTGGACCATGTAGACGCCTTAGCACTCTTCTAGTGCGCTTTGGACTCCTCTTTTCCACAGAATTGGCCCCCCCAGATATCTTTTGGCCCCCCAGACCCGTTAGACACCCTCTAGTCTCCTCGAAACTCCTCCAGATTTCTCCCTTCTTCCCCAGAGGCATTTCTGGACCATGTAGACACCTTAGGGGTCCAGAGCGCACTAGAGGGGTGCTAAGGTGTCTACATGGTTAAGAAATGTCTCTGGGAAAGAAGGGAGCAATCTGGAGGCCTTCTGAGGAGACTAGAGGGTGTCTAAGTGGTCTAGGGGGCCATAAGAGAGCTGGGGGCCCAATTCTGTGGAAAAGAGGTGTCCAGAGCGCACTAGAGGGGGTGCTAAGGTGTCTACATGGTCCAGAAATGGCTCTGGGGAAGAAGTGAGAAATCTGGAGGGGTTGCGAAGAAACTAGAGGGTGTCTAAGGGGTCTGGGGGCACAGAAGAGTGCTGGGTGGCCAAATTCTGTGGAACAGAGGGGTCCAGAGTGCACTAGAGGGGTGCTCTTTTCCACAGAGTCTAGATCCCAGCTCTCTTCTGGCCCCCCAGGCCCCTTAGACACCCTACAGTGTGCTCGCAACCCTTCCAGATTTCTCCGTTCTTCCCCAGAGGCATTTCTTGACAGTGTAGAGGCCTTAGCACCCCTCTAGTGCACTCTGGACCCCTCTGTTCCACAGAATTGTGCCCCCCAGATATCTTCTGGCCCCCCAGGCCCCTTAGACAGCCTCTAGTCTCCTCGCAACCCCTCCAGATTTCTCACTTCTTCCCCAGAGGCATTTCTTGACAGTGTAGGCGCTTTAGCACCCCTCTAGTGCGCTCTGGACTCCTTTTTTGTACAGAATGGGGTCCTCTAGCTCTCTTCTCGCCCCCCAAGCCCCTTTAGACACCCTATAGTGTGCTCGCAACCCTTCCAGATTTCTCCCTTCTTCCCCCGAGCCATTTCTGGACAGTGTAGACCCCTTAGCACCCCTCTAGTGCGCTCTGGACCCCTCTTTTCCACAGAAATGTGGCCCCCCAGCTCTTTTGGTGCCCCCCCTGAAACCGTAGCCACCCTGTAGTCTCCTCGCAACCCCTCCAGATTTCTCCCTTCTTCCCCAGAGGCATTTCTTGACCATGTAGATGCTTTAGCACCCCTCTAGTGCACTCTGGACCCCTCTATTCCTCAGCGTGGGCCCCCCCAGCTCTCTTGTGGCCCCCTAGACCCCTTAGACACTCTCTAGTCTCCTCGCAACCCCTCCAGATTTCTCCCATCTTCCCCAGAGCCATTTATGGACCATGTAGACACTTTAGCACCCTTCTAGTGCAGTCTGGACCCGTCTTTACCGCAGAATTGGGCCCCCCGAGCTGTCTTCTGGCCCCCAGTCCACTTTAGGCACCCTCTACTCTCCTCACAACCCCTCCAGATTTCTCCCTTCTTCCCCAGAGGCATTTCTTGACAGTGTAGATACCTTAGCACCCCTCTAGTGCGATCTGGACCACTCTTTTCCACAAAATCGGGCCCCCAGCTCTCTTCTGGCCCCCAGACCCCTTAGACACCCTCTAGTCTCCTCGCAACCCCTCCAGATTTCTCCCTTCTTCCCTACAGCCATTTGTACACCATGGAGGCACCTTAGCACTCCTCTAATGCACTCTGGACTCCTCTTTTCCACAGAATTGTCCCCCCCAGCTCTCTTCTGGCCCCCCAGGCCCCTTAGACACCCTCTAGTCTCCTCGCAACCCCTCCAGATTTCTCACTTCTTCCCCAGAGGCATTTCTGGACTATGTAGACACCTTAGCACCCCTCTAGTGCGCTCTGGACCCCTCTTTTCCACAGAAATGTGGCCCCCCAGCTCTTTTGGTGCCCCGCCGAAACTTTAGCCACCCTCTAGTCTACTTGCAAACCCTCCAGATTTCTCCCTTCTTCCCTAGAGGCATTATTTGACAATGTACACACATTAGCACTCCTCTAGTGCACTCTGGACCCCTCTTTTCCACAGAATTGGGCCCCCCAGATATATTTGGAATCTCTAGACCCCTTAGACATCCTCTAGTCTCCTCGCAACCCCTCCAGATTTCTCCCTTCTTCCCCACAGGCATTTCTTTACCGTGTAGACCCCTTAATGCCTCTCTAGTGCACTCTGGACCCGTCTTTTCCACAGAATTCGGCCCCCCAGCACTCTTCTGGCCCGCAGGCCACTTAGACATCCTCTAGTCTCCTCGCAACCCCTCCAGATTGTTCCCTTTTTCCTCAGAGCCATTTCTGGACCATGTAGACACCTTAACATCCCTCTAGTGTGCTCTGGACCCCTCTTTTCCACAGAAATGTGGCCCCCCAGCTCTTTTGGTGCCCCGCCGAAACTTTAGCCACCCTCTAGTCTACTTGCAAACCCTCCAGATTTCTCCCTTCTTCCCTAGAGGCATTATTTGACAATGTACACACATTAGCACTCCTCTAGTGCACTCTGGACCCCTCTTTTCCACAGAATTGGGCCCCCCAGATATATTTGGAATCTCTAGACCCCTTAGACATCCTCTAGTCTCCTCGCAACCCCTCCAGATTTCTCCCTTCTTCCCCACAGGCATTTCTTTACCGTGTAGACCCCTTAATGCCTCTCTAGTGCACTCTGGACCCGTCTTTTCCACAGAATTCGGCCCCCCAGCACTCTTCTGGCCCGCAGGCCACTTAGACATCCTCTAGTCTCCTCGCAACCCCTCCAGATTGTTCCCTTTTTCCTCAGAGCCATTTCTGGACCATGTAGACACCTTAACATCCCTCTAGTGTGCTCTGGACCCCTCTTTTCCACAGAGTGGGGCCCCCCACCCCTCCTGTGGCACCCCAGACCCCTTAGACATCCTCTAGTCTCCTCGAAACTCCTCCAGATTTCTCCCTTCTTCCCCAGAGGCATTTCTGGACCATGTAGACGCCTTAGGGGTCCGGAGCGCACTAGAGGGGTGCTAAGGTGTCTACATGGTTAAGAAATGTCTCTGGGAAAGAAGGGAGCAATCTGGAGGCCTTCTGAGGAGACTAGAGGGTGTCTAAGTGGTCTAGGGGGCCATAAGAGAGCTGGGGGCTCAATTCTGTGGAAAAGAGGTGTCCAGAGCGCACTAGAGGGGTGCTAAGGTGTCTACATGGTCCAGAAATGGCTCTGGGGAAGAAGGGAGAAATCTGGAGGGGTTGCGAAGAGACTAGAGGGTGTCTAAGGGGTCTGGGGGCACAGAAGAGTGCTGGGTGGCCAAATTCTGTGGAACAGAGGGGTCCAGAGTACACTAGAGGGGTGCTCTTTTCCACAGAGTCTAGATCCCAGCTCTCTTCTGGCCCCCCAGGCCCCTTAGACACCCTACAGTGTGCTCGCAACCCTTCCAGATTTCTCCATTCTTCCCCAGAGCCATTTCTGGACCATGTAGACCCCTTAGCACCCCTCTAGTGCGCTCTGGACCCCTCTTTTCCACAGAATGGGGCCTCCAGCTCTCTTTGGTCCCCCCAGACCCCTTAGACGCCCTCTAGTCTCCTCGCAACCCCTCCAGATTTCTCCCTTCTTCCCCAGAGCCATTTCTTCACAGCGTAGACATCTTAGCACCCCTCTAGTGCACTCTGGACCCCTCTTTTCTACAGAATTGGCCCCCCCAGCCCTCTTCTGGCCCCCCAGACCCCTTAGACACCCTCTAGTCTCCTCGCAACCCCTCCAGATTTCTCCCTTCTTCCCTAGAGGCATTTCTGGACCATGTAGACGCCTTAGCACCCCTCTAGTGCACTCTGGACCCCTCTTTTCCACAGAATTGGGCCCCCCAGATATATTTGGAATCTCCAGGCCCCTTAGACACCCTATAGTGTGCTCGCAACCCCTCCAGATTTCTTCCTTCTTCCCCAGAGGCTTTTTTTGACAGTGTAGACTCCTTAGTGCCCCTCTAGTGCACTCTGGATCCCTCTTTTCCACAGAGTGGGCCCCCCCAGCTCTCTTCTGGGCCCCCAGTACCCTTAGACACTCTATAGTGTGCTCGCAACCCCTCCAGATTTCTTCCTTCTTGCCCAGAGCCATTTCTTGACAGTGTAGACGCCTTAGCACCCCTCTAGTGCGCTCTGGACCCCTCTTTTCCACAGAATTGGGCCCCCCAGATATCTTCTGGCCCCCCAGACCCCTTAGACAGCCTCTAGTCTCTTCGCAACCCCTCCAGATTTCTCCCTTCTTCCCCAGAGGCATTTATGGACAGCGTAGAGGCCTTAGCACCCCTCTAGTGCGCTCTGGACCCCTCCTTTCCACAGAATTGTGCCCCCCAGATATCTTCTGGCCCCCCAGAGCCCTTAGACAGCCTCTAGTCTTTTCGCAGCCCCTCCAGATTTCTCCCTTCTTCCCCCGAGCAATTTATGGTCCATGTAGACACCTTAGCACCCTTGTAGTGTGCTCTGGACCCCTCTTTCCCCAGAATGTGGCTCCCCAGCTCTCTTGAGGCCCCCAGACCCCTTAAACAGTCTCTAGTCTCCTCGCAACCCCTCTTGATTTCTCCCTTCTTACCCAGAGGCATTTCTTGACAGTGTTGACATCTTAGCACGTTAGCCAATTCTATGCCATGTAGATGCTTTAGCACCCCTCAAGTGCGCTCTGGACCCCTCTTTTCCACAGAATGGGGCCCCCCAGCTCTCTTGTGGCCCCCCAGAACCCTTAGCCACTCTCTAGTCTCCTGGCAACCCCTCCAGATTGCTCCCTTCTTCCCCAGAAGCATGTCTGGACAATGTAGACGCCTTAGCACCCCTCTAGTGCACTGTGGACCCCTCTTTTCCACAGAATGGGGCCCCCCAGCTCTCTTCTGGCCCCCCAGAGCCCTTAGACACCCTATAGTCTCCTCGCAAGCCCTCCAGATTTCTCCCTTCTTCTCCAGAGGCATTTCTGGACCATGTAGACGCCTTAGCACCCCTCTAGTGCACTCTGGACCCCTCTTTTCCACAGAATGGGGCCCTCAGCTCTCCTCTGGCCCCCCAGGCCCCTTAGACACCCTATAGTGTGCTCGCAACCCTTCCAGATTTCTCCCTTCTTCCCCAGAGACATTTCTTGACAGCGTAGATGCCTTAGCATCCCTCTAGTGCACTCTGGAGCTCTTTTTTCTATCGAATGGGCCCCCCCAGCTCTCTTCTGGCCCCCCAGACCCCTTAGACACCCTCTAGTCTCCTCGCAAGCCCTCCAGATTTCTCCCTTCTTCCCCGGAGGAATTTTTTGACTGTGTAGACGCCATAGAACCCCTCTAGTGCGCTCTGGACCTCTCTTTTCCACAGAATGCAGCCCCCCAGCTATCTTCTGGCCCCCCAGGCCCCTTAGACACCCTCTAGTCTCCTCGCAAGCCCTGCAGATTGCTCCCTTCTTCCCCAGAGGCATTTCTTGACCATGTCGACACCTTAGCACCCCTCTAGTGCGCTCTGGACTCCTCTTTTCCACAGAATTGGCCCCCCAGCTGTCTTCTGGCCCCCAGACCGCTTTAGACATCCTCTAGTCTCCTCGCAACCCCTCCAGATTTCTCCCTTCTTCCCCAGAGGCATTTCTGGACTATGTAGACACCTTAGCACCCCTCTAGTGCGCTCTGGATCCCTCTTTTCCACAGAAATGTGGCCCCCCAGCTCTTTTGGTGCCCCCCCGAAACCTTAGCCATCCTCTAGTCTACTCGCAAACCCTCCAGATTTCTCCCTTCTTCCCTAGAGGCATTATTTGACAATGTACACACATTAGCACTCCTCTAGTGCACTCTGGATCCCTCTTTTCCACAGAATTGGGCCCCCCAGATATATTTGGAATCTCCAGGCCCCTTAGACACCCTCTAGTCTCCTCGCAACCCCTCCAGATTTCTCCCTTCTTCCCCAGAAGCATTTATGGACAGTGTAGACGCCGTAGCACCCCTCTAGTGCGCTCTGGACCCCCCTTTTCCACAGAATTGGGCCCACCAGATATCTTTCGGATCTCCAGACGCTTTAGACACCGTCTAGTCTCCTTGCAACCCCTCCAGATTTCTCCCTTCTTGCTCAGAGCCATTTCTTCACAGCGTAGACACCTTAGCACCCCTCTAGTGCACTCTGGACCCCTCTTTTCCACAGAATTGGCCCCCCCAGCTCTCTTCGGGCCCCCCAGACCCCTTAGACCCCCTCTAGTCTCCTCGCAACCCCTCCTGATTTCTCCCTTCTTCCCCAGAGGCATTTCTGGACCATGTAGATGCCTTAGCACCCCTCTAGTGCACTCTGGACCCCACTTTTAAACAGAAGGGGGCCCCCCAGATATATTTGGTCCCCCAGACCCCCTCTAGTCTCCTCGCAACCCCTCCAGATTTCTCCATTCTTCCCCAGAGGCATTTATGGACAGTGTAGACGCCTTAGTGCCCCTCTAGTGCACTCTGGACCCCTCTTTTCCACAGAATTGTGCCCCCCAGATATCTTCTGGCCCCCCAGAGCCCTTAGACAGCCTCTAGTCTCCTCGCAACCCCTCCAGATTTCTCCCTTCTTCCCCAGAGGCATTTCTGGACAGTGTAGACGCCTTAGCACCCCTCTAGTGCGCTCTGGACCCCTCCTTTCCACAGAATGGGCCCCCCAGCTCTCTTCTGACCCCCAGACTCCTTAGACTCCCTCTAGTCTCCTCGCAACCCCTCCAGATTTCTCCCTTCTTCCCCAGAGGCATTTCTGGACCATGTAGGCACCTTAGCACCCCTCTAGTGCGCTCTGGACCCCTCTTTTCCACAGAATTGTGCCCCCCAGATATCTGCTGGCCCCCCAGACCCCTTAGACCTCCTCTAGTCTCCTCGCAACCCCTCCAGATTTCTCCCTTCTTCCCCAGAGGCATTTCTGGACCATGTAGACGCCTTAGCACCCCTCTAGTGCGCTCTGGACCCCACTTTTAAACAGAAGGGGGCCCCCCAGCTCTCTTTAGTCCCCCAGACCCCCTTTAGTCTCCTCGCAACCCCTCCAGATTTCTCCCTTATTCCCCAGAGGCATTTATGGACAGTGTAGATGCCTTAGCACCCCTCTAGTGCACTCTGGACCCCTCTTTTCCACAGAATTGGGCCCCCCAGATATATTTGGAATCTCCAGGCCCCTTAGACACCCTCTAGTCTCCTCGCAACCCCTCCAGATTTCTCCCTTCTTCCTCAGAAGCATTTATGGACAGTGTAGACGCCTTAGCACCCCTCTAGTGCACTCTGGACCCCTCTTTTCCACAGAATTGGGCCCCCCAGATATATTTGGAATCTCCAGGCCCCTTAGACACCCTCTAGTCTCCTCGCAACCCCTCCAGATTTCTCCCTTCTTCCCCAGAGGCATTTTTTGACAGTGTAGACCCCTTAGTGCCCCTCTAGTGCACTCTGGACCCCTCTTTTCCACAGAATTCGGCCCCCCAGCTCTCTTCTGGCCTCCCAAACCCCTTTAGGCAGCCTTTAGTGTGCTCGCAACCCCTCCAGATTTCTCCATTCTTCCCCAGAGGCATTTATGGACAGTGTAGATCCCTTAGCACCTCTCTACTTTGCTCTGGATCCCTCTTTTCCACAGAGTGGGCCCCCCCAGCTCTCTTCTGGCCCCCCAGTACCCTTAGACACCCTATAGTGTGCTCGCAACCCCTCCAGATTGCTCCCTTCTTCCCCAGAGCCATTTCTTGACAGTGTAGACGCCTTAGCACCCCTCTAGTGCGCTCTGGACCCCTCTTTTCCACAGAATTGGGCCCCCCAGATATCTTCTGGCCCCCCAGACCCCTTAGACAGTCTCTAGTCTCTTTGCAATCCCTCCAGATTTCTCCCTTCTTCCCCAGAGGCATTTATGGACAGTGTAGACGCCTTAGCACCCCTCTAGTGCGTTCTGGACCCCTCTTTTCCACAGAATTGTGCCCCCCAGATATCTTCTGGACCCCCAGACCCCTTAGACACCCTCTAGTCTCCTCGCAACCCCTCCAGATTTCTCCCTTCTTCCCCCGAGCAATTTCTGGACCATGTAGACACCTTAGCACCCTTGTAGTGCGCTCTGGACCCCTCTTTCCCCAGAATGTGGCCCCCCAGCTCTCTTGAGGCCCCCAGACCCCTTAAACAGCCTCTAGTCTCCTCGCAACCCCTCTTGATTTCTCCCTTCTTACCCAGAGGCATTTCTTGACAGTGTTGACATCTTAGCACGTTAGCCAATTCTATGCCATGTAGATGCTTTAGCACCCCTCAAGTGCGCTCTGGACCCCTCTTTTCCACAGAATGGGGCCCCCCAGCTCTCTTGTGGCCCCCCCAGAACCCTTAGCCACTCTCTAGTCTCCTGGCAACCCCTCCAGATTGCTCCCTTCTTCCCCAGAAGCATTTCTGGACAATGTAGATGCCTTAGCACCCCTCTAGTGCACTCTGGACCCCTCTTTTCCACAGAATGGGGCCCCCCAGCTCTCTTCTGGCCCCCCAGAGCCCTTAGACACCCTATAGTCTCCTCGCAAGCCCTCCAGATTTCTCCCTTCTTCTCCAGAGGCATTTCTGGACCATGTAGACGCCTTAGCACCCCTCTAGTGCACTGTGGACCCCTCTTTTCCACAGAATGGGGCCCTCAGCTCTCTTCTGGCCCCCCAGGCCCCTTAGACACCCTATAGTGTGCTCACAACCCTTCCAGATTTCTCCCTTCTTCCCCAGAGCCATTTCTTGACAGCGTAGATGCCTTAGCATCCCTCTAGTGCACTCTGGAGCTCTTTTTTCTATCGAATGGGCCCCCCCAGCTCTCTTCTGGCCCCCCAGACCCCTTAGACACCCTCTAGTCTCCTCGCAACCCCTCCGGATTTCTCCCTTCTTCCCCAGAGCCATTTCTAGACCATGCAGGCACCTTAGCACTCCTCTAGTGCATTCTGGACTCCTCTTTTCCACAGAATTGGGCCCCCCAGGTATCTTTGGGACCTCCAGACCCCTTTAGACACCCTCTAGTCTCCTCGCAAGCCCTCCAGATTTATTCCTTTTTCCCCAGAGGCATTTCTTGACCGTGTAGACCCCTTAGCACCCCTCTAGTGCGCTCTGGACCCCTCTTTTCCACAGAATGGGGCCCCCCAGCTCTCATCTGGCCCCCCAGACCCCTTAGACGCCCTCTAGTCTCCTCGCAACCCCTCCAGATTTCTCCCTTCTTCCCCAGAGGTATTTCTGGACCATGTAGATGTCTTAGCACCCCTCTAGTGTGCTCTGGACCCCTCTTTTCCACAGAATGGGACCCCCACCTCTCCTGTGGCCCCCCAGGCCCCTTAGACCCCCTCTAGTCTCCTCGCAACCCCTCCAGATTGCTCCTTTCTTCCCCAGAGGCATTTCTTGACCATGTCGACACCTTAGCACCCCTCTAGTGCGCTCTGGACTCCTCTTTTCCACAGAATTGGCCCCCCAGCTGTCTTCTGGCCCCCAGACCGCTTTAGACACCCTCTAGTCTCCTCGCAACCCCTCCAGATTTGTCCCTTCTTCCCCCAGAGGCATTTCTGGACTATGTAGACACCTTAGCACCCCTCTAGTGCGCTCTGGACCCCTCTTTTCCACAGAAATGTGGCCCCCCAGCTCTTTTGGTGCCCCCCCGAAACCTTAGCCACCCTCTAGTCTACTTGCAAACCCTCCAGATTTCTCCCTTCTTCCCTAGAGGCATTATTTGACAATGTACACACATTAGCACTCCTCTAGTGCACTCTGGACCCCTCTTTTCCACAGAATTGGGCCCCCCAGATATATTTGGAATCTCCAGGCCCCTTAGACATCCTCTAGTCTCCTCGCAACCCCTCCAGATTTCTCCCTTCTTCCCCACAGGCATTTCTTGACCGTGTAGACCCCTTAGTGCCTCTCTAGTGCACTCTGGACCCCTCTTTTCCACAGAATGGGTCCCCCCAGCTCTCTTCTGGCCTCCCAAACCCCTTTAGGCAGCCTTTAGTGTGCTCGCAACCCCTCCAGATTTCTCCATTCTTCCCCAGAGGCATTTATGGACAGTGTAGACCCCTTAGCACCTCTCTACTTTGCTCTGGATCCCTCTTTTCCACAGAGTGGGCCCCCCCAGCTCTCTTCTGGCCCCCCAGTACCGTTATACACCCTATAGTGTGCTCGCGACCCCTGTAGCTTTCTTCCTTCTTGCCCAGGGGCATTTCTTGACAGTGTAGACCCCTTAGCACCCCTCTAGTGCGCTCTGGACCACTCTCTTCCAGAGAATTGGGCCCCCAGCTCTCTTCTGGCCCCCCAGGCCCCTTAGACATCCTCTAGTCTCCTAGCAATGCCTCCAGATTGTTCCCTTTTTCCTCAGAGCCATTTCTGGACCATGTAGACGCCTTAGCACCCTTCTAGTGCGCTTTGGACTCCTCTTTTCCACAGAATTGGCCCCCCCAGATATCTTTTGGCCCCCCAGACCCGTTAGACACCCTCTAGTCTCCTCGCAACCCCTCCAGATTTCTCCCTTCTTCCCCAGAGGCATTTCTTGACAGTGTAGACACCTTAACATCCCTCTAGTGTGCTCTGGACCCCTCTTTTCCACAGAGTGGGGCCCCCCACCCCTCCTGTGGCACCCCAGACCCCTTAGACATCCTCTAGTCTCCTCAAAACTCCTCCAGATTTCTCCCTTCTTCCCCAGAGGCATTTCTGGACCATGTAGACACCTTAGGGGTCCGGAGCGCACTAGAGGGGTGCTAAGGTGTCTACATGGTTAAGAAATGTCTCTGGGAAAGAAGGGAGCAATCTGGAGGCCTTCTGAGGAGACTAGAGGGTGTCTAAGTGGTCTAGGGGGCCATAAGAGAGCTGGGGGCCCAATTCTGTGGAAAAGAGGTGTCCAGAGCGCACTAGAGGGGTGCTAAGGTGTCTACATGGTCCAGAAATGGCTCTGGGGAAGAAGGGAGAAATCTGGAGGGGTTGCGAAGAGACTAGAGGGTGTCTAAGGGGTCTGGGGGCACAGAAGAGTGCTGGGTGGCCAAATTCTGTGGAACAGAGGGGTCCAGAGTGCACTAGAGGGGTGCTCTTTTCCACAGAGTCTAGATCCCAGCTCTCTTCTGGCCCCCCAGGCCCCTTAGACACCCTACAGTGTGCTCGCAACCCTTCCAGATTTCTCCGTTCTTCCCCAGAGGCATTTCTTGACAGTGTAGAGGCCTTAGCACCCCTCTAGTGCACTCTGGACCCCTCTGTTCCACAGAATTGTGCCCCCCAGATATCTTCTGGCCCCCCAGACCCCTTAGACAGCCTCTAGTCTCCTCGCAACCCATCCAGATTTCTCCCTTCTTCCCCAGAGGCATTTCTTGACAGTGTAGATGTCTTAGCACCTCTCTAGTGCGCTGTGGACCCCTCTTTTCCACAGAATGGGGCCCCCAGCTCTCTTCTGGCCCCCCAGGCCCCTTAGACACCCTGTAGTGTGCTCGCAACCCTTCCAGATTTCTCCCTTCTTCCCCAGAGGCATTTCTTGACAGTGTAGATGCCTTAGCATCCCTCTAGTGCACTCTGGAGCTCTTTTTTTCTATCGAATGGGCCCCCCCAGCTCTCTTCTGGCCCCCCAGACCCCTTAGACACCCTCTAGTCTCCTCGCAACCCCTCCGGATTTCTCCTTTCTTCCCCAGAGCCATTTCTAGACCATGCAGGCACCTTAGCACCCCTCTAGTGCACTCTGGACTCCTCTTTTCCACAGAATTGGGTCCTCTAGCTGTCTTTGGTCCCCCCAGACCCCTTAGACACCCTCTAGTCTCCTCGCAAGCCCTCCAGATTTATTCCTTCTTCCCCAGAGGCATTTCTTGACCGTGTAGACCCCTTAGCACCCCTTTACTGCGCTCTGGACCCCTCTTTTCCACAGAATGGGGCCCCCAGCTCTCTTTGGTCCCCCCAGACCCCTTAGACGCCCTCTAGTCTCCTCGCAACCCCTCCAGATTTCTTCCTTCTTCCCCAGAGGTATTTCTGGACCATGTAGATGTCTTAGCACCCCTCTAGTGTGCTCTGGACCCCTCTTTTCCACAGAGTGGGGCCCCCCACCTCTCCTGTGGCACCCCAGACCCCTTAGACACCCTCTAGTCTCCTCGCAAGCCCTCCAGATTGCTCCCTTCTTCCCCAGAGGCATTTCTTGACCGTGTCGACACCTTAGCACCCCTCTACTGCGCTCTGGACCCCTAAGGTGTTGACGTGGTCAAGAAATGCCTATGGGGAAGAAGGAAGCAATGTGGAGGGCTTCTGCGGAGACTACAGGGTGTCTTGGGGGTCTGGGGACCAAATGAGAGGTGGGGTCCCCACTTTGTGGAAAAGAGCACCCCTCTAGTGCCCTCTTGATCCCTCTGTTCAACGGAATAGGACCCCTAGGTCTCTTCTGGCCCCCCAGGCCCCTTAGACCCCCTCTAGTCTTCTCGGAAGCCCTCCAGATTGCTCCCTTCTTCCCCAGAGGCATTTCTTGACCATGTCGACACCTTAGCACCCCTCTACTGCGCTCTGGACCCCTAAGGTGTTGACGTGGTCAAGAAATGCCTATGGGGAAGAAGGAAGCAATGTGGAGGGCTTCTGCGGAGACTACAGGGTGTCTTGGGGGTCTGGGGACCAAATGAGAGGTGGGGTCCCCACTTTGTGGAAAAGAGCACCCCTCTAGTGCCCTCTTGATCCCTCTGTTCAACGGAATAGGACCCCTAGCTCTCTTTTGGCCCCCCAGGCCCCTTAGACACCGTCTAGTCTCCTCACAACCCCTCCAGATTTCTCCCTTCTTCCCCAGAAGCATTTATGGACAGTGTAGACGCCTTAGCACCCCTCTAGTGCACTCTGGACCCCTCTTTTCCACAGAATTGGGCCCCCCAGATATATTTGGAATCTCCAGGCCCCTTAGACACCCTCTAGTCTCCTCGCAACCCCTCCAGATTTCTCCCTTCTTCCCCAGAAGCATTTATGGACAGTGTAGACGCCTTAGCACCCCTCTAGTGTGCTCTGGACCCCCCTTTTCCACATAATTGGGCCCACCAGATATCTTTCGGATCTCCAGACGCTTTAGACACCCTCTAGTCTCCTTGCAACCCCTCCAGATTTCTCCCTTCTTGCTCAGAGCCATTTCTTCACAGCGTAGACACCTTAGCACCCCTCTAGTGCACTCTGGACCCCTCTTTTCCACAGAATTGGCCCCCCCAGCTCTCTTCGGGCCCCCCAGACCCCTTAGACCCCCTCTAGTCTCCTCGCAACCCCTCCTGATTTCTCCCTTCTTCCCCAGAGGCATTTCTGGACCATGTAGATGCCTTAGCACCCCTCTAGTGCACTGTGGACCCCTCTTTTAAACAGAAGGGGGCCCCCCAGATATATTTGGTCCCCCAGACCCCCTCTAGTCTCCTCGCAACCCCTCCAGATTTCTCCCTTCTTCCCCAGAGGCATTTATGGACAGTGTAGACGCCTTAGCACTCCTCTAGTGCGCTCTGGACCCCTCTTTTCCACAGAATTGGGCCCCCCAGATATCTTCTGGCCCCCCAGACCCCTTAGACAGCCTCTAGTCTCCTCGCAACCCCTGCAGATTTCTCCCTTCTTCCCCAGAAGCATTTATGGACAGTGTAGACGCCTTAGTGCCCCTCTAGTGCACTCTGGACCTCTCTTTTTCACAGAATGGGGCCCCCCAGCTCTCTTTTGGCCTCCCAAACCCCTTTAGGCAGCCTTTAGTGTGCTCGCAACCCCTCCAGATTTCTCCATTCTTCCCCAGAGGCATTTATGGACAGTGTAGACCCCTTAGCACCTCTCTACTTTGCTCTGGATCCCTCTTTTCCACAGAGTGGGCCCCCCCAGCTCTCTTCTGGCCCCCCAGTACCCTTAGACACCCTACAGTGTGCTCGCAACCCCTCCAGATTTCTTCCTTCTTGCCCAGAGCCATTTCTTGACAGTGTAGACGCCTTAGCACCCCTCTAGTGCGCTCTGGACCCCTCTTTTCCACAGAATTGTGCCCCCCAGATATCTTCTGGCCCCCCAGAGCCCTTAGACAGCCTCTAGTCTTTTCGCAACCCCTCCAGATTTCTCCCTTCTTCCCCCGAGCCATTTATGGACCATGTAGACACCTTAGCACCCCTGTAGTGCGCTCCGGACCCCTCTTTCCCCAGAATGTGGCCCCCAGCTCTCTTGAGGCCCCCAGACCCCTTAAACAGCCTCTAATCTCCTCGCAACCCCTCTTGATTTCTCCCTTCTTACCCAGAGGCATTTCTTGACAGTGTAGACATCTTAGCACGTTAGCCAATTCTATGCCATGTAGATGCTTTAGCACCCCTCAAGTGCGCTCTGGACCCCTCTTTTCCACAGAATGGGGCCCCCCAGCTCTCTTCGGGCCCTCCAGAACCCTTAGCCCCCCTCTAGTCTCCTGGCAACCCCTCCAGATTTCTCCCTTCTTCTCCAGAGGCATTTCTTGACCATCTAGACGCCTTAGCACCCCTCTAGTGTGCGCTGGACCCATCTTTTCCACAGAATGGGGCCCCCCAGCTCTCTTCTGGCCCCCCAGAGCCCTTAGACACCCTCTAGTCTCCTCGCAAGCCCTCCAGATTGCTCCCTTCTTCCCCAGCGGCATTTCTTGACCGTGTCGACACCTTAGCACCCCTCAACTGCGCTCTGGACCCCTAAGGTGTTGACGTGGTCAAGAAATGCCTATGGGGAAGAAGGAAGCAATGTGGAGGGCTTCTGCGGAGACTACAGGGTGTCTTGGGGGTCTGGGGACCAAATGAGAGGTGGGGTCCCCACTTTGTGGAAAAGAGCACCCCTCTAGTGCCCTCTTGATCCCTCTGTTCAACGGAATAGGACCCCTAGCTCTCTTTTGGCCCCCCAGGCCCCTTAGACACCCTCTAGTCTCCTTGCCACACCTCCAGATTTCTCCCTTCTTCCCCAGAAGCATTTATGGACAGTGTAGACGCCTTAGCACCCCTCTAGTGCGCTCTGGACCCCCCTTTTCCACATAATTGGGCCCACCAGATATCTTTCGGATCTCCAGACGCTTTAGACACCCTCTAGTCTCCTTGCAACCCCTCCAGATTTCTCCCTTCTTGCTCAGAGCCATTTCTTCACAGCGTAGACACCTTAGCACCCCTCTAGTGCACTCTGGACCCCTCTTTTCTACAGAATTGGGCCCCCCAGCTCTCTTCGGGCCCCCCAGACCCCTTAGACCCCCTCTAGTCTCCTCGCAACCCCTCCAGATATCTCCTTTCTTCCCCAGAGGCATTTCTGGACCATGTAGATGCCTTAGCACCCCTCTAGTGCACTCTGGACCCCACTTTTAAACAGAAGGGGGCCCCCCAGATATATTTGGTCCCCCAGACCCCCTCTAGTCTCCTCGCAACCCCTCCAGATTTCTCCCTTCTTCCCCAGAGGCATTTATGGACAGTGTAGATGCCTTAGCACCCCTCTAGTGCACTCTGGACCCCTCTTTTCCACAGAATTGGGCCCCCCAGATATATTTGGAATCTCCAGGCCCCTTAGACCCCCTCTAGTCTCCTCGCAACCCCTGCAGATTTCTCCCTTCTTCCCCAGAAGCATTTATGGACAGTGTAGACGTCTTAGCACCCCTCTAGTGCACTCTGAACCCCTCTTTTCCACAGAATGGGGCCCCCCAGCTCTCTTCTGGCCTCCCAAACCCCTTTAGGCAGCCTTTAGTGTGCTCGCAACCCCTCCAGATTTCTCCATTCTTCCCCAGAGGCATTTCTGGACCATGTAGACGCCTTAGCACCTCTCTACTTTGCTCTGGATCCCTCTTTTCCACAGAGTGGGCCCCCCCAGCTCTCTTCTGGCCCCCCAGTACCCTTAGACACCCTATAGTGTGCTCGCGACCCCTGTAGATTTCTTCCTTCTTGCCCAGAGGCATTTCTTGACAGTGTAGATCCCTTAGCACCCCTCTAGTGCGCTCTGGACCCCTCTTTTCCAAAGAATTGGGCCCCCCAGGTATCTTTGGGACCTCCAGGCCCCTTAGATCCCCTCTAGTCTCCTTGGCACTCCTCTAGATTTCTTCCTTCTTGCCCAGAGGCATTTCTTGACAGTGTAGACACCTTAGCACCCCTCTAGTGCACTCTGGACCCTTCTTATCCACAGAATGGGGCCCCCACCTCTCTTTTGGCCCCCAGACTCCTTAGACACCCTCTAGTCTCCTCGCAACCTCTCCACATATTTCCTTTCTTCCCCAGAGGCATTTCTGGACCATGTAGGCACCTTAGCACCCCTCTAGTGCGCTCTGGACCCCTCTTTTCCACAGAATTGGGCCCCCCAGATATCTTCTGGCCCCCCAGGCCCCTTAGACATCCTCTAGTCTCCTAGCAATGCCTCCAGATTGTTCCCTTTTTCCTCAGAGCCATTTCTGGACCATGTAGACGCCTTAGCATCCTTCTAGTGCGCTTTGGACTCCTCTTTTCCACAGAATTGGCCCCCCCAGATATTTTTTGGCCCCCCAGACCCGTTAGACACCCTCTAGTCTCCTCGCAACCCCTCCAGATTTCTCCCTTCTTCCCCAGAGGCATTTCTTGACAGTGTAGACACCTTAACATCCCTCTAGTGTGCTCTGGACCCCTCTTTTCCACAGAGTGGGGCCCCCCACCCCTCCTGTGGCACCCCAGACCCCTTAGACATCCTCTAGTCTCCTCGAAACTCCTCCAGATTTCTCCCTTCTTCCCCAGAGGCATTTCTGGACCATGTAGACACCTTAGGGGTCCGGAGCGCACTAGAGGGGTGCTAAGGTGTCTACATGGTTAAGAAATGTCTCTGGGAAAGAAGGGAGCAATCTGGAGGCCTTCTGAGGAGACTAGAGGGTGTCTAAGTGGTCTAGGGGGCCATAAGAGAGCTGGGGGCCCAATTCTGTGGAAAAGAGGTGTCCAGAGCGCACTAGAGGGGGTGCTAAGGTGTCTACATGGTCCAGAAATGGCTCTGGGGAAGAAGGGAGAAATCTGGAGGGGTTGCGAAGAGACTAGAGGGTGTCTAAGCGGTCTGGGGGCACAGAAGAGTGCTGGGTGGCCAAATTCTGTGGAACAGAGGGGTCCAGAGTGCACTAGAGGGGTGCTCTTTTCCACAGAGTCTAGATCCCAGCTCTCTTCTGGCCCCCCAGGCCCCTTAGACACCCTACAGTGTGCTCGCAACCCTTCCAGATTTCTCCGTTCATCCCCAGAGGCATTTCTTGACAGTGTAGAGGCCTTAGCACCCCTCTAGTGCACTCTGGACCCCTCTGTTCCACAGAATTGTGCCCCCCAGATATCTTCTGGCCCCCCAGAGCCCTTAGACAGCCTCTAGTCTCCTCGCAACCCCTCCAGATTTCTTCCTTCTTCCCCAGAGGTATTTCTGGACCATGTAGATGTCTTAGCACCCCTCTAGTGCACTCTGGACCCCTCTTTTCCACAGAGTGGGGCCCCCCACCTCTCCTGTGGCACCCCAGACCCCTTAGACACCCTCTAGTCTCCTCGCAAGCCCTCCAGATTGCTCCCTTCTTCCCCAGAGGCATTTCTTGACCGTGTCGACACCTTAGCACCCCTCTACTGCGCTCTGGACCCCTAAGGTGTTGACGTGGTCAAGAAATGCCTATGGGGAAGAAGGAAGCAATGTGGAGGGCTTCTGCGGAGACTACAGGGTGTCTTGGGGGTCTGGGGACCAAATGAGAGGTGGGGTCCCCACTTTGTGGAAAAGAGCACCCCTCTAGTGCCCTCTTGATCCCTCTGTTCAACGGAATAGGACCCCTAGCTCTCTTCTGGCCCCCCAGGCCCCTTAGACCCCCTCTAGTCTTCTCGGAAGCCCTCCAGATTGCTCCCTTCTTCCCCAGAGGCATTTCTTGACCATGTCGACACCTTAGCACCCCTCTACTGCGCTCTGGACCCCTAAGGTGTTGACGTGGTCAAGAAATGCCTATGGGGAAGAAGGAAGCAATGTGGAGGGCTTCTGCGGAGACTACAGGGTGTCTTGGGGGTCTGGGGACCAAATGAGAGGTGGGGTCCCCACTTTGTGGAAAAGAGCACCCCTCTAGTGCCCTCTTGATCCCTCTGTTCAACGGAATAGGACCCCTAGCTCTCTTTTGGCCCCCCAGGCCCCTTAGACACCGTCTAGTCTCCTCACAACCCCTCCAGATTTCTCCCTTCTTCCCCAGAAGCATTTATGGACAGTGTAGACGCCTTAGCACCCCTCTAGTGCACTCTGGACCCCTCTTTTCCACAGAATTGGGCCCCCCAGATATATTTGGAATCTCCAGGCCCCTTAGACACCCTCTAGTCTCCTCGCAACCCCTCCAGATTTCTCCCTTCTTCCCCAGAAGCATTTATGGACAGTGTAGACGCCTTAGCACCCCTCTAGTGTGCTCTGGACCCCCCTTTTCCACATAATTGGGCCCACCAGATATCTTTCGGATCTCCAGACGCTTTAGACACCCTCTAGTCTCCTTGCAACCCCTCCAGATTTCTCCCTTCTTGCTCAGAGCCATTTCTTCACAGCGTAGACACCTTAGCACCCCTCTAGTGCACTCTGGACCCCTCTTTTCCACAGAATTGGCCCCCCCAGCTCTCTTCGGGCCCCCCAGACCCCTTAGACCCCCTCTAGTCTCCTCGCAACCCCTCCTGATTTCTCCCTTCTTCCCCAGAGGCATTTCTGGACCATGTAGATGCCTTAGCACCCCTCTAGTGCACTGTGGACCCCTCTTTTAAACAGAAGGGGGCCCCCCAGATATATTTGGTCCCCCAGACCCCCTCTAGTCTCCTCGCAACCCCTCCAGATTTCTCCCTTCTTCCCCAGAGGCATTTATGGACAGTGTAGACGCCTTAGCACTCCTCTAGTGCGCTCTGGACCCCTCTTTTCCACAGAATTGGGCCCCCCAGATATCTTCTGGCCCCCCAGACCCCTTAGACAGCCTCTAGTCTCCTCGCAACCCCTGCAGATTTCTCCCTTCTTCCCCAGAAGCATTTATGGACAGTGTAGACGCCTTAGTGCCCCTCTAGTGCACTCTGGACCTCTCTTTTTCACAGAATGGGGCCCCCCAGCTCTCTTTTGGCCTCCCAAACCCCTTTAGGCAGCCTTTAGTGTGCTCGCAACCCCTCCAGATTTCTCCATTCTTCCCCAGAGGCATTTATGGACAGTGTAGACCCCTTAGCACCTCTCTACTTTGCTCTGGATCCCTCTTTTCCACAGAGTGGGCCCCCCCAGCTCTCTTCTGGCCCCCCAGTACCCTTAGACACCCTACAGTGTGCTCGCAACCCCTCCAGATTTCTTCCTTCTTGCCCAGAGCCATTTCTTGACAGTGTAGACGCCTTAGCACCCCTCTAGTGCGCTCTGGACCCCTCTTTTCCACAGAATTGTGCCCCCCAGATATCTTCTGGCCCCCCAGAGCCCTTAGACAGCCTCTAGTCTTTTCGCAACCCCTCCAGATTTCTCCCTTCTTCCCCCGAGCCATTTATGGACCATGTAGACACCTTAGCACCCCTGTAGTGCGCTCCGGACCCCTCTTTCCCCAGAATGTGGCCCCCAGCTCTCTTGAGGCCCCCAGACCCCTTAAACAGCCTCTAATCTCCTCGCAACCCCTCTTGATTTCTCCCTTCTTACCCAGAGGCATTTCTTGACAGTGTAGACATCTTAGCACGTTAGCCAATTCTATGCCATGTAGATGCTTTAGCACCCCTCAAGTGCGCTCTGGACCCCTCTTTTCCACAGAATGGGGCCCCCCAGCTCTCTTCGGGCCCTCCAGAACCCTTAGCCCCCCTCTAGTCTCCTGGCAACCCCTCCAGATTTCTCCCTTCTTCTCCAGAGGCATTTCTTGACCATCTAGACGCCTTAGCACCCCTCTAGTGTGCGCTGGACCCATCTTTTCCACAGAATGGGGCCCCCCAGCTCTCTTCTGGCCCCCCAGAGCCCTTAGACACCCTCTAGTCTCCTCGCAAGCCCTCCAGATTGCTCCCTTCTTCCCCAGCGGCATTTCTTGACCGTGTCGACACCTTAGCACCCCTCAACTGCGCTCTGGACCCCTAAGGTGTTGACGTGGTCAAGAAATGCCTATGGGGAAGAAGGAAGCAATGTGGAGGGCTTCTGCGGAGACTACAGGGTGTCTTGGGGGTCTGGGGACCAAATGAGAGGTGGGGTCCCCACTTTGTGGAAAAGAGCACCCCTCTAGTGCCCTCTTGATCCCTCTGTTCAACGGAATAGGACCCCTAGCTCTCTTTTGGCCCCCCAGGCCCCTTAGACACCCTCTAGTCTCCTTGCCACACCTCCAGATTTCTCCCTTCTTCCCCAGAAGCATTTATGGACAGTGTAGACGCCTTAGCACCCCTCTAGTGCGCTCTGGACCCCCCTTTTCCACATAATTGGGCCCACCAGATATCTTTCGGATCTCCAGACGCTTTAGACACCCTCTAGTCTCCTTGCAACCCCTCCAGATTTCTCCCTTCTTGCTCAGAGCCATTTCTTCACAGCGTAGACACCTTAGCACCCCTCTAGTGCACTCTGGACCCCTCTTTTCTACAGAATTGGGCCCCCCAGCTCTCTTCGGGCCCCCCAGACCCCTTAGACCCCCTCTAGTCTCCTCGCAACCCCTCCAGATATCTCCTTTCTTCCCCAGAGGCATTTCTGGACCATGTAGATGCCTTAGCACCCCTCTAGTGCACTCTGGACCCCACTTTTAAACAGAAGGGGGCCCCCCAGATATATTTGGTCCCCCAGACCCCCTCTAGTCTCCTCGCAACCCCTCCAGATTTCTCCCTTCTTCCCCAGAGGCATTTATGGACAGTGTAGATGCCTTAGCACCCCTCTAGTGCACTCTGGACCCCTCTTTTCCACAGAATTGGGCCCCCCAGATATATTTGGAATCTCCAGGCCCCTTAGACCCCCTCTAGTCTCCTCGCAACCCCTGCAGATTTCTCCCTTCTTCCCCAGAAGCATTTATGGACAGTGTAGACGTCTTAGCACCCCTCTAGTGCACTCTGAACCCCTCTTTTCCACAGAATGGGGCCCCCCAGCTCTCTTCTGGCCTCCCAAACCCCTTTAGGCAGCCTTTAGTGTGCTCGCAACCCCTCCAGATTTCTCCATTCTTCCCCAGAGGCATTTCTGGACCATGTAGACGCCTTAGCACCTCTCTACTTTGCTCTGGATCCCTCTTTTCCACAGAGTGGGCCCCCCCAGCTCTCTTCTGGCCCCCCAGTACCCTTAGACACCCTATAGTGTGCTCGCGACCCCTGTAGATTTCTTCCTTCTTGCCCAGAGGCATTTCTTGACAGTGTAGATCCCTTAGCACCCCTCTAGTGCGCTCTGGACCCCTCTTTTCCAAAGAATTGGGCCCCCCAGGTATCTTTGGGACCTCCAGGCCCCTTAGATCCCCTCTAGTCTCCTTGGCACTCCTCTAGATTTCTTCCTTCTTGCCCAGAGGCATTTCTTGACAGTGTAGACACCTTAGCACCCCTCTAGTGCACTCTGGACCCTTCTTATCCACAGAATGGGGCCCCCACCTCTCTTTTGGCCCCCAGACTCCTTAGACACCCTCTAGTCTCCTCGCAACCTCTCCACATATTTCCTTTCTTCCCCAGAGGCATTTCTGGACCATGTAGGCACCTTAGCACCCCTCTAGTGCGCTCTGGACCCCTCTTTTCCACAGAATTGGGCCCCCCAGATATCTTCTGGCCCCCCAGGCCCCTTAGACATCCTCTAGTCTCCTAGCAATGCCTCCAGATTGTTCCCTTTTTCCTCAGAGCCATTTCTGGACCATGTAGACGCCTTAGCATCCTTCTAGTGCGCTTTGGACTCCTCTTTTCCACAGAATTGGCCCCCCCAGATATTTTTTGGCCCCCCAGACCCGTTAGACACCCTCTAGTCTCCTCGCAACCCCTCCAGATTTCTCCCTTCTTCCCCAGAGGCATTTCTTGACAGTGTAGACACCTTAACATCCCTCTAGTGTGCTCTGGACCCCTCTTTTCCACAGAGTGGGGCCCCCCACCCCTCCTGTGGCACCCCAGACCCCTTAGACATCCTCTAGTCTCCTCGAAACTCCTCCAGATTTCTCCCTTCTTCCCCAGAGGCATTTCTGGACCATGTAGACACCTTAGGGGTCCGGAGCGCACTAGAGGGGTGCTAAGGTGTCTACATGGTTAAGAAATGTCTCTGGGAAAGAAGGGAGCAATCTGGAGGCCTTCTGAGGAGACTAGAGGGTGTCTAAGTGGTCTAGGGGGCCATAAGAGAGCTGGGGGCCCAATTCTGTGGAAAAGAGGTGTCCAGAGCGCACTAGAGGGGGTGCTAAGGTGTCTACATGGTCCAGAAATGGCTCTGGGGAAGAAGGGAGAAATCTGGAGGGGTTGCGAAGAGACTAGAGGGTGTCTAAGCGGTCTGGGGGCACAGAAGAGTGCTGGGTGGCCAAATTCTGTGGAACAGAGGGGTCCAGAGTGCACTAGAGGGGTGCTCTTTTCCACAGAGTCTAGATCCCAGCTCTCTTCTGGCCCCCCAGGCCCCTTAGACACCCTACAGTGTGCTCGCAACCCTTCCAGATTTCTCCGTTCTTCCCCAGAGGCATTTCTTGACAGTGTAGAGGCCTTAGCACCCCTCTAGTGCACTCTGGACCCCTCTGTTCCACAGAATTGTGCCCCCCAGATATCTTCTGGCCCCCCAGAGCCCTTAGACAGCCTCTAGTCTCCTCGCAACCCCTCCAGATTTCTTCCTTCTTCCCCAGAGGTATTTCTGGACCATGTAGATGTCTTAGCACCCCTCTAGTGCACTCTGGACCCCTCTTTTCCACAGAGTGGGGCCCCCCACCTCTCCTGTGGCACCCCAGACCCCTTAGACACCCTCTAGTCTCCTCGCAAGCCCTCCAGATTGCTCCCTTCTTCCCCAGAGGCATTTCTTGACCGTGTCGACACCTTAGCACCCCTCTACTGCGCTCTGGACCCCTAAGGTGTTGACGTGGTCAAGAAATGCCTATGGGGAAGAAGGAAGCAATGTGGAGGGCTTCTGCGGAGACTACAGGGTGTCTTGGGGGTCTGGGGACCAAATGAGAGGTGGGGTCCCCACTTTGTGGAAAAGAGCACCCCTCTAGTGCCCTCTTGATCCCTCTGTTCAACGGAATAGGACCCCTAGCTCTCTTCTGGCCCCCCAGGCCCCTTAGACCCCCTCTAGTCTTCTCGGAAGCCCTCCAGATTGCTCCCTTCTTCCCCAGAGGCATTTCTTGACCATGTCGACACCTTAGCACCCCTCTACTGCGCTCTGGACCCCTAAGGTGTTGACGTGGTCAAGAAATGCCTATGGGGAAGAAGGAAGCAATGTGGAGGGCTTCTGCGGAGACTACAGGGTGTCTTGGGGTTCTGGGGACCAAATGAGAGGTGGGGTCCCCACTTTGTGGAAAAGAGCACCCCTCTAGTGCCCTCTTGATCCCTCTGTTCAACGGAATAGGACCCCTAGCTCTCTTTTGGCCCCCCAGGCCCCTTAGACACCGTCTAGTCTCCTCACAACCCCTCCAGATTTCTCCCTTCTTCCCCAGAAGCATTTATGGACAGTGTAGACGCCTTAGCACCCCTCTAGTGCACTCTGGACCCCTCTTTTCCACAGAATTGGGCCCCCCAGATATATTTGGAATCTCCAGGCCCCTTAGACACCCTCTAGTCTCCTCGCAACCCCTCCAGATTTCTCCCTTCTTCCCCAGAAGCATTTATGGACAGTGTAGACGCCTTAGCACCCCTCTAGTGCGCTCTGGACCCCCCTTTTCCACATAATTGGGCCCACCAGATATCTTTCGGATCTCCAGACGCTTTAGACACCCTCTAGTCTCCTTGCAACCCCTCCAGATTTCTCCCTTCTTGCTCAGAGCCATTTCTTCACAGCGTAGACACCTTAGCACCCCTCTAGTGCACTCTGGACCCCTCTTTTCCACAGAATTGGCCCCCCCAGCTCTCTTCGGGCCCCCCAGACCCCTTAGACCCCCTCTAGTCTCCTCGCAACCCCTCCTGATTTCTCCCTTCTTCCCCAGAGGCATTTCTGGACCATGTAGATGCCTTAGCACCCCTCTAGTGCACTGTGGACCCCTCTTTTAAACAGAAGGGGGCCCCCCAGATATATTTGGTCCCCCAGACCCCCTCTAGTCTCCTCGCAACCCCTCCAGATTTCTCCCTTCTTCCCCAGAGGCATTTATGGACAGTGTAGATGCCTTAGCACCCCTCTAGTGTGCTCTGGACCCCTCTTTTCCACAGAATTGGGCCCCCCAGATATATTTGGAATCTCCAGGCCCCTTAGACCCCCTCTAGTCTCCTCGCAACCCCTGCAGATTTCTCCCTTCTTCCCCAGAAGCATTTATGGACAGTGTAGACGCCTTAGTGCCCCTCTAGTGCACTCTGGACCCCTCTTTTCCACAGAATGGGGCCCCCCAGCTCTCTTCTGGCCTCCCAAACCCCTTTAGGCAGCCTTTAGTGTGCTCGCAACCCCTCCAGATTTCTCCATTCTTCCCCAGAGGCATTTATGGACAGTGTAGACCCCTTAGCACCTCTCTACTTTGCTCTGGATCCCTCTTTTCCACAGAGTGGGCCCCCCCAGCTCTCTTCTGGCCCCCCAGTACCCTTAGACACCCTACAGTGTGCTCGCAACCCCTCCACATTGCTCCCTTCTTCCCCAGAGCCATTTCTTGACAGTGTAGACGCCTTAGCACTCCTCTAGTGCGCTCTGGACCCCTCTTTTCCACAGAATTGGGCCCCCCAGATATCTTCTGGCCCCCCAGACCCCTTAGACAGCCTCTAGTCTCCTCGCAACCCCTCCAGATTTCTCCCTTCTTCCCCAGAAGCATTTATGGACAGTGTAGACGCCTTAGTGCCCCTCTAGTGCACTCTGGACCTCTCTTTTCCACAGAATGGGGCCCCCCAGCTCTCTTCTGGCCTCCCAAACCCCTTTAGGCAGCCTTTAGTGTGCTCGCAACCCCTCCAGATTTCTCCATTCTTCCCCAGAGGCATTTATGGACAGTGTAGACCCCTTAGCACCTCTCTACTTTGCTCTGGATCCCTCTTTTCCACAGAGTGGGCCCCCCCAGCTCTCTTCTGGCCCCCCAGTACCCTTAGACACCCTACAGTGTGCTCGCAACCCCTCCAGATTTCTTCCTTCTTGCCCAGAGCCATTTCTTGACAGTGTAGACGCCTTAGCACCCCTCTAGTGCGCTCTGGACCCCTCTTTTCCACAGAATTGTGCCCCCCAGATATCTTCTGGCCCCCCAGAGCCCTTAGACAGCCTCTAGTCTTTTCGCAACCCCTCCAGATTTCTCCCTTCTTCCCCCGAGCCATTTATGGACCATGTAGACACCTTAGCACCCCTGTAGTGCGCTCCGGACCCCTCTTTCCCCAGAATGTGGCCCCCAGCTCTCTTGAGGCCCCCAGACCCCTTAAACAGCCTCTAATCTCCTCGCAACCCCTCTTGATTTCTCCCTTCTTACCCAGAGGCATTTCTTGACAGTGTAGACATCTTAGCACGTTAGCCATTTCTATGCCATGTAGATGCTTTAGCACCCCTCAAGTGCGCTCTGGACCCCTCTTTTCCACAGAATGGGGCCCCCCAGCTCTCTTCGGGCCCCCCAGAACCCTTAGCCCCCCTCTAGTCTCCTGGCAACCCCTCCAGATTTCTCCCTTCTTCTCCAGAGGCATTTCTTGACCATCTAGACGCCTTAGCACCCCTCTAGTGTGCGCTGGACCCGTCTTTTCCACAGAATGGGGCCCCCCAGCTCTCTTCTGGCCCCCCAGAGCCCTTAGACACCCTCTAGTCTCCTCGCAAGCCCTCCAGATTGCTCCCTTCTTCCCCAGCGGCATTTCTTGACCGTGTCGACACCTTAGCACCCCTCAACTGCGCTCTGGACCCCTAAGGTGTTGACGTGGTCAAGAAATGCCTATGGGGAAGAAGGAAGCAATGTGGAGGGCTTCTGCGGAGACTACAGGGTGTCTTGGGGGTCTGGGGACCAAATGAGAGGTGGGGTCCCCACTTTGTGGAAAAGAGCACCCCTCTAGTGCCCTCTTGATCCCTCTGTTCAACGGAATAGGACCCCTAGCTCTCTTTTGGCCCCCCAGGCCCCTTAGACACCCTCTAGTCTCCTTGCCACACCTCCAGATTTCTCCCTTCTTCCCCAGAAGCATTTATGGACAGTGTAGACGCCTTAGCACCCCTCTAGTGCGCTCTGGACCCCCCTTTTCCACATAATTGGGCCCACCAGATATCTTTCGGATCTCCAGACGCTTTAGACACCCTCTAGTCTCCTTGCAACCCCTCCAGATTTCTCCCTTCTTGCTCAGAGCCATTTCTTCACAGCGTAGACACCTTAGCACCCCTCTAGTGCACTCTGGACCCCTCTTTTCTACAGAATTGGGCCCCCCAGCTCTCTTCGGGCCCCCCAGACCCCTTAGACCCCCTCTAGTCTCCTCGCAACCCCTCCAGATATCTCCTTTCTTCCCCAGAGGCATTTCTGGACCATGTAGATGCCTTAGCACCCCTCTAGTGCACTCTGGACCCCACTTTTAAACAGAAGGGGGCCCCCCAGATATATTTGGTCCCCCAGACCCCCTCTAGTCTCCTCGCAACCCCTCCAGATTTCTCCCTTCTTCCCCAGAGGCATTTATGGACAGTGTAGATGCCTTAGCACCCCTCTAGTGCACTCTAGACCCCTCTTTTCCACAGAATTGGGCCCCCCAGATATATTTGGAATCTCCAGGCCCCTTAGACCCCCTCTAGTCTCCTCGCAACCCCTGCAGATTTCTCCCTTCTTCCCCAGAAGCATTTATGGACAGTGTAGACGCCTTAGCACCCCTCTAGTGCACTCTGAACCCCTCTTTTCCACAGAATGGGGCCCCCCAGCTCTCTTCTGGCCTCCCAAACCCCTTTAGGCAGCCTTTAGTGTGCTCGCAACCCCTCCAGATTTCTCCATTCTTCCCCAGAGGCATTTATGGACAGTGTAGACCCCTTAGCACCTCTCTACTTTGCTCTGGATCCCTCTTTTCCACAGAGTGGGCCCCCCCAGCTCTCTTCTGGCCCCCCAGTACCCTTAGACACCCTATAGTGTGCTCGCGACCCCTGTAGATTTCTTCCTTCTTGCCCAGAGGCATTTCTTGACAGTGTAGATCCCTTAGCACCCCTCTAGTGCGCTCTGGACCCCTCTTTTCCAAAGAATTGGGCCCCCCAGGTATCTTTGGGACCTCCAGGCCCCTTAGATCCCCTCTAGTCTCCTTGGCACCCCTCTAGATTTCTTCCTTCTTGCCCAGAGGCATTTCTTGACAGTGTAGACACCTTAGCACCCCTCTAGTGCACTCTGGACCCTTCTTATCCACAGAATGGGGCCCCCACCTCTCTTTTGGCCCCCAGACTCCTTAGACACCCTCTAGTCTCCTCGCAACCTCTCCACATATTTCCTTTCTTCCCCAGAGGCATTTCTGGACCATGTAGGCACCTTAGCACCCCTCTAGTGCGCTCTGGACCCCTCTTTTCCACAGAATTGGGCCCCCCAGATATCTTCTGGCCCCCCAGGCCACTTAGACATCCTCTAGTCTCCTAGCAATGCCTCCAGATTGTTCCCTTTTTCCTCAGAGCCATTTCTGGACCATGTAGACGCCTTAGCATCCTTCTAGTGCGCTTTGGACTCCTCTTTTCCACAGAATTGGCCCCCCCAGATATTTTTTGGCCCCCCAGACCCGTTAGACACCCTCTAGTCTCCTCGCAACCCCTCCAGATTTCTCCCTTCTTCCCCAGAGGCATTTCTTGACAGTGTAGACACCTTAACATCCCTCTAGTGTGCTCTGGACCCCTCTTTTCCACAGAGTGGGGCCCCCCACCCCTCCTGTGGCACCCCAGACCCCTTAGACATCCTCTAGTCTCCTCGAAACTCCTCCAGATTTCTCCCTTCTTCCCCAGAGGCATTTCTGGACCATGTAGACACCTTAGGGGTCCGGAGCGCACTAGAGGGGTGCTAAGGTGTCTACATGGTTAAGAAATGTCTCTGGGAAAGAAGGGAGCAATCTGGAGGCCTTCTGAGGAGACTAGAGGGTGTCTAAGTGGTCTAGGGGGCCATAAGAGAGCTGGGGGCCCAATTCTGTGGAAAAGAGGTGTCCAGAGCGCACTAGAGGGGGTGCTAAGGTGTCTACATGGTCCAGAAATGGCTCTGGGGAAGAAGGGAGAAATCTGGAGGGGTTGCGAAGAAACTAGAGGGTGTCTAAGGGGTCTGGGGGCACAGAAGAGTGCTGGGTGGCCAAATTCTGTGGAACAGAGGGGTCCAGAGTGCACTAGAGGGGTGCTCTTTTCCACAGAGTCTAGATCCCAGCTCTCTTCTGGCCCCCCAGGCCCCTTAGACACCCTACAGTGTGCTCGCAACCCTTCCAGATTTCTCCGTTCTTCCCCAGAGGCATTTCTTGACAGTGTAGAGGCCTTAGCACCCCTCTAGTGCACTGTGGACCCCTCTGTTCCACAGAATTGTGCCCCCCAGATATCTTCTGGCCCCCCAGAGCCCTTAGACACCCTATAGTCTCCTCGCAACCCATCCAGATTTCTCCCTTCTTCCCCAGAGGCATTTCTTGACAGTGTAGATGTCTTAGCACCTCTCTAGTGCGCTGTGGACCCCTCTTTTCCACAGAATGGGGCCCCCAGCTCTCTTCTCGCCCCCCAGGCCCCTTAGACACCCTATAGTGTGCTCGCAACCCTTCCAGATTTCTCCCTTCTTCCCCAGAGACATTTCTTGACAGTGTAGATGCCTTAGCATCCCTCTAGTGCACTCTGGAGCTCTTTTTTCTATCGAATGGGCCCCCCCAGCTCTCTTCTGGCCCCCCAGACCCCTTAGACACCCTCTAGTCTCCTCGCAACCCCTCCGGATTTCTCCCTTCTTCCCCAGAGCCATTTCTAGACCATGCAGGCACCTTAGCACCCCTCTAGTGCACTCTGGACTCCTCTTTTCCACAGAATTGGGTCCTCCAGCTGTCTTTGGTCCCCCCAGACCCCTTAGACACCCTCTAGTCTCCTCGCAAGCCCTCCAGATTTATTCCTTTTTCCCCAGAGGCATTTCTTGACCGTGTAGACCCCTTAGCACCCCTTTACTGCGCTCTGGACCCCTCTTTTCCACAGAATGGGGCCCCCAGCTCTCTTTGGTCCCCCCAGACCCCTTAGACGCCCTCTAGTCTCCTCGCAACCCCTCCAGATTTCTTCCTTCTTCCCCAGAGGTATTTCTGGACCATGTAGATGTCTTAGCACCCCTCTAGTGTGCTCTGGACCCCTCTTTTCCACAGAGTGGGGCCCCCCACCTCTGCTGTGGCACCCCAGACCCCTTAGACACCCTCTAGTCTCCTCGCAACCCCTCCAGATTTCTCCCTTCTTCCCCGGAGGCATTTTTTGACTGTGTAGACGCCATAGAACCCCTCTAGTGCGCTCTGGACCCCTCTTTTTCACAGAATGCAGCCCCCCAGCTATCTTCTGGCCCCTTAGACCCCCTCTAGTCTCCTCGCAAGCCCTCCAGATTGCTCCCTTCTTCCCCAGAGGCATTTCTTGACCGTGTCGACACCTTAGCACCCCTCTACTGCGCTGTGGACCCCTAAGGTGTTGACGTGGTCAAGAAATGCCTATGGGGAAGAAGGAAGCAATGTGGAGGGCTTCTGCGGAGACTACAGGGTGTCTTGGGGGTCTGGGGACCAAATGAGATGTGGGGTCCCCACTTTGTGGAAAAGAGCACCCCTCTAGTGCCCTCTTGATCCCTCTGTTCAACGGAATAGGACCCCTAGCTCTCTTTTGGCCCCCCAGGCCCCTTAGACACCCTCTAGTCTCCTTGCCACACCTCCAGATTTCTCCCTTCTTCCCCAGAAGCATTTATGGACGGTGTAGACGCCTTAGCACCCCTCTAGTGCGCTCTGGACCCCCCTTTTCCACATAATTGGGCCCACCAGATATCTTTCGGATCTCCAGACGCTTTAGACACCCTCTAGTCTCCTTGCAACCCCTCCAGATTTCTCCCTTCTTGCTCAGAGCCATTTCTTCACAGCGTAGACACCTTAGCACCCCTCTAGTGCACTCTGGACCCCTCTTTTCTACAGAATTGGGCCCCCCAGCTCTCTTCGGGCCCCCCAGACCCCTTAGACCCCCACTAGTCTCCTCGCAACCCCTCCAGATATCTCCTTTCTTCCCCAGAGGCATTTCTGGACCATGTAGATGCCTTAGCACCCCTCTAGTGCACTCTGGACCCCACTTTTAAACAGAAGGGGGCCCCCCAGATATATTTGGTCCCCCAGACCCCCTCTAGTCTCCTCGCAACCCCTCCAGATTTCTCCCTTCTTCCCCAGAGGCATTTATGGACAGTGTAGATGCCTTAGCACCCCTCTAGTGCACTCTGGACCCCTCTTTTCCACAGAATTGGGCCCCCCAGATATATTTGGAATCTCCAGGCCCCTTAGACCCCCTCTAGTCTCCTCGCAACCCCTCCAGATTTCTCCCTTCTTCCCCAGAAGCATTTATGGACAGTGTAGACGCCTTAGTGCCCCTCTAGTGCACTCTGGACCCCTCTTTTCCACAGAATGGGGCCCCCCAGCTCTCTTCTGGCCTCCCAAACCCCTTTAGGCAGCCTTTAGTGTGCTCGCAACCCCTCCAGATTTCTCCATTCTTCCCCAGAGGCATTTATGGACAGTGTAGACCCCTTAGCACCTCTCTACTTTGCTCTGGATCCCTCTTTTCCACAGAGTGGGCCCCCCCAGCTCTCTTCTGGGCCCCCACTACCCTTAGACACCCTACAGTGTGCTCGCAACCCCTCCACATTGCTCCCTTCTTCCCCAGAGCCATTTCTTGACAGTGTAGACGCCTTAGCACCCCTCTAGTGCGCTCTGGACCCCTCTTTTCCACAGAATTGGGCCCCCCAGATATCTTCTGGCCCCCCAGACCCCTTAGACAGCCTCTAGTCTCCTCGCAACCCCTCCAGATTTCTCCCTTCTTCCCCAGAGGCATTTCTGGACAGTGTAGACGCCTTAGCACCCCTCTAGTGCGCTCTGGACCCCTCCTTTCCACAGAATGGGCCCCCCAGCTCTCTTCTGACCCCCAGACTCCTTAGACTCCCTCTAGTCTTCTTGCAACCCCTCCAGATTTCTCCCTTCTTCCCCAGAGGCATTTCTGGACCATGTAGGCACCTTAGCACCCCTCTAGTGCGCTCTGGACCCCTCTTTTCCACAGAATTGTGCCCCCCAGATATCTGCTGGCCCCCCAGACCCCTTAGACACCCTCTAGTCTCCTCGCAACCCCTCCAGATTTCTCCCTTCTTCCCCAGAGGCATTTCTGGACAGTGTAGACGCCTTAGCACCCCTCTAGTGCGCTCTGGACCCCTCCTTTCCACAGAATGGGCCCCCCAGCTCTCTTCTGACCCCCAGACTCCTTAGACTTCCTCTAGTCTTCTTGCAACCCCTCCACATTGCTCCCTTCTTCCCCAGAGCCATTTCTTGACAGTGTAGACGCCTTAGCACCCCTCTAGTGCGCTCTGGACCCCTCTTTTCCACAGAATGGGGCCCCCCAGCTCTCTTCTGGCCCCCCAGAGCCCTTAGACATTTTCTAGTCTCCTCGCAACCCCTCCAGATTTCTCCCTTCTTCCCCAGAGGCATTTCTTGACCATGTAAACACTTTAGCACCCCTCTAGTGCGCTCTGGACCACTTTTTTCCACAGAATAGACCCTCCAGATGCCTTAGACACCCTCTAGTCTTCTCAGAATCTCTCCAGATTTCTCCCTTCTTCCCCAGAGGCATATCTTGACAGTGTAGACCCCTTAGCACCCCTCTAGTGCACTCTGGACCCCTCTTTTCCACAGAATTGGGCCCCCCAGATATATTTGGAATCTCCAGGCCCGTTAGACATCCTCTAGTCTCATCGTTACTCCTCCATATTTCTCCTTTCTTCCCAGAAGCATTTATGGACAGTGTAGACGCCTTAGTGCCCCTCTAGTGTACTCTGGACCCCTCTTTTCCACAGAATGGGCCCCCCAGCTCTCTTCTGGCCTCCCAAACCCCTTTAGGCAGCCTTTAGTGTGCTCGCAATCCCTCCAGATTTCTCCATTCTTCCCCAGAGGCATTTATGGACAGTGTAGACCCCTTAGCACCTCTCTACTTTGCTCTGGATCCCTCTTTTCCACAGAGTGGGCCCCCCCAGCTCTCTTCTGGCCCCCCAGTACCCTTAGACACCCTATAGTGTGCTCGCAACCCCTCCAGCTTGCTCCCTTCTTCCCCAGAGCCATTTCTTGACAGTGTAGACCCCCGTAGCCCCCCTCTAGTGTACTGTGGAGTTCCTTCTGTATTTGCTTTCAGCATTCCCCATTGTCCCTTGTGGTTCTTGTGCCAGGGCCTGTGTGCCTGGAGTGGGGAAATAGAGTTTCCATGGGGGTGGGGGGAGCCTGCAGGCACCATCCTGTCAGCTGCACTGAGCCCTGTGACATGCCTTATGGCCCCTCTGGTGTGCCCTAAGCCCCTTTATTTGTATTTTGCTTTGCCCCAGAGCCCTGCATTTGCCCTCTGATGCCCTCCGGAGCCCTCAAGTCACATTTTGGGTTGCCCCCAAGGCCTCTGTGTGCCTTTTGTTGGGCCCTGTGGTTGTTTTGCAGCACACTGCAAAGTTCTCTGTTTAGCTTTCTCTCCTGTCCCAGAGTTTTCTGGGTGCTTCTTGGTGGTGCCCCCAGAGTCACTCTGTTTGCTCTGTCATTGCCTTTTTCTACTTCTGTTGTACCCAGAGCTCTCCATTTGTTCTCTTGTCCTCTGCATACTCCCCTTTCCCCTCTCTATACCCCAGGCCTCTCCCTTTAGCTTTCAGGAAGCTGCTCTCAGGAGTGGGGGTGCCTCTGCTGCCCTGGCAGCCCCAGTTGTCCCTGATGGGGCTGATGGCCATTCCCTCTCCCCAGTTCCTGATGGGCTGCAGCTGCAGGCCCTGGGGCTGGGATGAATGCCAGGTGGAGCTGGGTGGCAGGACAGGCCCCAGGTGGGGCTCCATGGCTGGGGCAGGTGGGACAAGCCCCAGGTGGGGCTGATGGCAAGGGCGGGCACACGCCTGGGCTGGGGCTGCATTTGGGGGAAGCTCATGCTGGGGCTGGTTCTGGACGATGGAGCTGCTGCTGAGCACTGCTGCCTGGGACCGGCACGCGGCTGCCCTGCGGAGGAGGTGAGCGGGGCTGGGGGGGTGCGCGCTCCGGGCTGCAGGTCCCTCATGTGCCAGGGGTCCTGGTGGGTGGGAGTGTCCCGGGCAGCGCAGCACAACTGGGGTGCACTGGGGCCAGGGGAAACTGCACCGGGGCTAGGGAGGGTGGTGTGCTGGGGCAGTGGGGGCTGAGGATGTGGTGGGGAAGAGCAGTGCTCCGGGGCCATGGAGGTGGAGGGAGGGAGGAAGGGGGTGTGCCGAGGCTGTGGTGGTATGGGGGGGGTAAGGGGGTGCGTTGGGGTTCGGGTGGGGAGGAAGGAGGTGCGGTGGGTCTGCAGTGGTGCTGGGGGGGAAGAAGGGGGGTGCGCCAGGATGGGGCAGGGGGGAAGGCAGGCGGTCCGCTGGGGCTGTGGTGCGGTTTATTGCGCAGTCGGAGGAGCACGGGGAGGGGGGGGGTGTCTCCTATGTCCGCTGGGGACCGCGTTGGGGAGGGGGAGGAGGGATCCCAGGGGAAGCGCAGGGAGGGTCGTGGGGGGAGGCAGGGGCAGTGTTGGAGTTGACCCGTAGCCGGCCGCGGCGGTGTCGGGGGAGCCCCGGGCCGGTGCTGGGGATCGCGGGGTCGCGCTCGGGGCTCTGCGGTGGATTCCGGGGAGACAGGGAGGAAAAGGGAACGGGGGCGGGACGGAAAGGAACGGAATCTCCACAGGGTTAAACTTCACCTAGCGCTACGGGGGGGGGGGGGGGGGGGGGTGTCCGGGGGGCGCCGCTGGCATGCCGGGAGCGGTAGTCTTCCGGCACCGGGCTTCCGGGAGGCCTTTTTTTTGTTTGAACGGCATGCCGGGAGATGTAGTCTTCCCGCATTGGGCTGCTCGGACAGCATGCTGTGCCTCTCGAGGCGGCCGGAGGGGCAGTCCTTTGCCAGCGGGGTTCTCACCAGCCGGCCACGTTATGCTCTGTGGCAGGCCAGGAGCTGCAGTTCCAGGTGCCGGTGCCTTCTCAGCCCTGCAGCAGTGGCCCGCTGGGTCTGTTCCTTACTGGACATGTGCCGCTCACGCAGGAGTCCCCATAGGTCATTGGGGACAGTGGCATTTCCCTGGTTTTCCCTGGTACAAGGCAGGAAGCATTTTCCATCTCTGGTGTGACCAGGCAGGCTTGCCCCCAGGGGCTGGGGCCGTCCCTCTTGGAAATGGGGAGGGCAGGGAGAGTAGGAGGGCGCTGCGGGCTCCTGGTAGTTGTAGCTTTGCTCAAGATTGGGGCCAATTAGGCAGCAGCTATGAGGAGTGGCAGTGCTGGGAGGGCATGGTGCAGAGCTGTCCTGCTGTGCAGCACAAGGGAAAGTCCTCAAGGAAATGTGAACAGCACTGTCTCTGTCCAAGGACCCCAAAACAGCCTGAGAGACCCTGGAACAGCCACCCCACAGCAGTACCGGGGACACCATGTCACTGCCTCCCAAGGGCACTGCGTTCAGCTACCTTTAACTGTGTGGAAAGAGCCTGCAGAGGAAGGAGCCCTGGCCACAGGTACAGAGAATCCCCGGTAGCCTGGAACTATATCTCTTTTCTTTACAAAGATGCCATCTCTTTGATGCCTTGCTGCTGCTTCCATCTTGCTCGGTGCCCAAGTCTACTACATTCAGATCCACCTTTCTTGCTGCCCTCTGCTCTGTCTGAGCTGCTTGCCAGATCAAAAGGCGTGTGCGGCTAAGAATTAGGCCAAGGTGTCTCAACTGCTTGCTATAGGACAACCGGGGGGTGAATCGGCAACAGGACAGGAAAGTACCTGTGGATGAGAAACAGCTGCTTTAGAGATCTAAGACGCAGGGGCAACTGAGAGGAGTGAAAGGAGCAGGGGAAAATGGTGATGAGGAAGATGTGCTGTTAGAGGCAGTACAGTGCAGAAGAGAGGGAAAGCTTGCTCCTATGATGAAATAAAAACTGACCTTAAGAGAGATTTGCTTTTTGCTCTTCAGGTTATGAGTACGCGTGACTTCCTGAGAACTGTTCTGAGCATGCAGTGTTGCAGGTCACGACTGCCTGGGCAGCGATCCCCAACTTGTCTGCCGAGACTACGCAACAGCTCACAGCTGCCTGTGCAATGAAAGCAAAGGCCAACTTCTCAGAGGGAAGAAGCAGGCTCCACACAGGAAGATTATGGCAGGTGAGCTAATGCCCCAGAACCTTCAGTTTTCCTCCGCGTCCCCCCCAGGACTCACCCATTTGCTCCCTAGTTCCCTCAGGACCAATCCATTTGCTTTTAGGTATGCTCCAAGGCACTCCATTTGTTCTCTTGTCCCTTCAAAATTCTTTGCTTCTTTCTAGTTCCTGCAAGGTTATTCTGACATTTGGTGTCTGTAGGCCCTCTGGTAGCATCAAGACTCCTATGTTTGTCCTCTTGTCCTATTAAGTCCCCCCTCTTTTCCCTCTAGTCTCCTCAAAACCTCTCCGTTTGCCATTGGTGCGTCTCGGCGCCTTTGCTTTTCCCTCTAGTCCTCTCAGGATGCCTCTCTTTGCCCTCTGAGCCCCTTAGGGTCCATCTCCTAGCCCTTTAGCCCCATCAGAACCCCTCTGAGTGCCACACGCTGCCCTCAGGACGCCTTGGTTTGCCTTGGGGGTACCCCAGAACCCTATGCATTCATTGCGCCCTTTCAGTATGCCCTACAGCCCTTCTTTTCCATTGGCTGCACTGTAGAGTCCTCTCTATGCCCTATCGCTATGACCATTCCATGTGCCCTCTATCCCATCAGATCCCCTTTCCTTCCGCTCCCCTTTCCTTCCAGTCCCCTTAAGGCTCCTCTGTCTTCCTTGGTTGTGCCTCACATACCTCTATGCGTCCCCTAGTCTGCTCAAAATCCATCCCCTCCTGTCCCCTCAGAGCACGTCCTGAGGTCTTCCTTGTTAGCCAGTTCTCCATTTTGGCTGTTTAGGCCCCTTAGGACCCCTCTGCTCTGCTGAGCATGCCTCCTGGGGTGCTGGTATGGCCCCAGAGCTGTTCTCTGGACCCCAGGCCTCCTAGAGAACAGCTGGTCTCCTCAGAAACCTTTCATATTTCGTCCTGGTTCCCCACAGTTGGGTTTTTGGCCACCTAGTCCCCTTAAAACTCCTCGCGTGCTCAGAACACCCCTACTGGGGTGCTTGCTGTGACCTGGAGCTGTCTTCGGGCCCCCCCAGGCGCCTTAGACAGCCTCTAGTCTCCTCGCAACCCCTCCAGATTTCTCCCTTCTTCCCCAGAGGCAATTCTTGACAGTGTAGACCCCTTAGCACCCCTCTAGTGCGCTCTGGACCCCTCTTTTCCACAGAATTGGGCCCCCTAGCTCTCTTTGGTCCCCCCAGACCCCTTAGACCCCCTCTAGTCTCCTCGCAACCCCTCCAGATTTCTCCCTTCTTCCCCAGAGGTATTTCTGGACCATGTTGATGTCTTAGCACCCCTCTAGTGTGCTCTGGATTCCTCTTTTCCACAGAGTGGGGCCCCCCACCCCTCCTGTGGCACCCCAGACTCCTTAGACACCCTCTAGTCTCCTCGCAACCCCTCGAGATTTCTCCCTTCTTCCCCAGAGGCATTTCTGGACCATGTAGACACCTTACTACCTCTCTAGTGCACTCTGGATTCCTCTTTTCCACAGAGTGGGGCCCCCTAGCTCTCTTGTGGCCCCCCAGGCCCCTTAGACACCCTCTACTCTCCTCAGAACCCCTCCAGATTTCTCCCTTCTTCCCCAGAGGCATTTCTGGACCATGTAGACACCTTAGGGGTCCAGAGCGCACTAGAGGGGTGCTAAGGTGTCTACATGGTCAAGAAATGTCTCTGGGAAAGAAGGGAGCAATCTGGAGGCCTTCTGAGGAGACTAGAGGGTGTCTAAGTGGTCTAGGGGGCCATAAGAGAGCTGGGGGCCCAATTCTGTGGAAAAGAGGTGTCCAGAGCGCACTAGAGGGGGTGCTAAGGTGTCTACATGGTCCAGAAATGGCTCTGGGGAAGAAGGGAGAAATCTGGAGGGGTTGCGAAGAGACTAGAGGGTGTATAAGGGGTCTGGGGGCCCAGAAGAGTGCTGGGTGGCCAAATTCTGTGGAACAGAGGGGTCCAGAGTGCACTAGAGGGGTGCTCTTTTCCACAGAGTCCAGATCCCAGCTCTCTTCTGGTCCCCAGGCCCCTTAGACACCCTATAGTCTCCTCGCAACCCCTCCAGATTTCTCCCTTCTTCCCCGGAGGCATTTTTTGAGTGTGTAGACGCCATAGAACCCCTCTAGTGCGCTCTGGACCCCTCTTTTCCACAGAATGCAGCCCCCCGGCTATCTTCTGGCCCCCCAGGCCCCTTAGACCCCCTCTAGTCTCCTCGCAACCCCTGCAGATTTCTCCCTTTTCCCCAGAGGCATTTCTTGACCGTGTCAACACCTTAGCACCCCTCTACTGCACTCTGGACCCCTAAGGTGTTGACGTGGTCAAGAAATGCCTATGGGGAAGAAGGAAGCAATGTGGAGGGCTTCTGCGGAGACTACAGGGTGTCTTGGGGGTCTGGGGACCAAATGAGAGGTGGGGTCCCCACTTTGTGGAAAAGAGCACCCCTCTAGTGCCCTCTTGATCCCTCTGTTCAACGGAATAGGACCCCTAGCTCTCTTTTGGCCCCCCAGACCCCTTAGACACCCTCTAGTCTCCTCGCAACTCCTCCAGATTTCTCCCTTCTTCCCCAGTGGCATTTATGGACAGTGTAGACCCCTTAGCAGCCCTCTAGTGCACTCTGGACCCCTCTTTTCCACAGAATTGGGCCACCCAGATATCTTTGGGATCTCCAGACCCCTTAGACCCCCCCTAGTCTCCTCGCAAGTCCTCCAGATTTCTCCCTTCTTCTGCAGAGGCATTTATGGACAGTGTAGATGCCTTAGCACCCCACTAGTGCATTCTGGACCCCTCTTTTCCACAGAATGGGGCCCCCCAGATATCTTCTTCTCCCCCGGACTCCTTAGACACCCTCTAGTCTCCTCGCAACCCCTCCAGATTTCTCCTTTCTTCCCCAGAGGCATATCTAGACCATGTAGTCGCCTTAGCACCCCTCTAGTGCACTCTGGACCCCTCTTTTCCACAGAATGGCCCCCCGCCAGTTTTCTTTTGGCCCCGCAGATTCCTTAGACACCCTCTAGTCTCTTCGCAACCCCTCCAGATTTCTCCCTTCTTCCCCAGAGGCATTTCTGGACAGTGTAGACCCCTTAGCATAAATCCAGTGCGCTCTGGACCCCTTTTTTCTACGCAATGGGCCCCCCAGCGGTCTGCTGGCCCCCCAGGCCCCTTAGACATCCTCTAGTCTCCTCGCAACCCCTCCAGATTTCTCCCTTCTTCCCCAGAGGTATTTCTGGACCATGTTGATGTCTTAGCACCCCTCTAGTGTGCTCTGGATACCTCTTTTCCACAGAGTGGGGCCCCCCACCCCTCCTGTGGCACCCCAGACTCCTTAGACACCCTCTAGTCTCCTCGCAACCCCTCGAGATTTCTCCCTTCTTCCCCAGAGGCATTTCTGGACCATGTAGACACCTTAGGGGTCCAGAGCGCACTAGAGGGGTGCTAAGGTGTCTACATGGTCAAGAAATGTCTCTGGGAAAGAAGGGAGCAATCTGGAGGCCTTCTGAGGAGACTAGAGGGTGTCTAAGTGGTCTAGGGGGCCATAAGAGAGCTGGGGGCCCAATTCTGTGGAAAAGAGGTGTCCAGAGCGCACTAGAGGGGGTGCTAAGGTGTCTACATGGTCCAGAAATGGCTCTGGGGAAGAAGGGAGAAATCTGGAGGGGTTGCGAAGAGACTAGAGGGTGTCTAAGGGGTCTGGGGGCACAGAAGAGTGCTGGGTGGCCAAATTCTGTGGAACAGAGGGGTCCAGAGTGCACTAGAGGGGTGCTCTTTTCCACAGAGTCTAGATCCCAGCTCTCTTCTGGCCCCCCAGGCCCCTTAGACACCCTACAGTGTGCTCGCAACCCTTCCAGATTTCTCCGTTCTTCCCCAGGGGCATTTCTTGACAGTGTAGAGGCCTTAGCACCCCTCTAGTGCACTGTGGACCCCTCTTTTCCACAGAATTGTGCCCCCCAGATATCTTCTGGCCCCCCAGAGCCCTTAGACACCCTATAGTCTCCTCGCAACCCATCCAGATTTCTCCCTTCTTCCCCAGAGGCATTTCTTGACAGTGTAGATGTCTTAGCACCTCTCTAGTGCGCTGTGGACCCCTCTTTTCCACAGAATGGGGCCCCCAGCTCTCTTCTCGCCCCCCAGGCCCCTTAGACACCCTATAGTGTGCTCGCAACCCTTCCAGATTTCTCCCTTCTTCCCCAGAGGCATTTCTTGACAGTGTAGATGCCTTAGCATCCCTCTAGTGCACTCTGGAGCTCTTTTTTCTATCGAATGGGCCCCCCCAGCTCTCTTCTGGCCCCCCAGACCCCTTAGACACCCTCTAGTCTCCTCGCAACCCCTCCGGATTTCTCCCTTCTTCCCCAGAGCCATTTCTAGACCATGCAGGCACCTTAGCACCCCTCTAGTGCACTCTGGACTCCTCTTTTCCACAGAATTGGGTCCTCCAGCTGTCTTTGGTCCCCCCAGACCCCTTAGACACCCTCTAGTCTCCTCGCAAGCCCTCCAGATTTATTCCTTTTTCCCCAGAGGCATTTCTTGACCGTGTAGACCCCTTAGCACCCCTTTACTGCGCTCTGGACCCCTCTTTTCCACAGAATGGGGCCCCCAGCTCTCTTTGGTCCCCCCAGACCCCTTAGACGCCCTCTAGTCTCCTCGCAACCCCTCCAGATTTCTTCCTTCTTCCCCAGAGGTATTTCTGGACCATGTAGATGTCTTAGCACCCCTCTAGTGTGCTCTGGACCCCTCTTTTCCACAGAGTGGGGCCCCCCACCTCTCCTGTGGCACCCCAGACCCCTTAGACACCCTCTAGTCTCCTCGCAACCCCTCCAGATTTCTCCCTTCTTCCCCGGAGGCATTTTTTGACTGTGTAGACGCCATAGAACCCCTCTAGTGCGCTCTGGACCCCTCTTTTTCACAGAATGCAGCCCCCCAGCTATCTTCTGGCCCCTTAGACCCCCTCTAGTCTCCTCGCAAGCCCTCCAGATTGCTCCCTTCTTCCCCAGAGGCATTTCTTGACCGTGTCGACACCTTAGCACCCCTCTACTGCGCTGTGGACCCCTAAGGTGTTGACGTGGTCAAGAAATGCCTATGGGGAAGAAGGAAGCAATGTGGAGGGCTTCTGCGGAGACTACAGGGTGTCTTGGGGGTCTGGGGACCAAATGAGATGTGGGGTCCCCACTTTGTGGAAAAGAGCACCCCTCTAGTGCCCTCTTGATCCCTCTGTTCAACGGAATAGGACCCCTAGCTCTCTTTTGGCCCCCCAGGCCCCTTAGACACCCTCTAGTCTCCTTGCCACACCTCCAGATTTCTCCCTTCTTCCCCAGAAGCATTTATGGACGGTGTAGACGCCTTAGCACCCCTCTAGTGCGCTCTGGACCCCCCTTTTCCACATAATTGGGCCCACCAGATATCTTTCGGATCTCCAGACGCTTTAGACACCCTCTAGTCTCCTTGCAACCCCTCCAGATTTCTCCCTTCCTGCTCAGAGCCATTTCTTCACAGCGTAGACACCTTAGCACCCCTCTAGTGCACTCTGGACCCCTCTTTTCTACAGAATTGGGCCCCCCAGCTCTCTTCGGGCCCCCCAGACCCCTTAGACCCCCACTAGTCTCCTCGCAACCCCTCCAGATATCTCCTTTCTTCCCCAGAGGCATTTCTGGACCATGTAGATGCCTTAGCACCCCTCTAGTGCACTCTGGACCCCACTTTTAAACAGAAGGGGGCCCCCCAGATATATTTGGTCCCCCAGACCCCCTCTAGTCTCCTCGCAACCCCTCCAGATTTCTCCCTTCTTCCCCAGAGGCATTTATGGACAGTGTAGATGCCTTAGCACCCCTCTAGTGCACTCTGGACCCCTCTTTTCCACAGAATTGGGCCCCCCAGATATATTTGGAATCTCCAGGCCCCTTAGACCCCCTCTAGTCTCCTCGCAACCCCTCCAGATTTCTCCCTTCTTCCCCAGAAGCATTTATGGACAGTGTAGACGCCTTAGTGCCCCTCTAGTGCACTCTGGACCCCTCTTTTCCACAGAATGGGGCCCCCCAGCTCTCTTCTGGCCTCCCAAACCCCTTTAGGCAGCCTTTAGTGTGCTCGCAACCCCTCCAGATTTCTCCATTCTTCCCCAGAGGCATTTATGGACAGTGTAGACCCCTTAGCACCTCTCTACTTTGCTCTGGATCCCTCTTTTCCACAGAGTGGGCCCCCCCAGCTCTCTTCTGGGCCCCCACTACCCTTAGACACCCTACAGTGTGCTCGCAACCCCTCCACATTGCTCCCTTCTTCCCCAGAGCCATTTCTTGACAGTGTAGACGCCTTAGCACCCCTCTAGTGCGCTCTGGACCCCTCTTTTCCACAGAATTGGGCCCCCCAGATATCTTCTGGCCCCCCAGACCCCTTAGACAGCCTCTAGTCTCCTCGCAACCCCTCCAGATTTCTCCCTTCTTCCCCAGAGGCATTTCTGGACAGTGTAGACGCCTTAGCACCCCTCTAGTGCGCTCTGGACCCCTCCTTTCCACAGAATGGGCCCCCCAGCTCTCTTCTGACCCCCAGACTCCTTAGACTCCCTCTAGTCTTCTTGCAACCCCTCCAGATTTCTCCCTTCTTCCCCAGAGGCATTTCTGGACCATGTAGGCACCTTAGCACCCCTCTAGTGCGCTCTGGACCCCTCTTTTCCACAGAATTGTGCCCCCCAGATATCTGCTGGCCCCCCAGACCCCTTAGACACCCTCTAGTCTCCTCGCAACCCCTCCAGATTTCTCCCTTCTTCCCCAGAGGCATTTCTGGACAGTGTAGACGCCTTAGCACCCCTCTAGTGCGCTCTGGACCCCTCCTTTCCACAGAATGGGCCCCCCAGCTCTCTTCTGACCCCCAGACTCCTTAGACTTCCTCTAGTCTTCTTGCAACCCCTCCAGATTTCTCCCTTCTTCCCCAGAGCCATTTCTTGACAGTGTAGACGCCTTAGCACCCCTCTAGTGCGCTCTGGACCCCTCTTTTCCACAGAATGGGGCCCCCCAGCTCTCTTCTGGCCCCCCAGAGCCCTTAGACATTTTCTAGTCTCCTCGCAACCCCTCCAGATTTCTCCCTTCTTCCCCAGAGGCATTTCTTGACCATGTAAACACTTTAGCACCCCTCTAGTGCGCTCTGGACCACTTTTTTCCACAGAATAGACCCTCCAGATGCCTTAGACACCCTCTAGTCTTCTCAGAATCTCTCCAGATTTCTCCCTTCTTCCCCAGAGGCATATCTTGACAGTGTAGACCCCTTAGCACCCCTCTAGTGCACTCTGGACCCCTCTTTTCCACAGAATTGGGCCCCCCAGATATATTTGGAATCTCCAGGCCCGTTAGACATCCTCTAGTCTCATCGTTACTCCTCCATATTTCTCCTTTCTTCCCAGAAGCATTTATGGACAGTGTAGACGCCTTAGTGCCCCTCTAGTGTACTCTGGACCCCTCTTTTCCACAGAATGGGCCCCCCAGCTCTCTTCTGGCCTCCCAAACCCCTTTAGGCAGCCTTTAGTGTGCTCGCAATCCCTCCAGATTTCTCCATTCTTCCCCAGAGGCATTTATGGACAGTGTAGACCCCTTAGCACCTCTCTACTTTGCTCTGGATCCCTCTTTTCCACAGAGTGGGCCCCCCCAGCTCTCTTCTGGCCCCCCAGTACCCTTAGACACCCTATAGTGTGCTCGCAACCCCTCCAGCTTGCTCCCTTCTTCCCCAGAGCCATTTCTTGACAGTGTAGACCCCCGTAGCCCCCCTCTAGTGTACTGTGGAGTTCCTTCTGTATTTGCTTTCAGCATTCCCCATTGTCCCTTGTGGTTCTTGTGCCAGGGCCTGTGTGCCTGGAGTGGGGAAATAGAGTTTCCATGGGGGTGGGGGGAGCCTGCAGGCACCATCCTGTCAGCTGCACTGAGCCCTGTGACATGCCTTATGGCCCCTCTGGTGTGCCCTAAGCCCCTTTATTTGTATTTTGCTTTGCCCCAGAGCCCTGCATTTGCCCTCTGATGCCCTCCGGAGCCCTCAAGTCACATTTTGGGTTGCCCCCAAGGGCTCTGTGTGCCTTTTGTTGGGCCCTGTGGTTGTTTTGCAGCACACTGCAAAGTTCTCTGTTTAGCTTTCTCTCCTGTCCCAGAGTTTTCTGGGTGCTTCTTGGTGGTGCCCCCAGAGTCACTCTGTTTGCTCTGTCATTGCCTTTTTCTACTTCTGTTGTACCCAGAGCTCTCCATTTGTTCTCTTGTCCTCTGCATACTCCCCTTTCCCCTCTCTATACCCCAGGCCTCTCCCTTTAGCTTTCAGGAAGCTGCTCTCAGGAGTGGGGGTGCCTCTGCTGCCCTGGCAGCCCCAGTTGTCCCTGATGGGGCTGATGGCCATTCCCTCTCCCCAGTTCCTGATGGGCTGCAGCTGCAGGCCCTGGGGCTGGGATGAATGCCAGGTGGAGCTGGGTGGCAGGACAGGCCCCAGGTGGGGCTCCATGGCTGGGGCAGGTGGGACAAGCCCCAGGTGGGGCTGATGGCAAGGGCGGGCACACGCCTGGGCTGGGGCTGCATTTGGGGGAAGCTCATGCTGGGGCTGGTTCTGGACGATGGAGCTGCTGCTGAGCACTGCTGCCTGGGACCGGCACGCGGCTGCCCTGCGGAGGAGGTGAGCGGGGCTGGGGGGGTGCGCGCTCCGGGCTGCAGGTCCCTCATGTGCCAGGGGTCCTGGTGGGTGGGAGTGTCCCGGGCAGCGCAGCACAACTGGGGTGCACTGGGGCCAGGGGAAACTGCACCGGGGCTAGGGAGGGTGGTGTGCTGGGGCAGTGGGGGCTGAGGATGTGGTGGGGAAGAGCAGTGCTCCGGGGCCATGGAGGTGGAGGGAGGGAGGAAGGGGGTGTGCCGAGGCTGTGGTGGTATGGGGGGGGTAAGGGGGTGCGTTGGGGTTCGGGTGGGGAGGAAGGAGGTGCGGTGGGTCTGCAGTGGTGCTGGGGGGGAAGAAGGGGGGTGCGCCAGGATGGGGCAGGGGGGAAGGCAGGCGGTCCGCTGGGGCTGTGGTGCGGTTTATTGCGCAGTCGGAGGAGCACGGGGAGGGGGGGGGTGTCTCCTATGTCCGCTGGGGACCGCGTTGGGGAGGGGGAGGAGGGATCCCAGGGGAAGCGCAGGGAGGGTCGTGGGGGGAGGCAGGGGCAGTGTTGGAGTTGACCCGTAGCCGGCCGCGGCGGTGTCGGGGGAGCCCCGGGCCGGTGCTGGGGATCGCGGGGTCGCGCTCGGGGCTCTGCGGTGGATTCCGGGGAGACAGGGAGGAAAAGGGAACGGGGGCGGGACGGAAAGGAACGGAATCTCCACAGGGTTAAACTTCACCTAGCGCTACAGGGGGGGGGGGGGGGGGGGGTGTCCGGGGGGCGCCGCTGGCATGCCGGGAGCGGTAGTCTTCCGGCACCGGGCTTCCGGGAGGCCTTTTTTTTGTTTGAACGGCATGCCGGGAGATGTAGTCTTCCCGCATTGGGCTGCTCGGACAGCATGCTGTGCCTCTCGAGGCGGCCGGAGGGGCAGTCCTTTGCCAGCGGGGTTCTCACCAGCCGGCCACGTTATGCTCTGTGGCAGGCCAGGAGCTGCAGTTCCAGGTGCCGGTGCCTTCTCAGCCCTGCAGCAGTGGCCCGCTGGGTCTGTTCCTTACTGGACATGTGCCGCTCACGCAGGAGTCCCCATAGGTCATTGGGGACAGTGGCATTTCCCTGGTTTTCCCTGGTACAAGGCAGGAAGCATTTTCCATCTCTGGTGTGACCAGGCAGGCTTGCCCCCAGGGGCTGGGGCCGTCCCTCTTGGAAATGGGGAGGGCAGGGAGAGTAGGAGGGCGCTGCGGGCTCCTGGTAGTTGTAGCTTTGCTCAAGATTGGGGCCAATTAGGCAGCAGCTATGAGGAGTGGCAGTGCTGGGAGGGCATGGTGCAGAGCTGTCCTGCTGTGCAGCACAAGGGAAAGTCCTCAAGGAAATGTGAACAGCACTGTCTCTGTCCAAGGACCCCAAAACAGCCTGAGAGACCCTGGAACAGCCACCCCACAGCAGTACCGGGGACACCATGTCACTGCCTCCCAAGGGCACTGCGTTCAGCTACCTTTAACTGTGTGGAAAGAGCCTGCAGAGGAAGGAGCCCTGGCCACAGGTACAGAGAATCCCCGGTAGCCTGGAACTATATCTCTTTTCTTTACAAAGATGCCATCTCTTTGATGCCTTGCTGCTGCTTCCATCTTGCTCGGTGCCCAAGTCTACTACATTCAGATCCACCTTTCTTGCTGCCCTCTGCTCTGTCTGAGCTGCTTGCCAGATCAAAAGGCGTGTGCGGCTAAGAATTAGGCCAAGGTGTCTCAACTGCTTGCTATAGGACAACCGGGGGGTGAATCGGCAACAGGACAGGAAAGTACCTGTGGATGAGAAACAGCTGCTTTAGAGATCTAAGACGCAGGGGCAACTGAGAGGAGTGAAAGGAGCAGGGGAAAATGGTGATGAGGAAGGTGTGCTGTTAGAGGCAGTACAGTGCAGAAGAGAGGGAAAGCTTGCTCCTATGATGAAATAAAAACTGACCTTAAGAGAGATTTGCTTTTTGCTCTTCAGGTTATGAGTACGCGTGACTTCCTGAGAACTGTTCTGAGCATGCAGTGTTGCAGGTCACGACTGCCTGGGCAGCGATCCCCAACTTGTCTGCCGAGACTACGCAACAGCTCACAGCTGCCTGTGCAATGAAAGCAAAGGCCAACTTCTCAGAGGGAAGAAGCAGGCTCCACACAGGAAGATTATGGCAGGTGAGCTAATGCCCCAGAACCTTCAGTTTTCCTCCGCGTCCCCCCCAGGACTCACCCATTTGCTCCCTAGTTCCCTCAGGACCAATCCATTTGCTTTTAGGTATGCTCCAAGGCACTCCATTTGTTCTCTTGTCCCTTCAAAATTCTTTGCTTCTTTCTAGTTCCTGCAAGGTTATTCTGACATTTGGTGTCTGTAGGCCCTCTGGTAGCATCAAGACTCCTATGTTTGTCCTCTTGTCCTATTAAGTCCCCCCTCTTTTCCCTCTAGTCTCCTCAAAACCTCTCCGTTTGCCATTGGTGCGTCTCGGCGCCTTTGCTTTTCCCTCTAGTCCTCTCAGGATGCCTCTCTTTGCCCTCTGAGCCCCTTAGGGTCCATCTCCTAGCCCTTTAGCCCCATCAGAACCCCTCTGAGTGCCACACGCTGCCCTCAGGACGCCTTGGTTTGCCTTGGGGGTACCCCAGAACCCTATGCATTCATTGCGCCCTTTCAGTATGCCCTACAGCCCTTCTTTTCCATTGGCTGCACTGTAGAGTCCTCTCTATGCCCTATCGCTATGACCATTCCATGTGCCCTCTATCCCATCAGATCCCCTTTCCTTCCGCTCCCCTTTCCTTCCAGTCCCCTTAAGGCTCCTCTGTCTTCCTTGGTTGTGCCTCACATACCTCTATGCGTCCCCTAGTCTGCTCAAAATCCATCCCCTCCTGTCCCCTCAGAGCACGTCCTGAGGTCTTCCTTGTTAGCCAGTTCTCCATTTTGGCTGTTTAGGCCCCTTAGGACCCCTCTGCTCTGCTGAGCATGCCTCCTGGGGTGCTGGTATGGCCCCAGAGCTGTTCTCTGGACCCCAGGCCTCCTAGAGAACAGCTGGTCTCCTCAGAAACCTTTCATATTTCGTCCTGGTTCCCCACAGTTGGGTTTTTGGCCACCTAGTCCCCTTAAAACTCCTCGCGTGCTCAGAACACCCCTACTGGGGTGCTTGCTGTGACCTGGAGCTGTCTTCGGGCCCCCCCAGGCGCCTTAGACAGCCTCTAGTCTCCTCGCAACCCCTCCAGATTTCTCCCTTCTTCCCCAGAGGCAATTCTTGACAGTGTAGACCCCTTAGCACCCCTCTAGTGCGCTCTGGACCCCTCTTTTCCACAGAATTGGGCCCCCTAGCTCTCTTTGGTCCCCCCAGACCCCTTAGACCCCCTCTAGTCTCCTCGCAACCCCTCCAGATTTCTCCCTTCTTCCCCAGAGGTATTTCTGGACCATGTTGATGTCTTAGCACCCCTCTAGTGTGCTCTGGATTCCTCTTTTCCACAGAGTGGGGCCCCCCACCCCTCCTGTGGCACCCCAGACTCCTTAGACACCCTCTAGTCTCCTCGCAACCCCTCGAGATTTCTCCCTTCTTCCCCAGAGGCATTTCTGGACCATGTAGACACCTTACTACCTCTCTAGTGCACTCTGGATTCCTCTTTTCCACAGAGTGGGGCCCCCTAGCTCTCTTGTGGCCCCCCAGGCCCCTTAGACACCCTCTACTCTCCTCAGAACCCCTCCAGATTTCTCCCTTCTTCCCCAGAGGCATTTCTGGACCATGTAGACACCTTAGGGGTCCAGAGCGCACTAGAGGGGTGCTAAGGTGTCTACATGGTCAAGAAATGTCTCTGGGAAAGAAGGGAGCAATCTGGAGGCCTTCTGAGGAGACTAGAGGGTGTCTAAGTGGTCTAGGGGGCCATAAGAGAGCTGGGGGCCCAATTCTGTGGAAAAGAGGTGTCCAGAGCGCACTAGAGGGGGTGCTAAGGTGTCTACATGGTCCAGAAATGGCTCTGGGGAAGAAGGGAGAAATCTGGAGGGGTTGCGAAGAGACTAGAGGGTGTATAAGGGGTCTGGGGGCCCAGAAGAGTGCTGGGTGGCCAAATTCTGTGGAACAGAGGGGTCCAGAGTGCACTAGAGGGGTGCTCTTTTCCACAGAGTCCAGATCCCAGCTCTCTTCTGGTCCCCAGGCCCCTTAGACACCCTATAGTCTCCTCGCAACCCCTCCAGATTTCTCCCTTCTTCCCCGGAGGCATTTTTTGAGTGTGTAGACGCCATAGAACCCCTCTAGTGCGCTCTGGACCCCTCTTTTCCACAGAATGCAGCCCCCCGGCTATCTTCTGGCCCCCCAGGCCCCTTAGACCCCCTCTAGTCTCCTCGCAACCCCTGCAGATTTCTCCCTTTTCCCCAGAGGCATTTCTTGACCGTGTCAACACCTTAGCACCCCTCTACTGCACTCTGGACCCCTAAGGTGTTGACGTGGTCAAGAAATGCCTATGGGGAAGAAGGAAGCAATGTGGAGGGCTTCTGCGGAGACTACAGGGTGTCTTGGGGGTCTGGGGACCAAATGAGAGGTGGGGTCCCCACTTTGTGGAAAAGAGCACCCCTCTAGTGCCCTCTTGATCCCTCTGTTCAACGGAATAGGACCCCTAGCTCTCTTTTGGCCCCCCAGACCCCTTAGACACCCTCTAGTCTCCTCGCAACTCCTCCAGATTTCTCCCTTCTTCCCCAGTGGCATTTATGGACAGTGTAGACCCCTTAGCAGCCCTCTAGTGCACTCTGGACCCCTCTTTTCCACAGAATTGGGCCACCCAGATATCTTTGGGATCTCCAGACCCCTTAGACCCCCCCTAGTCTCCTCGCAAGTCCTCCAGATTTCTCCCTTCTTCTGCAGAGGCATTTATGGACAGTGTAGATGCCTTAGCACCCCACTAGTGCATTCTGGACCCCTCTTTTCCACAGAATGGGGCCCCCCAGATATCTTCTTCTCCCCCGGACTCCTTAGACACCCTCTAGTCTCCTCGCAACCCCTCCAGATTTCTCCTTTCTTCCCCAGAGGCATATCTAGACCATGTAGTCGCCTTAGCACCCCTCTAGTGCACTCTGGACCCCTCTTTTCCACAGAATGGCCCCCCGCCAGTTTTCTTTTGGCCCCGCAGATTCCTTAGACACCCTCTAGTCTCTTCGCAACCCCTCCAGATTTCTCCCTTCTTCCCCAGAGGCATTTCTGGACAGTGTAGACCCCTTAGCATAAATCCAGTGCGCTCTGGACCCCTTTTTTCTACGCAATGGGCCCCCCAGCGGTCTGCTGGCCCCCCAGGCCCCTTAGACATCCTCTAGTCTCCTCGCAACCCCTCCAGATTTCTCCCTTCTTCTCCAGGAGCATTTATGGACAGTGTAGACGCCTTAGCACCCCTCTAGTATGCTCTGGACCCCTCTTTTCCACAGAATTGGGCCCCCCAGCTCTCTTTCGGGGCCCCAGGCCCCATAGACCCTCTCTGGTCTCCTGGCCACATGTCCAGATTTCTCCCTTCTTCCCCAGAGGCATTTCTGGACAGTGTAGACATCTTGGCATCCCTCTAGTGCGTTCTGGAGCCCTCTTTTCCACAGAATGGGCCCCCCAACTCTCTTCTGGCTCCCCAGGCCCCTTAGACGCCCTCTAGTCTCCTCGCAACTGCTACCGATTTCTCCCTTCTTCTCCAGAGCCATTTCTGGACCATGTAGACATCTTGGCACCCCTCTAGTGCACTCTGGACCCCTCTTTTCCACAGAATTGGGCCACCCAGATGTCTTTGGGACCTCCAGATCCCTTAGACACCCTCTAATGTGTTCACAATTCCTTCAGATTTCTCCCTTCTTCCCCAGAGCCATTTCTTGACCGTGTAGATGCCTTAACACCCCTCTAGTGCACTCTGGACCCATCTTTTCCACAGAATGCCCCCCCCCCCCAGCTCTCTTCTGGCCCCCCAGACTCCTTAGACACCCTCTAATCTCCTGGCAACCCCTCCAGATTGCTCCCTTCTTCCCCAGAGACATTTCTGGACCATTTAGATGCCTTAGCACCCCTCTAGTGCACTCTGGACCCCTCTTTTCCACAGAATTGTGCCCCCGAGCTCTCTTCTGGCCCCCCAGACCACTTAGACACTCTCTAGCCTCCTTGCAGTCCCTCCACATTTCTCCCTTCTTCACCAGAGCCATTTCTTGACAGTGTAGACACCTTAGTACCCGTCTAGTGCACTCTGGAGCCCTCTTCTCCACAGAATGGCGCCCCCCAGCTCTCTTCTGCTCCCCCAGACCCCTTAGACAGCCTCTAGTCTCCTCGCAACCCCTCCAGATTTCTGCCTTCTTTCCCAGAGGCATTACTTGACAGTGTAGACGCCTTAACATCCCTCTAGTGCAGTGTGGACCCCTCTTTTCCACATAATTGGGCCACCCAGATATCCTTTGGGCCCCCAGGCCCCTTAGACACTCTCTGGTCTCCTCACAATCCCTCCAGATTTCTCCCTTCTTGCCCAGAGGCCTTTCTAGACCATGTAGACACCTTAGCATCCCTCTAGTGCGCTCTGGACCCCTCTTTTCCACAGAATGCCCCCCCCCCAGCTCTCTTCTGGCCCCCCAGACCCCTTAGACACCCTCTAGTCTCCTCGCAACCCCTCCAGATTGCTTCCTTCTTCCCCAGAGCCATTTCTCGACCATTTAGATGCCTTAGCACACCTCTAGTGCACTCTGGACCCCTCTTTTCCACAGATTTGAGTCCTCCACCTCCCTTTTGGCGCCCCAGAGCCCTTACGCACTCTCTAGTATGCTCGCATCCCTTCCAGATTTCTCCTTTCTTCCCCAGAGGCATTTCTGGATAGTGTAGACACCTTAGCACCCCTCTAGTGCGCTCTGCACCCCTCTTTTCTGCAGAATTGGGCTCACTCCAGGTCTTTTCTGTCCCCCCAGACTCCTTAGACGCCCTCTAGTGTGCTCGCAACTCTTCCAGATTTCTCTCTTCTTCCCCAGAAACATTTATGGACAGTGTAGACGCCTTAGCACCCCTCTAGTGCGCTCTGGACCCCCCTTTTCCACAGAATTGGGCCCACCAGATATCTTTCGCATCTCCAGACGCTTTAGACACCCTCTAGTCTCCTTGCAACCCCTCCAGATTTCTCCCTTCCTCGCCAGAGCTGTTTCTTGACAGTGTAGACCCCTTAGCACCCTTCTAGTGCACTCTGGACCCCTCTTTTCCACAGAATGGGGCCCCCCAGCTCTCTTCTGGCCCCCCAGAGCCCTTAGACATTTTCTAGTCTCCTCGCAACCCCTCCAGATTTCTCCCTTCTTCCCCAGAGGCATTTCTTGACCATGTAAACACTTTAGCACCCCTCTAGTGCGCTCTGGACCACTTTTTTCCACAGAATAGACCCTCCAGATGCCTTAGACACCCTCTAGTCTTCTCAGAATCTCTCCAGATTTCTCCCTTCTTCCCCAGAGGCATATCTTGACAGTGTAGACCCCTTAGCACCCCTCTAGTGCACTCTGGACCCCTCTTTTCCACAGAATTGGGCCCCCCAGATATATTTGGAATCTCCAGGCCCGTTAGACATCCTCTAGTCTCATCGTTACTCCTCCATATTTCTCCTTTCTTCCCAGAAGCATTTATGGACAGTGTAGACGCCTTAGTGCCCCTCTAGTGTACTCTGGACCCCTCTTTTCCACAGAATGGGCCCCCCAGCTCTCTTCTGGCCTCCCAAACCCCTTTAGGCAGCCTTTAGTGTGCTCGCAATCCCTCCAGATTTCTCCATTCTTCCCCAGAGGCATTTATGGACAGTGTAGACCCCTTAGCACCTCTCTACTTTGCTCTGGATCCCTCTTTTCCACAGAGTGGGCCCCCCCAGCTCTCTTCTGGCCCCCCAGTACCCTTAGACACCCTATAGTGTGCTCGCAACCCCTCCAGCTTGCTCCCTTCTTCCCCAGAGCCATTTCTTGACAGTGTAGACCCCCGTAGCCCCCCTCTAGTGTACTGTGGAGTTCCTTCTGTATTTGCTTTCAGCATTCCCCATTGTCCCTTGTGGTTCTTGTGCCAGGGCCTGTGTGCCTGGAGTGGGGAAATAGAGTTTCCATGGGGGTGGGGGGAGCCTGCAGGCACCATCCTGTCAGCTGCACTGAGCCCTGTGACATGCCTTATGGCCCCTCTGGTGTGCCCTAAGCCCCTTTATTTGTATTTTGCTTTGCCCCAGAGCCCTGCATTTGCCCTCTGATGCCCTCCGGAGCCCTCAAGTCACATTTTGGGTTGCCCCCAAGGGCTCTGTGTGCCTTTTGTTGGGCCCTGTGGTTGTTTTGCAGCACACTGCAAAGTTCTCTGTTTAGCTTTCTCTCCTGTCCCAGAGTTTTCTGGGTGCTTCTTGGTGGTGCCCCCAGAGTCACTCTGTTTGCTCTGTCATTGCCTTTTTCTACTTCTGTTGTACCCAGAGCTCTCCATTTGTTCTCTTGTCCTCTGCATACTCCCCTTTCCCCTCTCTATACCCCAGGCCTCTCCCTTTAGCTTTCAGGAAGCTGCTCTCAGGAGTGGGGGTGCCTCTGCTGCCCTGGCAGCCCCAGTTGTCCCTGATGGGGCTGATGGCCATTCCCTCTCCCCAGTTCCTGATGGGCTGCAGCTGCAGGCCCTGGGGCTGGGATGAATGCCAGGTGGAGCTGGGTGGCAGGACAGGCCCCAGGTGGGGCTCCATGGCTGGGGCAGGTGGGACAAGCCCCAGGTGGGGCTGATGGCAAGGGCGGGCACACGCCTGGGCTGGGGCTGCATTTGGGGGAAGCTCATGCTGGGGCTGGTTCTGGACGATGGAGCTGCTGCTGAGCACTGCTGCCTGGGACCGGCACGCGGCTGCCCTGCGGAGGAGGTGAGCGGGGCTGGGGGGGTGCGCGCTCCGGGCTGCAGGTCCCTCATGTGCCAGGGGTCCTGGTGGGTGGGAGTGTCCCGGGCAGCGCAGCACAACTGGGGTGCACTGGGGCCAGGGGAAACTGCACCGGGGCTAGGGAGGGTGGTGTGCTGGGGCAGTGGGGGCTGAGGATGTGGTGGGGAAGAGCAGTGCTCCGGGGCCATGGAGGTGGAGGGAGGGAGGAAGGGGGTGTGCCGAGGCTGTGGTGGTATGGGGGGGGTAAGGGGGTGCGTTGGGGTTCGGGTGGGGAGGAAGGAGGTGCGGTGGGTCTGCAGTGGTGCTGGGGGGGAAGAAGGGGGGTGCGCCAGGATGGGGCAGGGGGGAAGGCAGGCGGTCCGCTGGGGCTGTGGTGCGGTTTATTGCGCAGTCGGAGGAGCACGGGGAGGGGGGGGGTGTCTCCTATGTCCGCTGGGGACCGCGTTGGGGAGGGGGAGGAGGGATCCCAGGGGAAGCGCAGGGAGGGTCGTGGGGGGAGGCAGGGGCAGTGTTGGAGTTGACCCGTAGCCGGCCGCGGCGGTGTCGGGGGAGCCCCGGGCCGGTGCTGGGGATCGCGGGGTCGCGCTCGGGGCTCTGCGGTGGATTCCGGGGAGACAGGGAGGAAAAGGGAACGGGGGCGGGACGGAAAGGAACGGAATCTCCACAGGGTTAAACTTCACCTAGCGCTACAGGGGGGGGGGGGGGGGGGGGGTGTCCGGGGGGCGCCGCTGGCATGCCGGGAGCGGTAGTCTTCCGGCACCGGGCTTCCGGGAGGCCTTTTTTTTGTTTGAACGGCATGCCGGGAGATGTAGTCTTCCCGCATTGGGCTGCTCGGACAGCATGCTGTGCCTCTCGAGGCGGCCGGAGGGGCAGTCCTTTGCCAGCGGGGTTCTCACCAGCCGGCCACGTTATGCTCTGTGGCAGGCCAGGAGCTGCAGTTCCAGGTGCCGGTGCCTTCTCAGCCCTGCAGCAGTGGCCCGCTGGGTCTGTTCCTTACTGGACATGTGCCGCTCACGCAGGAGTCCCCATAGGTCATTGGGGACAGTGGCATTTCCCTGGTTTTCCCTGGTACAAGGCAGGAAGCATTTTCCATCTCTGGTGTGACCAGGCAGGCTTGCCCCCAGGGGCTGGGGCCGTCCCTCTTGGAAATGGGGAGGGCAGGGAGAGTAGGAGGGCGCTGCGGGCTCCTGGTAGTTGTAGCTTTGCTCAAGATTGGGGCCAATTAGGCAGCAGCTATGAGGAGTGGCAGTGCTGGGAGGGCATGGTGCAGAGCTGTCCTGCTGTGCAGCACAAGGGAAAGTCCTCAAGGAAATGTGAACAGCACTGTCTCTGTCCAAGGACCCCAAAACAGCCTGAGAGACCCTGGAACAGCCACCCCACAGCAGTACCGGGGACACCATGTCACTGCCTCCCAAGGGCACTGCGTTCAGCTACCTTTAACTGTGTGGAAAGAGCCTGCAGAGGAAGGAGCCCTGGCCACAGGTACAGAGAATCCCCGGTAGCCTGGAACTATATCTCTTTTCTTTACAAAGATGCCATCTCTTTGATGCCTTGCTGCTGCTTCCATCTTGCTCGGTGCCCAAGTCTACTACATTCAGATCCACCTTTCTTGCTGCCCTCTGCTCTGTCTGAGCTGCTTGCCAGATCAAAAGGCGTGTGCGGCTAAGAATTAGGCCAAGGTGTCTCAACTGCTTGCTATAGGACAACCGGGGGGTGAATCGGCAACAGGACAGGAAAGTACCTGTGGATGAGAAACAGCTGCTTTAGAGATCTAAGACGCAGGGGCAACTGAGAGGAGTGAAAGGAGCAGGGGAAAATGGTGATGAGGAAGGTGTGCTGTTAGAGGCAGTACAGTGCAGAAGAGAGGGAAAGCTTGCTCCTATGATGAAATAAAAACTGACCTTAAGAGAGATTTGCTTTTTGCTCTTCAGGTTATGAGTACGCGTGACTTCCTGAGAACTGTTCTGAGCATGCAGTGTTGCAGGTCACGACTGCCTGGGCAGCGATCCCCAACTTGTCTGCCGAGACTACGCAACAGCTCACAGCTGCCTGTGCAATGAAAGCAAAGGCCAACTTCTCAGAGGGAAGAAGCAGGCTCCACACAGGAAGATTATGGCAGGTGAGCTAATGCCCCAGAACCTTCAGTTTTCCTCCGCGTCCCCCCCAGGACTCACCCATTTGCTCCCTAGTTCCCTCAGGACCAATCCATTTGCTTTTAGGTATGCTCCAAGGCACTCCATTTGTTCTCTTGTCCCTTCAAAATTCTTTGCTTCTTTCTAGTTCCTGCAAGGTTATTCTGACATTTGGTGTCTGTAGGCCCTCTGGTAGCATCAAGACTCCTATGTTTGTCCTCTTGTCCTATTAAGTCCCCCCTCTTTTCCCTCTAGTCTCCTCAAAACCTCTCCGTTTGCCATTGGTGCGTCTCGGCGCCTTTGCTTTTCCCTCTAGTCCTCTCAGGATGCCTCTCTTTGCCCTCTGAGCCCCTTAGGGTCCATCTCCTAGCCCTTTAGCCCCATCAGAACCCCTCTGAGTGCCACACGCTGCCCTCAGGACGCCTTGGTTTGCCTTGGGGGTACCCCAGAACCCTATGCATTCATTGCGCCCTTTCAGTATGCCCTACAGCCCTTCTTTTCCATTGGCTGCACTGTAGAGTCCTCTCTATGCCCTATTGCTATGACCATTCCATGTGCCCTCTATCCCATCAGATCCCCTTTCCTTCCGCTCCCCTTTCCTTCCAGTCCCCTTAAGGCTCCTCTGTCTTCCTTGGTTGTGCCTCACATACCTCTATGCGTCCCCTAGTCTGCTCAAAATCCATCCCCTCCTGTCCCCTCAGAGCACGTCCTGAGGTCTTCCTTGTTAGCCAGTTCTCCATTTTGGCTGTTTAGGCCCCTTAGGACCCCTCTGCTCTGCTGAGCATGCCTCCTGGGGTGCTGGTATGGCCCCAGAGCTGTTCTCTGGACCCCAGGCCTCCTAGAGAACAGCTGGTCTCCTCAGAAACCTTTCATATTTCGTCCTGGTTCCCCACAGTTGGGTTTTTGGCCACCTAGTCCCCTTAAAACTCCTCGCGTGCTCAGAACACCCCTACTGGGGTGCTTGCTGTGACCTGGAGCTGTCTTCGGGCCCCCCCAGGCGCCTTAGACAGCCTCTAGTCTCCTCGCAACCCCTCCAGATTTCTCCCTTCTTCCCCAGAGGCAATTCTTGACAGTGTAGACCCCTTAGCACCCCTCTAGTGCGCTCTGGACCCCTCTTTTCCACAGAATTGGGCCCCCTAGCTCTCTTTGGTCCCCCCAGACCCCTTAGACCCCCTCTAGTCTCCTCGCAACCCCTCCAGATTTCTCCCTTCTTCCCCAGAGGTATTTCTGGACCATGTTGATGTCTTAGCACCCCTCTAGTGTGCTCTGGATTCCTCTTTTCCACAGAGTGGGGCCCCCCACCCCTCCTGTGGCACCCCAGACTCCTTAGACACCCTCTAGTCTCCTCGCAACCCCTCGAGATTTCTCCCTTCTTCCCCAGAGGCATTTCTGGACCATGTAGACACCTTACTACCTCTCTAGTGCACTCTGGATTCCTCTTTTCCACAGAGTGGGGCCCCCTAGCTCTCTTGTGGCCCCCCAGGCCCCTTAGACACCCTCTACTCTCCTCAGAACCCCTCCAGATTTCTCCCTTCTTCCCCAGAGGCATTTCTGGACCATGTAGACACCTTAGGGGTCCAGAGCGCACTAGAGGGGTGCTAAGGTGTCTACATGGTCAAGAAATGTCTCTGGGAAAGAAGGGAGCAATCTGGAGGCCTTCTGAGGAGACTAGAGGGTGTCTAAGTGGTCTAGGGGGCCATAAGAGAGCTGGGGGCCCAATTCTGTGGAAAAGAGGTGTCCAGAGCGCACTAGAGGGGGTGCTAAGGTGTCTACATGGTCCAGAAATGGCTCTGGGGAAGAAGGGAGAAATCTGGAGGGGTTGCGAAGAGACTAGAGGGTGTATAAGGGGTCTGGGGGCCCAGAAGAGTGCTGGGTGGCCAAATTCTGTGGAACAGAGGGGTCCAGAGTGCACTAGAGGGGTGCTCTTTTCCACAGAGTCCAGATCCCAGCTCTCTTCTGGTCCCCAGGCCCCTTAGACACCCTATAGTCTCCTCGCAACCCCTCCAGATTTCTCCCTTCTTCCCCGGAGGCATTTTTTGAGTGTGTAGACGCCATAGAACCCCTCTAGTGCGCTCTGGACCCCTCTTTTCCACAGAATGCAGCCCCCCGGCTATCTTCTGGCCCCCCAGGCCCCTTAGACCCCCTCTAGTCTCCTCGCAACCCCTGCAGATTTCTCCCTTTTCCCCATAGGCATTTCTTGACCGTGTCAACACCTTAGCACCCCTCTACTGCACTCTGGACCCCTAAGGTGTTGACGTGGTCAAGAAATGCCTATGGGGAAGAAGGAAGCAATGTGGAGGGCTTCTGCGGAGACTACAGGGTGTCTTGGGGGTCTGGGGACCAAATGAGAGGTGGGGTCCCCACTTTGTGGAAAAGAGCACCCCTCTAGTGCCCTCTTGATCCCTCTGTTCAACGGAATAGGACCCCTAGCTCTCTTTTGGCCCCCCAGACCCCTTAGACACCCTCTAGTCTCCTCGCAACTCCTCCAGATTTCTCCCTTCTTCCCCAGTGGCATTTATGGACAGTGTAGACCCCTTAGCAGCCCTCTAGTGCACTCTGGACCCCTCTTTTCCACAGAATTGGGCCACCCAGATATCTTTGGGATCTCCAGACCCCTTAGACCCCCCCTAGTCTCCTCGCAAGTCCTCCAGATTTCTCCCTTCTTCTGCAGAGGCATTTATGGACAGTGTAGATGCCTTAGCACCCCACTAGTGCATTCTGGACCCCTCTTTTCCACAGAATGGGGCCCCCCAGATATCTTCTTCTCCCCCGGACTCCTTAGACACCCTCTAGTCTCCTCGCAACCCCTCCAGATTTCTCCTTTCTTCCCCAGAGGCATATCTAGACCATGTAGTCGCCTTAGCACCCCTCTAGTGCACTCTGGACCCCTCTTTTCCACAGAATGGCCCCCCGCCAGTTTTCTTTTGGCCCCGCAGATTCCTTAGACACCCTCTAGTCTCTTCGCAACCCCTCCAGATTTCTCCCTTCTTCCCCAGAGGCATTTCTGGACAGTGTAGACCCCTTAGCATAAATCCAGTGCGCTCTGGACCCCTTTTTTCTACGCAATGGGCCCCCCAGCGGTCTGCTGGCCCCCCAGGCCCCTTAGACATCCTCTAGTCTCCTCGCAACCCCTCCAGATTTCTCCCTTCTTCTCCAGGAGCATTTATGGACAGTGTAGACGCCTTAGCACCCCTCTAGTATGCTCTGGACCCCTCTTTTCCACAGAATTGGGCCCCCCAGCTCTCTTTCGGGGCCCCAGGCCCCATAGACCCTCTCTGGTCTCCTGGCCACATGTCCAGATTTCTCCCTTCTTCCCCAGAGGCATTTCTGGACAGTGTAGACATCTTGGCATCCCTCTAGTGCGTTCTGGAGCCCTCTTTTCCACAGAATGGGCCCCCCAACTCTCTTCTGGCTCCCCAGGCCCCTTAGACGCCCTCTAGTCTCCTCGCAACTGCTACCGATTTCTCCCTTCTTCTCCAGAGCCATTTCTGGACCATGTAGACATCTTGGCACCCCTCTAGTGCACTCTGGACCCCTCTTTTCCACAGAATTGGGCCACCCAGATGTCTTTGGGACCTCCAGATCCCTTAGACACCCTCTAATGTGTTCACAATTCCTTCAGATTTCTCCCTTCTTCCCCAGAGCCATTTCTTGACCGTGTAGATGCCTTAACACCCCTCTAGTGCACTCTGGACCCATCTTTTCCACAGAATGCCCCCCCCCCCCAGCTCTCTTCTGGCCCCCCAGACTCCTTAGACACCCTCTAATCTCCTGGCAACCCCTCCAGATTGCTCCCTTCTTCCCCAGAGACATTTCTGGACCATTTAGATGCCTTAGCACCCCTCTAGTGCACTCTGGACCCCTCTTTTCCACAGAATTGTGCCCCCGAGCTCTCTTCTGGCCCCCCAGACCACTTAGACACTCTCTAGCCTCCTTGCAGTCCCTCCACATTTCTCCCTTCTTCACCAGAGCCATTTCTTGACAGTGTAGACACCTTAGTACCCGTCTAGTGCACTCTGGAGCCCTCTTCTCCACAGAATGGCGCCCCCCAGCTCTCTTCTGCTCCCCCAGACCCCTTAGACAGCCTCTAGTCTCCTCGCAACCCCTCCAGATTTCTGCCTTCTTTCCCAGAGGCATTACTTGACAGTGTAGACGCCTTAACATCCCTCTAGTGCAGTGTGGACCCCTCTTTTCCACATAATTGGGCCACCCAGATATCCTTTGGGCCCCCAGGCCCCTTAGACACTCTCTGGTCTCCTCACAATCCCTCCAGATTTCTCCCTTCTTGCCCAGAGGCCTTTCTAGACCATGTAGACACCTTAGCATCCCTCTAGTGCGCTCTGGACCCCTCTTTTCCACAGAATGCCCCCCCCCAGCTCTCTTCTGGCCCCCCAGACCCCTTAGACACCCTCTAGTCTCCTCGCAACCCCTCCAGATTGCTTCCTTCTTCCCCAGAGCCATTTCTCGACCATTTAGATGCCTTAGCACACCTCTAGTGCACTCTGGACCCCTCTTTTCCACAGATTTGAGTCCTCCACCTCCCTTTTGGCGCCCCAGAGCCCTTACGCACTCTCTAGTATGCTCGCATCCCTTCCAGATTTCTCCTTTCTTCCCCAGAGGCATTTCTGGATAGTGTAGACACCTTAGCACCCCTCTAGTGCGCTCTGCACCCCTCTTTTCTGCAGAATTGGGCTCACTCCAGGTCTTTTCTGTCCCCCCAGACTCCTTAGACGCCCTCTAGTGTGCTCGCAACTCTTCCAGATTTCTCTCTTCTTCCCCAGAAACATTTATGGACAGTGTAGACGCCTTAGCACCCCTCTAGTGCGCTCTGGACCCCCCTTTTCCACAGAATTGGGCCCACCAGATATCTTTCGCATCTCCAGACGCTTTAGACACCCTCTAGTCTCCTTGCAACCCCTCCAGATTTCTCCCTTCCTCGCCAGAGCTGTTTCTTGACAGTGTAGACCCCTTAGCACCCTTCTAGTGCACTCTGGACCCCTCTTTTCCACAGAATTGGGCCACACAGATATCTTTGGGATCTCCAGACCCCTTAGACCCCCCTCTAGTCTCCTCGCAACCCCTCCAGATTTCTCCTTTCTTCCCCAGAGGCATATCTAGACCATGTAGACACCTTAGCACCCCTCTAGTGCGCTCTGGACCCCCCTTTTCCACAGAATTGGGCCCACCAGATATCTTTCGCATCTCCAGACGCTTTAGACACCCTCTAGTCTCCTCGCAACCCCTCCAGATTTCTCCCTTCTTCCCCAGAGGCATTTCTTGACCGTGTCAACACTTTAGCACCCCTCTACTGCGCTCTGGACCCCTAAGGTGTTGACGTGGTCAAGAAATGCCTATGGGGAAGAAAGAAGCAATGTGGAGGGCTTCTGCGGAGACTACAGGGTGTCTTGGGGGTCTGGGGACCAAATGAGAGGTGGGGTCCCCACTCTGTGGAAAAGAGCACCCCTCTAGCGCCCTCTTGATCCCTCTGTTCAATGGAATAGGACCCCTAGCTCTCTTTTGGCCCCCCAGACCCCTTAGACACCCTCTAGTCTCCTTGCCACACCTCCAGATTTCTCCCTTCTTCCCCAGAAGCATTTATGGACAGTGTAGACGCCTTAGCACCCCTCTAGTGCGCTCTGGACCCCCCTTTTCCACATAATTGGGCCCACCAGATATCTTTCGGATCTCCAGACGCTTTAGACACCCTCTAGTCTCCTCGCAACCCCTCCAGATTTCTCCCTTCTTCCCCAGAGCCATTTCTTGACAGTGTAGACGCCATACCGCTCCTCTAGTGCACTCTGGACCCCTCTTTTCCACAGAATGGGCCCCGACACCTCTCTTCTGCCCCCCCAGACCCCTTAGATACTCTCTAGTCTCCTGGCAACCCCTCCAGATTGCTCCCTTCTTGCTCAGAGCCATTTCTTGACAGTGTAGACCCCTTAGCATACCTCTAGTGCGCTCTAGACCCCTTTTTTCTACGCAGTGGGCCCCCCAGCTGTCTGTTGGCCCGCCAGGCCCCTTAGACATCCTCTAGTCTCCTCGCAACCCCTCCAGATTAGTCCCTTCTTCCCCAGAAACATTTTTTGACGGTGTAGATACCTTAGCACCCCTCTAGTATGCTCTGGACCCCTCTTTTCCACAGAATTGGGCCCCCCAGCTTTCTTTCGGGGACCCAGGCCCCATAGACCCCGGCTAGTCTCCTGGCCACATGTCCAGATTTCTCCCTTCATCCCCAGGGGCATTTCTGGACAGTGTAGACATCTTGGCATCCCTCTAGTGCATTCTGGAACCCTCTTTTCCACAGAATGGGCCCCCCAGCTCTCTTCTGGCTCCCCAGGCCCCTTAGACACCCTCTAATCTCCTTGCAACCCCTCCAGATTTCTCTCTTCTCCCCCAGAGGCATTTCTGGACCATTTAGATGCCTTAGCACCCCTCTTCTGCACTTTGAACTCCTCTTTTGCACAGAGTGCGGCCCCCCAGATATCTTCTGCTCCCCCAGACCCCTTAGACACCCTCTAGTGTACTCGCAACCCCTCTAGATTTCTCCCTTCTTCCCCAGAGCCATTTCTTGACAGCGTAGATGCCTTAGCACCCCTCTAGTGCACTCTGGACCCCTCTTTTCCACAGAATTGTGCCCCCGAGCTCTCTTCTGGCCCCCCAGACCACTTAGACACTCTGTAGCCTCCTTGCAATCCCTCCACATTTCTCCCTTCTTCACCAGAGCCATTTCTTGACAGTGTAGACACCTTAGCACCCGTCTAGTGCACTCTGGAGCCCTCTTCTCCACAGAATGGGGCCCCCCAGCTCTCTTCTGCTCCCCCAGACCCGTTAGACAGCCTCTAGTCTCCTCGCAACCCCTCCAGATTTCTCCTTTCTTCCCCAGAGCCATTTCTTGACAGTGTAGACACTTTAGCACCCCTGTAGTGTGCTCTGGACCCCTCTTTTCCACACAATTGGGCCCCCCAGATATCTTTGGGACCTCGAGACCCCTTAGATCCCCTCCAGTCTCCTCGCAACCCCTCCACATTTCTGCCTTCTTTCCCAGAGGCATTACTTGACAGTGTAGATGCCTTAACATCACTCTAGTGCAGTGTGGACCCCTCTTTTCCACATAATTGGGCCACCCAGATATCCTTTGGGCCCCCAGGCCCCTTAGACACCCTCTGGTCTCCTCGCAATCCCTCCAGATTTCTCCCTTCTTGCCCAGAGGCATTTCTAGACTATGTAGACACCTTAGCACCCCTCCAGTGCGATCTGGACCCCTCTTTTCCACAGAATGCCCCCCCCAGCTCTCTTCTGGCCCCCCAGACTCCTTAGATACCCTCTAGTCTCCTCGCAACCCCTCCAGATTTCTCCCTTCTTCCAGACAGGCATTTCTTGACCATATAGACGCCTTGGCACCCCTCTAGTGCGCTCTGGAGCCTTCTTATCCACAGAATGGGGCCCCACAGCTCTCTTGTGGGCCTCTAGCCCCCTTAGACACCCTCTAGTCTCCTCGCAACCCCTCCAGATTTCTCTCTTCTTCCCCAGAGACATTTCTTGACAGTGTAGACACCTTAGCACCCCTCTAGTGCGCTCTGGACCCCTCTTTTCCACAGAATGGACCCCCCCAGCTCTCATCTGGCACCCCAGGACCCTTAGACACCCTCTAGTCTCCTGGCAACCCCTCCAGATTTCTCCCTTCTTCCCCAGAGGCATTTCTTGACCATGGAGACACCTTAGCACCCCTCTAGTGCACTCTGGACTACTTTTTTCCACAGAATGGGGCCCCCAGCTGTCTTCGGGCCCCCCAGGCCCCTTAGACATCTTCTAGTCTCCTGGTAACCCCTCCAGATTTCTCCCTTCTTCCCCAGAGGCATTTCTTGACTATGTAGACACCTTAGCACCCCTCTAGTACGCTCTGGAGCCCTCTTTTCCACAGAATGGGCCCCCCAGCTGTCTGCTGGGCCCCCAGGCCCCTTAGATACCCTTTAGTCTCCTCGCAACTCCTCCAGATTTCTTCCTTCTTCCCCAGAGGCATTTCTTGACAGTGTAGACACCTTAGCACCCCTCTAGTGCGCTCTGGACCCCTCTTTTCCACAGAATGCCCCCCACAGCTCTCTACTGGCCTCCCAGGCTGCTTAGACACTCTCTAGTCTCCTCGCAACCCCTCCAGATTTCTCCCTTCTTCCCCAGACGGCATTTCTAGACCATGTAGACACCTTAGCACCCCTCTAGTACACTCTGGACCCCTCTTTTCCACAGAACGGGCCCCCAGCTCTCCTTTGGGCCCCCAGGCCCCTTAGACACCATCTGGTGTCCTCGCAATCCCTTCAGATTTCTCCTTTCTTGCCCAGAGGCATTTCTAGACCATGTAGACACCTTAGCATCCCTCTAGTGCGCTCTGGATCCCTCTTTTCCACAGAATGCCCCCCCCCCCAGCTCTCTTCTGGCCCCCCAGACCCCTTAGACTCCCTCTAGTCTCCTGGCAACCCCTCCAGATTTCTCCCTTCTTCCCTAGAGGCATTTCTAGACCATGTAGACACGTTAGCACCCCTCTAGTGCGCTCTGGACCCCTCTTTTCCACAGAATGCCCCCCCCAGCTTTCTTCTGCTCCCCCAGGCCCCTTAGACACCCTGTAGTCTCCTCGCAACCCCTCCAGATTTCTCCCTTCTTCCCCAGAGCCATTTCTGGACCATGTAGAAGCCTTAGGATTCCTGTAGTGCGCTCTGCACCCCTCTTTGCCACAGAATGGGAACCCCAGCTCTTTTCTGTGCCACCAGACCCGTTAGACCCTCTCTAGTCTCCTCGCAACCCCTCCAGATTTCTCCTTTCTTCCCCAGAGGCATTTCTGGACCATGTAGACACCTTAGCACCCCTCTAGTGCGCTCTGGATCCCTCTTTTCCACAGAATGAGGCCCCCCAGCACTCTTCTGGCCCCCCAGGGCCCTTGGACACCCCCTAGTCTCCTCGCAACCCCTCCAGATTTCTCCCTTTTTCCCCAGAGGCATTTATTGAGCGTGTAGACGCCTTAGCACCCCTCTAGTGTGCTCTGGACCACTGTTTTCCTCAGAATGGGCCCCGACAGCTCTCTTCTGGCCCCCCAGACGCCTTAGACACTCTCTAGTGTGCTCACAACCCTTCCAGATTGCTCCCTTCTTTCCCAGAGGCATTTCTTGACAGTGTAGATGCCTTAGCACCCTTTTTCTGCACTCTGGACCCCTCTTTTCCACAGAATGGGGCCCCCAGAGATCTTTGGGACCTCCATATCCCTTAGACACCCTCTAGTCTCCTGGCAACCCCTCCAGATTTCTCCCTTCTTCCCCAGAGCCATTTCTACACCATGTAGACACCTTAGCACCCCTCTAGTGCGCTCTGGACCCCTCTTTTCCACAGAATGCCCCCCCCCCAGCTCTCTTCTGCCCCCCCAGACCCTTTAGACACGCTCTAATCTCCTCGCAACCCCTCCAGATTGCTCCCTTCTTCCCCAGAGGCATTTCTTGACAGTGTAGACCCCTTAGCACCCCTCTAGTGCACTCTGGACCCCTCTTTTTCACAGAATTGGGCCCCCCAGATATCCTTGGGATCTCCAGATCCCTTAGACACCCTCTAGTCTCCTCGCAACCCCTCCAGATTTCACCCTTCTTCCCCAGAGCCATTTCTTGACAGTGTAGACGCCTTAGCACCTCTCTAGTGCGCTCTGGACCCCTCTTTTCCACAGAATGGGGCCCCTCAGATGTCTTCTGGGCCCCCAGACCCCTTAGACACCCTCTAGTCTCCTCGCAACCCCTCCAGATTTCTCCCTTCTTCCCCAGAGGCATTTCTGGACCATGTAGACGCCTTAGCACCCCTCTAGTGCAGTTTGGCGCCCTGTATTCCACAAAATGGCGCCCTCCAGCTCTCTTCTGGCCCCCCAGACCCCTTAGACACTCTCTAGTCTGCTCGCATCCCTTCCAGATTTCTCCTTTCTTCCCCAGAGGCATTTCTGGATAGTGTAGACACCTTAGCATCCCTCTAGTGCGCTCTGGATCCCTCTTTTCCACAGAATGGGCCCCCCCAGATATCTTTGAGACCTCGAGACCCCTTAGACTCCCTCTAGTCTCCTGGCAACCCCTCCAGATTTCTCCCTTCTTCCCTAGAGGCATTTCTAGACCATGTAGACACCTTAGCACCCCTCTAGTGCACTCTGGACCCCTCTTTTCCACAGAACAGGGCCCCCCAGATATCTTTGAGACCTCGAGACCCCTTAGACTCCCTCTAGTCTCCTGGCAACCCCTCCAGATTTCTCCCTTCTTCCCTAGAGGCATTTCTAGACCATGTACACACCTTAGCACCCCTCTAGTGCGCTCTGGATCCCTCTTTTCCACAGAATGCCCCCCCCAGCTTTCTTCTGCTCCCCCAGGCCCCTTAGACACCCTCTAGTCTCCTCGCAACCCCTCCAGATTTCTCCCTTCTTCCCCAGAGCCATTTCTGGACCATGTAGAAGCCTTAGGATTCCTGTAGTGCGCTCTGCACCCCTCTTTGCCACAGAATGGGAACCCCAGCTCTCTTCTGTGCCACCAGACCCGTTAGACCATCTCTAGTCTCCTCGCAACCCCTCCAGATTTCTCCTTTCTTTCCCAGAGCCATTTCTTGACAGTGTAGACGCCTTAGCACTCCTCTAGTGCACTCTGGACCCCTCTTTTCCACAGATTGGGCCCCCCCAGATATCATTGGGATCTCCAGACTCCTTAGACACCCTCTAGTCTCCTCGCAACCCCTCCAGATTTCTCCCTTCTTCCCCAGAGGCATTTCTGGACCATGTAGACACCTTAGCACCCCTCTAGTGCACTCTGAACCCCTCTTTTCCTCAGAATGGGGCCCCGCAGCTCTGTTCTGGCCCCCCAGACCCCTTAGACACCCTCTAGTGTGCTCGCAGCCCCTCCAGATTTCTCCCTTCTTCCCCAGAGGCATTTCTTGACAGTGTAGACACCTTAGCACCCATCTAGTGCGCTCTGGATTCCTCTTTTCCACAGAATGGGGCCCCCCAGCACTCTTCTGGCCCCCCAGGCCCCTTGGACACCCCCTAGTCTCCTCGCAACCCCTCCAGATTTCTCCCTTCTTCCCCAGAGGCATTTATTGAGCGTGTAGACGCCTTAGCACCCCTCTAGTGTGCTCTGGACCACTGTTTTCCTCAGAATGGGCCCCGACAGCTCTCTTCTGGCCCCCCAGACGCCTTGGACACCCTCTAGTGTGCTCACAACCCTTCCAGATTTCTCCCTTCTTCCCCAGAGGCATTTCTTGACAGTGTAGATGCCTTAGCACCCTTTTTCTGCACTCTGGACCCCTCTTTTCCACAGAATGGGGCCCCCAGAGATCTTTGGGACCTCCAGATCCCTTAGACACCCTCTAGTCTCCTGGCAACCCCTCCAGATTTCTCCCTTCTTCCCCAGAGCCATTTCTAGACCATGTAGACACCTTAGCACTCCTCTAGTGCGCTCTGGACCCCTCTTTTCCACAGAATGGGGCCCCCCCCAGCTCTCTTCTGCCCCCCCAGACCCTTTAGACACGCTCTAATCTACTCGCAACCCCTCCAGATTGCTCCCTTCTTCCCCAGAGGCATTTCTTGACAGTGTAGACCCCTTAGCACCCCTCTAGTGCACTCTGGACCCCTCTTTTTCACAGAATTGGGCCCCCCAGATATCCTTGGGATCTCCAGATCCCTTAGACACCCTCTAGTCTCCTCGCAACCCCTCCGGATTTCTCCCTTCTTCCCCAGAGCCATTTCTTGACAGTGTAGACGCCTTAGCACCCCTCTAGTGCACTCTGGACCCCTCTTTTCCACAGAATGGGGCCCCCCCAGCTCTCTTCTGGCCCCCAGACCCCTTAGAAACCCTGTGGTGTGCTCGCAACGTTTCCAGATTTCTCTCTTCTTCCCCAGAGGCATTTCTGGACCATGTAGACACCTTAGCACCCCTCTAGTGCGCTCTGGACCCCTCTTTTCCACAGAACAGGGCCCCCCAGCTCTCTTTTGGGCCCCCAGACCCCTTAGACAGCCTCTAGTCTCCTCACAACCCCTCCAGATTTCTCCCTTCTTCCCCAGAGGCATTTCTTAACAGTGTAGATGCCTTAGCACCCCTCTAGTGCACTCTGGACCTCTCTTTTCCACAGAATGAGGCCCCCAGCTGTCTTCGGGCCCCCTATACCCGTTAGACACCCTCTAGTCTCCTCGCAACCCCTCCAGACTTCTTCTTTCTTCCCTAGAGCCATTTCTTGACAGTGTAGACGCCTTAGCACCCCTCTAGTGCACTTTGGAGCCCTGTATTCCACAAAATGGCGCCCTCCAGCTCTCTTCTGGCCCCCCAGACCCCTTAGACACTCTCTAGTCTGCTCACATCCCTTCCAGATTTCTCCTTTCTTCCCCAGAGGCATTTCTGGATAGTGTAGACACCTTAGCACACCTCTAGTGTGCTCTGGACCCCTCTTTTCCACAGAATGGGGCCCCCCATCTCTCTTCGGGCCCCCCACGACCCTTAGACACTCTCTAGTCTCCTCGCAACCCCTCCAGATTTCTCCCTTCTTCCCCAGAGGCATTTCTGGACCATGTAGACCCCTTTGCACCTCCCTAGTGCGCTCTGGAGCCCTCTTTTCCACATAATTGGTCCCCCCAGCTCTCTTCTGGGCCCCCAGACCCCTTAGACATTCTCTAGTCTCCTCGCAACCTCTCCAGATTTATTCCTTCTTCCCCAGAGGCATTTCTAGATCATGTAGACACCTTAGCACCCCTCTAGTGCACTCTGGACCCCTCTTTTCCATAGAATTGGGTCCCCCAGCTCTCTTCTGGCACCCAGGCTCCTTAGACACTCTCTAATCTCCTTGCAACCCCTCCAGATTTCTCCCTTCTTCCCCAGAGGCATTTCTTGACAGTGTAGACCCCTTAGCACCCGACTAGTGCACTCTGGACAGCTCTTTTCCACAGAATTGGGTCCCCCCAGCTCTCTTCTGGCCCCCAGGCCCCTTGGACACCCTCTAGTCTCCTCGCAACCCCTCCAGATTTATTCTTTCTTCTCCAGAGCCATTTCTGGACCATGTAGACGCCTTCACATCCCTCTAGTGCACTCTGGACCCCTCTTTTCCACAGAATGGGCCCCCCAGCTCTGTTGGGGCCCCCCAGGACCCTTAGACACCCTCTAGTCTCCTCGCAACCCCTCCAGATTTCTCCCTTCTTCCCCAGAGGCATTTCTAGACCATGTAGACACCTTAGCACCCCTCTAGTGCACTCTGGACCTCTCTTTTCCACAGAATGGGCCCCTCAGTTCTCTTCTGGCCCCCCAGACTCCTTAGACAGCCTCTAGTCTCCTCGCAACCCCTCCAGATTTCTCCCTTCTTCCCCAGAGGCATTTCTGGACCATGTAGACCCCCGTAGTCCCCCTCTAGTGTACTGTGGAGTTGCTTCTGTATTTGCTTTCAGCATTCCTCATTGTCCCTTGTGGTTCTTGTGCCAGGGCCTGTGTGCCTGGAGTGGGGAGATAGAGTTTCCATGGGGGTGGGGGGAGCCTGCAGGCACCATCCTGTCAGCTGCACTGAGCCCTGTGACATGCATTATGGCCCCTCTGGTGTGCCCTAAGCCCCTTTATTTGTATTTTGCTTTGCCCCAGAGCCCTGCATTTGCCCTCTGATGCCCTCCGGAGCCCTCAAGTCACATTTTGGGTTGCCCCCAAGGGCTCTGTGTGCCTTTTGTTGGGCCCTGTGGTTGTTTTGCAGCACACTGCAAAGTTCTCTGTTTAGCTTTCTCTCCTGTCCCAGAGTTTTCTGGGTGCTTCTTGGTGGTGCCCCCAGAGTCACTCTGTTTGCTCTGTCATTGCCTTTTTCTACTTCTGTTGTACCCAGAGCTCTCCATTTGTTCTCTTGTCCTCTGCATACTCCCCTTTCCCCTCTCTATACCCCAGGCCTCTCCCTTCAGCTTTCAGGAAGCTGCTCTCAGGAGTGGGGGTGCCTCTGCTGCCCTGGCAGCCCCAGTTGTCCCTGATGGGGCTGATGGCCATTCCCTCTCCCCAGTTCCTGATGGGCTGCAGCTGCAGGCCCTGGGGCTGGGATGAATGCCAGGTGGAGCTGGGTGGCAGGACAGGCCCCAGGTGGGGCTCCATGGCTGGGGCAGGTGGGACAAGCCCCAGGTGGGGCTGATGGCAAGGGTGGGCACACGCCTGGGCTGGGGCTGCATTTGGGGGAAGCTCATGCTGGGGCTGGTTCTGGACGATGGAGCTGCTGCTGAGCACTGCTGCCTGGGACCGGCACGCGGCTGCCCTGCGGAGGAGGTGAGCGGGGCTGGGGGGGTGCACGCTCCGGGCTGCAGGTCCCTCATGTGCCAGGGGTCCTGGTGGGTGGGAGTGTCCCGGGCAGCGCAGCACAACTGGGGTGCACTGGGGCCAGGGGAAACTGCACCGGGGCTAGGGAGGGTGGTGTGCTGGGGCAGTGGGGGCTGAGGATGTGGTGGGGAAGAGCAGTGCTCTGGGGCCATGGAGGTGGAGGGAGGGAGGAAGGGGGTGTGCCGAGGCTGTGGTGGTATGGGGGGGTAAGGGGGTGCGTTGGGGTTCGGGTGGGGAGGAAGGAGGTGCGGTGGGTCTGCAGTGGTGCTGGGGGGGAAGAAGGGGGGTGCGCCAGGATGGGGCAGGGGGGAAGGCAGGCGGTCCGCTGGGGCTGTGGTGCGGTTTATTGCGCAGTCGGAGGAGCACGGGGAGGGGGGGGGTGTCTCCTATGTCCGCTGGGGACCGCGTTGGGGAGGGGGAGGAGGGATCCCAGGGGAAGCGCAGGGAGGGTCGTGGGGGGAGGCAGGGGCAGTGTTGGAGTTGACCCGTAGCCGGCCGCGGCGGTGTCGGGGGAGCCCCGGGCCGGTGCTGGGGATCGCGGGGTCGCGCTCGGGGCTCTGCGGTGGATTCCGGGGAGACAGGGAGGAAAAGGGAACGGGGGCGGGACGGAAAGGAACGGAATCTCCACAGGGTTAAACTTCACCTAGCGCTACAGGGGGAGGGGGGGGGGGTCCGGGGGGCGCCGCTGGCATGCCGGGAGCGGTAGTCTTCCGGCACCGGGCTTCCGGGAGGCCTTTTTTTGTTTGAACGGCATGCCGGGAGATGTAGTCTTCCCGCATTGGGCTGCTCGGACAGCATGCTGTGCCTCTCGAGGCGGCCGGAGGGGCAGTCCTTTGCCAGCGGGGTTCTCACCAGCCGGCCACGTTATGCTCTGTGGCAGGCCAGGAGCTGCAGTTCCAGGTGCCGGTGCCTTCTCAGCCCTGCAGCAGTGGCCCGCTGGGTCTGTTCCTTACTGGACATGTGCCGCTCACGCAGGAGTCCCCATAGGTCATTGGGGACAGTGGCATTTCCCTGGTTTTCCCTGGTACAAGGCAGGAAGCATTTTCCATCTCTGGTGTGACCAGGCAGGCTTGCCCCCAGGGGCTGGGGCCGTCCCTCTTGGAAATGGGGAGGGCAGGGAGAGTAGGAGGGCGCTGCGGGCTCCTGGTAGTTGTAGCTTTGCTCAAGATTGGGGCCAATTAGGCAGCAGCTATGAGGAGTGGCAGTGCTGGGAGGGCATGGTGCAGAGCTGTCCTGCTGTGCAGCACAAGGGAAAGTCCTCAAGGAAATGTGAACAGCACTGTCTCTGTCCAAGGACCCCAAAACAGCCTGAGAGACCCTGGAACAGCCACCCCACAGCAGTACCGGGGACACCATGTCACTGCCTCCCAAGGGCACTGCGTTCAGCTACCTTTAACTGTGTGGAAAGAGCCTGCAGGCAGGAGCCCTGGCCACAGGTACAGAGAATCCCCGGTAGCCTGGAACTATATCTCTTTTCTTTACAAAGATGCCATCTCTTTGATGCCTTGCTGCTGCTTCCATCTTGCTCGGTGCCCAAGTCTACTACATTCAGATCCACCTTTCTTGCTGCCCTCTGCTCTGTCTGAGCTGCTTGCCAGATCAAAAGGCGTGTGCGGCTAAGAATTAGGCCAAGGTGTCTCAACTGCTTGCTATAGGACAACCGGGGGGTGAATCGGCAACAGGACAGGAAAGTACCTGTGGATGAGAAACAGCTGCTTTAGAGATCTAAGACGCAGGGGCAACTGAGAGGAGTGAAAGGAGCAGGGGAAAATGGTGATGAGGAAGGTGTGCTGTTAGAGGCAGTACAGTGCAGAAGAGAGGGAAAGCTTGCTCCTATGATGAAATAAAAACTGACCTTAAGAGAGATTTGCTTTTTGCTCTTCAGGTTATGAGTACGCGTGACTTCCTGAGAACTGTTCTGAGCATGCAGTGTTGCAGGTCACGACTGCCTGGGCAGCGATCCCCAACTTGTCTGCCGAGACTACGCAACAGCTCACAGCTGCCTGTGCAATGAAAGCAAAGGCCAACTTCTCAGAGGGAAGAAGCAGGCTCCACACAGGAAGATTATGGCAGGTGAGCTAATGCCCCAGAACCTTCAGTTTTCCTCCGCGTCCCCCCCAGGACTCACCCATTTGCTCCCTAGTTCCCTCAGGACCAATCCATTTGCTTTTAGGTATGCTCCAAGGCACTCCATTTGTTCTCTTGTCCCTTCAAAATTCTTTGCTTCTTTCTAGTTCCTGCAAGGTTATTCTGACATTTGGTGTCTGTAGGCCCTCTGGTAGCATCAAGACTCCTATGTTTGTCCTCTTGTCCTATTAAGTCCCCCCTCTTTTCCCTCTAGTCTCCTCAAAACCTCTCCGTTTGCCATTGGTGCGTCTCGGCGCCTTTGCTTTTCCCTCTAGTCCTCTCAGGATGCCTCTCTTTGCCCTCTGAGCCCCTTAGGGTCCATCTCCTAGCCCTTTAGCCCCATCAGAACCCCTCTGAGTGCCACACGCTGCCCTCAGGACGCCTTGGTTTGCCTTGGGGGTACCCCAGAACCCTATGCATTCATTGCGCCCTTTCAGTATGCCCTACAGCCCTTCTTTTCCATTGGCTGCACTGTAGAGTCCTCTCTATGCCCTATCGCTATGACCATTCCATGTGCCCTCTATCCCATCAGATCCCCTTTCCTTCCGCTCCCCTTTCCTTCCAGTCCCCTTAAGGCTCCTCTGTCTTCCTTGGTTGTGCCTCACATACCTCTATGCGTCCCCTAGTCTGCTCAAAATCCATCCCCTCCTGTCCCCTCAGAGCACGTCCTGAGGTCTTCCTTGTTAGCCAGTTCTCCATTTTGGCTGTTTAGGCCCCTTAGGACCCCTCTGCTCTGCTGAGCATGCCTCCTGGGGTGCTGGTATGGCCCCAGAGCTGTTCTCTGGACCCCAGGCCTCCTAGAGAACAGCTGGTCTCCTCAGAAACCTTTCATATTTCGTCCTGGTTCCCCACAGTTGGGTTTTTGGCCACCTACTCCCCTTAAAACTCCTCGCCTGCTCAGAACACCCCTACTGGGGTGCTTGCTGTGACCTGGAGCTGTCTTCGGGCCCCCCAGGCGCCTTAGACACCTCTAGTCTCCTCGCAACCCCTCCAGATTGCTCCCTTCTTCCCCAGAGGCAATTCTTGACAGTGTAGACCCCTTAGCACCCCTCTAGTGCGCTCTGGACCCCTCTTTTCCACAGAATTGGGCCCCCTAGCTCTCTTTGGTCCCCCCAGACCCCTTAGACCCCCTCTAGTCTCCTCGCAACCCCTCCAGATTTCTCCCTTCTTCCCCAGAGGTATTTCTGGACCATGTTGATGTCTTAGCACCCCTCTAGTGTGCTCTGGATACCTCTTTTCCACAGAGTGGGGCCCCCCACCCCTCCTGTGGCACCCCAGACTCCTTAGACACCCTCTAGTCTCCTCGCAACCCCTCGAGATTTCTCCCTTCTTCCCCAGAGGCATTTCTGGACCATGTAGACACCTTACTACCTCTCTAGTGCACTCTGGATTCCTCTTTTCCACAGAGTGGGGCCCCCTAGCTCTCTTGTGGCCCCCCAGGCCCCTTAGACACCCTCTAGTCTCCTCAGAACCCCTCCAGATTTCTCCCTTCTTCCCCAGAGGCATTTCTGGACCATGTAGACACCTTAGGGGTCCAGAGCGCACTAGAGGGGTGCTAAGGTGTCTACATGGTCAAGAAATGTCTCTGGGAAAGAAGGGAGCAATCTGGAGGCCTTCCGAGGAGACTAGAGGGTGTCTAAGTGGTCTAGGGGGCCATAAGAGAGCTGGGGGCCCAATTCAATGGAAAAGAGGTGTCCAGAGCGCACTAGAGGGGGTGCTAAGGTGTCTACATGGTCCAGAAATGCCTCTGGGGAAGAAGGGAGAAATCTGGAGGGGTTGCGAAGAGACTAGAGGGTGTCTAAGGGGTCTGGGGGCCCAGAAGAGTGCTGGGGGGACAAATTCTGTGGAACAGAGGGGTCCAGAGTGCACTAGAGGGGTGCTCTTTTCCACAGAGTCCAGATCCCAGCTCTCTTCTGGTCCCCAGGCCCCTTAGACACCCTCTAGTCTCCTCGCAACCCCTCCAGATTTCTCCCTTCTTCCCCGGAGGCATTTTTTGAGTGTGTAGACGCCATAGAACCCCTCTAGTACGCTCTGGACCCCTCTTTTCCACAGAATGCAGCCCCCCGGCTATCTTCTGGCCCCCCAGGCCCCTTAGACCCCCTCTAGTCTCCTCGCAACCCCTGCAGATTTCTCCCTTTTCCCCAGAGGCATTTCTTGACCGTGTCAACACCTTAGCACCCCTCTACTGCGCTCTGGACCCCTAAGGTGTTGACGTGGTCAAGAAATGCCTATGGGGAAGAAGGAAGCAATGTGGAGGGCTTCTGCGGAGACTACAGGGTGTCTTGGGGGTCTGGGGACCAAATGAGAGGTGGGGTCCCCACTTTGTGGAAAAGAGCACCCCTCTAGTGCCCTCTTGATCCCTCTGTTCAACGGAATAGGACCCCTAGCTCTCTTTTAGCCCCCCAGGCCCCTTAGACACCCTCTAGTCTCCTTGCCACACCTCCAGATTTCTCCCTTCTTCCCCAGAAGCATTTATGGACAGTGTAGACGCCTTAGCACCCCTCTAGTGCGCTCTGGACCCCCCTTTTCCACATAATTGGGCCCACCAGATATCTTTCGGATCTCCAGACGATTTAGACACTCTCTAGTCTCCTTGCAACCCCTCCAGATTTCTCCCTTCTTCCCCAGAGCCATTTCTTGACAGTGTAGACCCCTTAGTGCCCCTCTAGTGCACTCTGGACCCCTCTTTTCTACAGAATTGGGCCCCCCAGCTCTCTTCGGGCCCCCCAGACCCCTTAGACACCCTCTAGTCTCCTCGGAACTCCTCCAGATTTCTCCCTTCTTCCCCAGTGGCATTTCTTGACAGTGTAGACCCCTTAGCAGCCCTCTAGTGCACTCTGGACCCCTCTTTTCCACAGAATGGGGCCCCCCAGATATCTTTGGGATCTCCAGACCCCTTAGACCCCCCCTAGTCTCCTCGCAACCCCTCCAGATTTCTCCTTTCTTCCCCAGAGGCATATCTAGACCATGTAGACGCCTTAGCACCCCTCTAGTGCACTCTGGACCCCTCTTTTCCACAGAATGGCCCCCCGCCAGCTTTCTTTTGGCCCCGCAGATTCCTTAGACACCCTCTAGTCTCTTCGCAACCCCTCCAGATTTCTCCCTTCTTCCCCAGAGGCATTTCTGGACAGTGTAGACCCCTTAGCATAAATCCAGTGCGCTCTGGACCCCTTTTTTCTACGCAATGGGCCCCCCACCTGTCTGCTGGCCCCCCAGGCCCCTTAGACATCCTCTAGTCTCCTCGCAACCCCTCCAGATTTCTCCCTTCTTCCCCAGAGGCATTTATGGACAGTGTAGACACCTTAGCACCCCTATAGTATGCTCTGGACCCCTCTTTTCCACAGAATTGGGCCCCCCAGCTCTCTTTCGGGGCCCCAGGCCCCATAGACCCTCTCTGGTCTCCTGGCCACATGTCCAGATTTCTCCCTTCTTCCCCAGAGGCATTTCTGGACAGTGTAGACATCTTGGCATCCCTCTAGTGCGTTCTGGAGCCCTCTTTTCCACAGAATGGGCCCCCCAGCTCTCTTCTGGCTCCCCAGGCCCCTTAGACGCCCTCTAGTCTCCTCGCAACTGCTACCAATTTCTCCCTTCTTCCCCAGAGCCATTTCTGGACCATGTAGACATCTTGGCACCCCTCTAGTGCACTCTGGACCCCTCTTTTCCACAGAATTGGGCCACCCAGATGTCTTTGGGACCTCCAGATCCCTTAGACACCCTCTAGTGTGTTCACAATTCCTTCAGATTTCTCCCTTCTTCCCCAGAGCCATTTCTTGACCGTGTAGACACCTTAGTACCCGTCTAGTGCACTCTGGAGCCCTCTTCTCCACAGAATGGCACCTCCCAGCTCTCTTCTGCTCCCCCAGACCCCTTAGACACCCTCTAGTCTCCTCGCAACCCCTCCAGATTTCTCCCTTTTTCCCCAGAAGCATTTTTTGACGGTGTAGACCCCTTAGCACCCCTCTAGTATGCTCTGGACCCGTCTTTTCCACAGAATGGGGCCCCCCAGCTCTCTCTTGGGGCCCCAGGCCCCATAGACCCACTCTAGTCTCCTGGCCACACGTCCAGATTTCTCCCTTTTTTTCCAGAGGCATTTCTGGATCATGTACACATCTTGGCACCCCTCTAGTGCGTTCTGGAGCCCTCTTTTCCACAAAATGGGCCCCCCAGCTCTCTTCTGGCTCCCCAGGCCCCTTAGACGCCCTGTAGTCTCCCGGCAACCCTTCCAGATTTCTCCCTTCCTCCCCAGATCCATTTCTGGACCATGTAGACACCTTAGTGCCCCTCTAGTGCACTCTGGACCCTTCTTTTCCACAGAATTGGGCCCCCCAGATATCCTTTGGACCTCCAGGACCCTTGGACACCCTCTAGTCTCCTCGCAACCCCTCCAGATTTCTCCCTTCTTCCACAGAGGCATTTCTTGATAGTGTAGACCCCTTAGCAGCCCTCTAGAGTGTTCTGGACCCGTCTTTTCCACAGAATTGGGCCACCCAGATATCTTTTGGACCTCTAGGCCCCTTGGACACCCTCTAGTCTCCTCGCAACCCCTGTAGATTTCTCCCTTCTTCCCCAGAGTCATTTCTAGACCATGTAGACACCTTAGTGCCCCTCTAGTGCACTCTGGACCCCTCTTTTCCACAGATTTGGGCCCCCCAGCTCTCCTTTGGGCCCCCAGGCCCCTTAGCCACCATCTGGTCTTCTCGCAACCGCTCCAGATTTCTCCCTTCTTCCCCAGAGGCATTTCTGGACCATGTAGACACCTTAGCATCCCTCTAGTGCGCTCTGGACCCCTCTTTTCCACAGAATGCCCCTCCCCAGCTCTCTTCTGGCCCCCCAGACCCCTTAGACCCCCTCTAGTCTCCTCGCAACCCCTCCAGATTTCTCCCTTCTTCCCCAGAGGCATTTCTTGACAGTGTAGACGCCTTGGCACCCCTCTAGTGCATTCTGGACCATTCTTTTCCACAGAATGGGCCCCCCCCAGCTCTCTTCTGGCCCCCCAGGCCCCTTAGAACCCCTCTAGTCTCCTCGCAACCCCTCCAGATTTCTCCCTTCTTCCCCAGAGGCACTTCTGTACCATGTACACCCCTTAGCACCCCTCTAGCACGCTCTGGACCCCTCTTTTCTATTGAATGGGGCTCCCCAGATATCTTTGGGACCTCCAGACCCCTTAGATCCTCTCTAGTCTCCTTGGCACGCCTTCAGATTTCTCCCTTCTTCCCCAGAGGCATTTCTTGACAGTGTAGACACCTTAGCACCCCTCTAGTGTGCTCTGGACCCTTCTTTTCCACAGAATTGGGATACCCAGATATCTTTGGGATCTCCAGACCCCTTAGACAGCATCTAGTCTCCTTGCAATCCCTCCAGATTTCTCCCTTTTTCCCCAGAGCCATTTCTTGACAGTGTAGACCCCTTAGAATCCGACTACTGCACTCTGGACCACTCTTTTCCACAGAACAGGGCCCCCCATATAACTTTGGGACCTCGAGACCCCTTAGACTCCCTCTGGTCTCCTGGTAACCCCTCCAGATTTCTCCCTTCTTCCCCAGAGGCATTTGTAGACCATGTAGACACCTTAGCACCCCTCTAGTGCACTCTGGACCCCTGTTTTCCACAGAATGCCCTCCCCCAGCTCTCTTCTGCTCCCCCAGACCGCTTACACCCCCTCTAGTCTCCTCGCAACCCCTCCAGATTTCTCCCTTCTTCCCCAGAGGCATTTCTTGACAGTGTAGACGCTTTGGCACCCCTCTAGTGCACTTTGGAACCCTATATTCCACAAAATGGCGCCCTCCAGCTCTCTTCTGGCCCCCCAGACCCCTTAGACACTCTCTAGTCTGCTCGCATCCCTTCCAGATTTCTCCTTTCTTCCCCAGAGGCATTTCTGGATAGTGTAGACAACTTAGCACCCCTCTAGTGCGCTCTGGATGCCTCTTTTCTGCAGAATTGGGCTCCCCCCAGGTCTTTTCTGTCCCCCCAGACTTCTTAGACGCCCTCTAGTGTGCTCGCAACCCCTCCAGATTTCTCCCTTTTTCCCCAGAGGCATTTCTGGACCATGTAGACGCCTTAGCACCCCTCTAGTATGTTCTGGACCCCTCTTTTCCATAGAATGGGGCCCCCCAGCTCTCTTCTGGCCCCCAGGCCCCTTAGACACCCTCTAGTCTCCTCGCAGTCCCTCTAGATTTCTCCCTTCTTCCTCAGAGCCATTTTTGGACAGTGTAGATCCCTTAGCACCCCTCTAGTGTGCTCTGGACCCCTCTTCTCTACACAGTTGTGCCCCCCAGATATCTTTGGGACCTCCAGCCCCCTTAGACACCCTCTAGTCTCCTGGCAACCCCTCCAGATTTCTCCCTTCTTCCCCAGAGACATTTCTTGACCAAGTTAGACGCCTTAGCACCCCTCTAGTGCACTCTGGACCCCTCTTTTCCACAGAATGGGCCCCCCCAGATCTCTTCTGGCACCCCAGACCCCTTAGACACCCTCTAGTCTCCTCGCAACCCCTCCAGATTTCTCCCTTTTTCCCCACAGGCATTTCTTGACAGTGTAGACGCCTTAGCACCCCTCTAGTGTGCGCTGGACCTCTCTGTTCCACAGAATTGTGCCCCCCCAGCTCTCTTCTGGGTCCCCAGACCCCTTAGACGCTCTCTAGTCTCCTCGCAACCCCTCCAGATTTCTCCCTTCTTCCCCAGAGGCATTTCTGGACCATGTAGACACCTTAGCACCCCTCTAGTGCGCTCTGGACCTCTCTGTTCCACAGAATTGTGCCCCCCAGCTCTCTTCTGGCCCCCCAGGCCCCTTAGACACCCTTACTCTCCTCGCAACCCCTCCAGATTTCTCCCTTCTTCCCCAGAGCCATTTCTTGACAGTTTAGACCACTTACCTCTTCTCTAGTGCGCTTTGGACCCCTTTTTTCTACACAATCGTGCCCCCCGATATATTCTGCTCCCCCAGACCCCTTAGACACGCTCTAGTCTCCTGGAAGCCCTCCAGATTTCTCCCTTCTTCCCCAGAGGCATTTCTTGACAGTGTAGACGCCTTAGCACCTCTGTAGTGCGCTCTGGACCCCTCTTCTCTACACAGTTGTGCCCCCCAGATATCTTTGGGACCTCCAGCCCCCTTAGACACCCTCTAGTCTCCTGGCAACCCCTCCAGATTTCTTCCTTCTTCCCCAGAGACATTTCTTGACCAAGCAGACGACTTAGCACCCCTCTAGTGCACTCTGGACCCCTCTTTTCCACAGAATGGGTCCCCCCAGATCTCTTCTGGCTCCCCAGACCGCTTAGACACCCTCTAGTCTCCTCGCAGTCCCTCCAGATTTCTCCCTTCTTCCCCAGAGCCATTTCATGACAGGTTGGATGACATAGCACCCCTCTAGTGCACTCTGGACCCCTCTTTTATACACAATTCTGCCCCCCAGATATCTTCTGCTCCCCCAGACCCGTTAGACCCCCTAGTCTCCTCACAACCCCTCCAGATTTCTCTCTTCTTCCCCAGAGACATTTTTTGAATATCTACATGCCTTAGCACCCCTCTTCTGCACCCTGAACCCCTCTTTTCCACAGAATTGGGACCCGCAGCTCTCTTCTGGGCCCCCAGACCCCTTAGACACCCTGTGGTGTCTCCTCGCAACCCCTCCAGATTTCTCCCTTCTTCCCCAGAGGCATTTCTGGACCATGTAGACACCTTACCACCCCTCTAGTGCACTCTGGACCCCTCTTTTCCACAGAATGGGGCCCCACAGCTCTCTTCTGGACCCTCAGACCCCTTAGACACCCTCTAGTCTCCTCGCAACCCCTGCAGATTTCTCCCTTCTTCCCCAGAGGCATTTCTGGACCATGTAGACGCCTTAGCATCCCTGTAGTGCGCTCTGGACCCCTCTTTGCCACAGAATGGGCCCCCCCAGCTCTCTTCTGGACCCCAGACCCCTTGGACCCCCTCTAGTCTCCTCGCAACCCCTCCAGATTTCTCCCTTCTTCCCCAGAGACATTTCTTGACAGTGTAGGTGCCTTAGCACCCCTCTAGTGTGCTCTGGACCCCTCTTTTCCACAGAATGGGGCCCCGCAGCTCTCTTCTGGGCTTCTAGCCCTGTTAGACACCCTCTAGTCTCCTTGCAATCCCTCCAGATTTCTCCCTTCTTCCCCAGAGGCATTTCTTGACTATGTAGACCCCTTAGCACCCCTCTAGTGTGCTCTGGACCCCTCTTTTCCACAGAATTGGGCCACCCAGATATCTTTGGGCCCCCCAGCCCCCTTAGACACCCTCTAGTCTCCTCACAACCCCTCCAGATTTCTCCCTTCTTCCCCAGAGCCATTTCTTGACCAAGCAGATGACTTAGCACCCCTCTAGTGCACTCTGGACCCCTCTTTTCCATAGAATTGGACCCCCAGCCCTCTTCTGGCCCCCCGGACCCTTTAGACACTCTCTAGTATCCTCGCAACCCCTCCAGATTTCTCTTTTCTTCCCCAGAGCCATTTCTTGACCCTGTAGACGCCTTAGCACCACTCTAGTGCGCTCTGGACCCCTCTTTTCCACAGAATTGGGCCCCCCAGCTCTTTTCTGGCCCCCCAGGCCCCTCTAGACCCTCTAATGTGCTAGAAACTCCTCCAGACTGCTCCCTTCTTCCCCAGAGGCATTTCTTGACAGTGTAGACGCCTTAGCACCACTCTAGTGCACTCTGGACCCCTCTTTTCCACAGAATGGGGCCCCCCAGATCTCTTCTGGGCCCCCAGAGCCCTTAGACACCCTCTAGTCTCCTTGCAACCCGTCCAGATTTCTCCCTTGTTCCTCAGAGCTATTTCTTGACAGTGTAGACCCCCTAGCACCCCTCTAGTGCACTCTGGACCCCTCTTCTCCACAGATTTGGGCCATCCAGATATCTATGGTACCTCCAGACCCCTTAAACACCCTCTAGTCTCCTCACAACCCCTCCAGATTTCTCCTTTCTTTCCCAGAGGCATTTCTTGACAGTGTAGATGCCTTAGCACCTCTCTAGTGCGTGCTGGACCTCTCTGTTCCACAGAATTGTGCCCCCCCAGCTCTCTTCTGGCCCCCCAGACCCCTTAGACACCCTCTAGTCTCCTCGCAACCCCTCCAGATTTCTCCCTTCTTCCCCAGAGGCATTTCTGGACCATGTAGACGCCTTAGCACCCCTCTAGTGCGCTCTGGACCCCTCTTTTCCATAGAATTGGGCCCCCCCAGCTCTCTTCTGGCCCCCCAGACCCCTTAGACACCCTCTAGTCTCCTCGCAACCCCTCCAGATTTCTCCTTTCTTTCCCAGAGCCATTTCTTGACAGTGTAGACGCCTTAGCACCCCTCTAGTGCACTCTGGACCCCTGTTTTCTACGGAATGGGCCCCCCCCAGCTCTCTTCTGGCCCCCGAGACGCTGTAGACACCCTCTAGTCTCCTGGCAATCCCTCCAGATTTCTCCTTTTTTCCCCAGAGGCATTTCTTGACAGTGTAGACGCCTTAGCACCCCTCTAGTGCACTCTGGACCCCTCTTTTCCACAGATTGGGTCCCCCCAGATATCATTGGGATCTCCAGACCCCTTAGACACCCTCTAGTCTCCTGGCAACCCCTCCAGATTGCTCCCTTCTTCCCCAGAGCCATTTCTGGACCATGTAGATGCCTTAACACCCCTCTTCTGCACTCTGAACCCCTCTTTTCCACAGAATGGGGCCCCCCCGATCTCTTCTGCTCCCCAGACCCCTTAGACACCCTCTAGTCTCCTCGCAGCTCCTCCAGATTTCTCCCTTCTTCCCCAGAGGCATTTCTTGACAGTGTAGACGCCTTAGCACCCCTCTAGTGCGCTCTGGACCCCTCTTTTCCACAGAATGGGCCCCCTAGCTCTCTTCTGCCCCCCAGACCCCTTAGACATTTTCTAGTCTCCTCGCAACCCCTCCAGATTTCTCCCTTCTTCCCCAGAGGTATTTCTGGACAATGTAGATGCTTTAGCACCCCTCTAATGTGTTCTGGACACCTCTTTTCCACAGAATTGGGCCCTCCAGATATTTTTGGAACTTCCAGACCCCTTAGATACTCTCTAGTCTCCTCGCAACCCCTCCAGATTTCTCCCTTTTTCCCCAGAGGCATTTCTGGACCATGTAGACGCCTTACCACCTCTGTAGTGCGCCCTGGACCCCTCTTTTCCACAGAATGGGGCCCTGCACCTCTTTTCCGGCCCCTCAAACTCCTTAGACACCCTCTAGTCTCCTCGTAATCCCTCCAGATTTCTCCCTTCTTACCCCAGATATTTCTAGATCATGCAGACACCTTAGCACCCCTCTAGTGCACTCTGGACCCCTCTTTTCCACAGAATGGGCCCCCCAGCTCTCTTCTGGCCCCCCAGACCTCTTAGACACCCTCTAGTCTCCTTGCAACCCCTCCAGATTTCTCCCTTCTTCCCCAGAAGCATTTCTGGAGCATGTAGACGCCTTAGCATCCCTGTAGTGCGCTCTGGATCCCTCTTTTCCACAGAATGGGAACCCCAGCTCTCTTCTGTGCCACCAGACCCGTTAGACCGTCTCTAGTCCTCTCGCAACCCCTCCAGATTTCGCCCTTCTTCCCCAGAGGCATTTCTGGACCATTTAGACACCTTAGCATCCCTGTAGTGCGCTCTGGACCCCTCTTTGCCACACAATGGGCCCCCCCAGCTCTCTTCTGGGCCACCAGACCCATTAGACCGTCTCTAGTCTCCTCGCAACCCCTCCAGATTTCGCCCTTCTTCCCCAGAGGCATTTCTGGAGCATGTAGACCCATCAGCACACCTCTAGTACGCTCTGGACCCCTCTTTGCCACAGAATGGCCCCCCTCCCCCCCAGCTCTCTTGTGGGCCTCTAGCCCTCTTAGACACCCTCTATGGTCCTCGCCAGCCCCTCCAGATTTCTCCCTTCTTCCCCAGAGGCATTTCTTGACAGTGTAGATGCTTTAGCACCCCTTTAGTGTGCTCTGGACCCCTCTTTTCCACAGAATGCCCCCCCCAGCTCTCTTCTGGCTCCCCAGGCCCCTTAGACACCCTCTAGTCTCCTCGCAACCCCTCCAGATTGCTCCCTTTTTCCCCAGAGCCATTTCTCGACCATTTAGATGCCTTAGCACCCCTCTAGTGCACTCTGGACCCCTCTTTTCCACAGAATGGGCCCCCCCCGATCTCTTCTGCTCCCCCAGACCCCTTAGACACCCTCTAGGCTGCTCGCATCCCTTCCAGATTTCTCCTTTCTTCCCCAGAGGCATTTCTGGATAGTGTAGACACCTTAGCACCCCTCTAGTGCACTCTGGACCCCTCTTTTCTGCAGGATTGGGCTCCCCCCAGGTCTTTTCTGTCCCCCAGACTCCTTAGACGCCCTCTAGTGTGCTCGCAACTCCTTCAGATTTCTCCCTTCTTCCCCAGAGGCATTTCAGGACCATGTAGACACCTTAGCACCCCTCTAGTGCGCTCTGGATTCCTCTTTTCCACAGAAAGGGGCCCCACAGCCCTCTTCTGGCCCCCCAGGCCCCTTGGACACCCCCTAGTCTCCTGGCAATCCCTCCAGATTTCTCCCTTTTTCCCCAGAGGCATTTCTTGAGTGTGTAGACGCCTTAGCAGCCCTCTAGTGTGCTCTGGACCACTCTTTTCCACAGAATGGGCCCCGACAGCTCTCTTCTGGCCCCCCAGACGCCTTGGACACCCTCTAGTGTGCTCACAACCCTTCCAGATTTCTCCCTTCTTTCCCAGAGGCATTTCTTGACAGTGTAGATGACTTAGCGCCCCTCTACTGCACTTTGGAGCCTTCTTTTCCACAGAATGGGGCCCCCCAGCTCTCTTGTGTCCCCCAGGCCCCTTAGACACCCTCTAATGTGCTAGAAGCTCCTCCAGACTGCTCCCTTCTTCGCCAGAGGCATTTCTTGACAGTGTAGACGCCGTAGCACCCCTCTAGTGCACTCTAGACCCCTCTTTGCCACAGAATTCGGCCCCCCAGCTGTCTGCTGGCCCCCCAGGCCCCTTAGACACCCTCTAGTCTCCTCGCAACCCCTCCAGATTTCTCCCTTCTTCCCCAGAAGCATTTATGGACAGTGTAGACGCCTTAGCACCCCTCTAGTATGCTCTGGACCCTTCTTTTCCACAGAATCGGGCCCCCCAGCTCTCTTCTCGCCCCCCAGACGCTTTAGACACCCTCTAGTCTCCTCGCCACCCTTCCAGATTTCTCCCTTCTTCCCCGGAGGCATTTCTGGACCATGTAGACATCTTGGCACCCCTCTAGTGCGTTCTGGAGCCCTCTTTTCCACAGAATGGGCCCCCCAGCTCTCTTCTGGCTCCCCAGGCCCCTTAGACGCCCTCCAGTCTCCTCGCAACCCCTCCAGATTTCTCCCTTCTTCCCCAGAGGCATTTCTTGACAGTGTAGATGCCTTGGCACCCCTCTAGTGCGCTCTGGACCCCTCTTTTCCACAGAATGGGGCCCCCAGAGATCTTTGGGACCTCCAGATCCCTTAGACACCCTCTAGTCTCCTGGCAACCCCTCCAGATTTCTCCCTTCTTCCCCAGAGCCATTTCTAGACCATGTAGACACCTTAGCACCCCTCTAGTGCGCTCTGGACCCCTCTTTTCCACAGAATGCCCCCCCCCAGCTCTCTTCTGCCCCCCCAGACCCTTTAGACACGCTCTAATCTCCTCGCAACCCCTCCAGATTGCTCCCTTCTTCCCCAGAGGCATTTCTTGACAGTGTAGATGCCTTAGCACCCCTCTAGTGCACTCTGGACCCCTCTTTTTCACAGAATTGGGCCCCCCAGATATCCTTGGGACCTCCAGATCCCTTAGACACCCTCTAGTCTCCTCGCAACCTTTCCAGATTTCTCCCTTCTTCCCCAGAGCCACTTCTTGACAGTGTAGACGCTTTAGCACCCCTCTAGTGCGCTCTGGACCCCTCTTTTCCACAGAATGGGGCCCCCAGCTCTCTTCTGCGCCCCCAGACCCCTTAGACACCCTCTAGCCTCCTCGCAACCCCTCCAGATTTCTCCCTTCTTCCCCAGAGCCATTTCTTGACAGTGTAGACCCCTTAGTACTCCTCTAGTGCGCGCTGGACCTCTCTGTTCCACAGAATTGTGCCCCCCAGATCTCTTCTGTCTCCCCGGACCCCTTAGACACCCTCTAGTCTCCTCGCAACCCCTCCAGATTTCTCCCTTCTTCCCCCAGAGGCATTTCTGGACCATGTAGACACCTTAGCACCCCTCTAGTGCGCTCTGGACCCCTCTTTTCCACAGAATTGGGCCCCGCAGCTCTCTTCTGGCCCCCCAGGCCCCTTAGACACCCTCTAGTCTCCTCGCAGCTCCTCCAGATTTCTCCCTTCTTCCGCAGAGGCATTTCTTGACAGTGTAGACGCCTTAGCACCCCTCTAGTGCACTTTGGAGCCTTCTTTTCCACAGAATGGGGCCCCCCAGCTCTCTTCTGCTCCCCCAGAGGCCTTAGATCCCCTCCAGTCTCCTCGCAACTCCTCCAGATTTCTCCCTTCTTCCCCAGAGGCATTTCTTGACAGTGTAGATGCCTTAGCACCCCTGTAGTGCGCTCTGGACCCCTCTTTTCCACAGAATGGGCCCCCCCAGCTCTCTTCTGGACCCCAGACCCCTTGGACCCCCTCTAGTCTCCTCGCAACCCCTCCAGATTTCTCCCTTCTTCCCCAGAGGCATTTTTTGACAGTGTAGATGCCTTAGCACCCCTCTAGTGTGCTCTGGACCCCTCTTTTCCACAGAATTGGGCCACCCACATATCTTTTGGATCTCCAGGCCCCTTACACACCCTCTAGTCTCCTGGCAACCCCTCCAGATTTCTCCCTTCTTCCCCAGAGGCATTTCTAGACCATGTAGACACCTTAGCACCCCTCTAGCACGCTCTGGAGCCGTCTTTTTTACAGAATGGGGCTCCCCAGATATCTTTGGAACCTCCAGACCCCTTAGATCCCCTCTAGTCTTCTTGGCACCCCTCCAGATTTCTCCCTTCTTCCCCAGAGACATTTTTTGACAGTGTAGATGCCTTAGCACCCCTCTAGTGTGCTCTGGACCCCTCTTTTCCACAGAATGGGGCCCCGCAGCTCTCTTCTGGGCTTCTAGCCCTGTTAGACACCCTCTAGTCTCCTTGCAATCCCTCCAGATTTCTCCCTTCTTCCCCAGAGGCATTTCTTGACTATGTAGACCCCTTAGCACCCCTCTAGTGTGCTCTGGACCCCTCTTTTCCACAGAATTGGGCCACCCAGATATCTTTTGGACCTCCAGACTCCTTAGACACCCTCTAGTCTCCTCGCAACCCCTCCAGATTTCTCCCGTCTTCTCCAGAGGCATTTCTGGACCATGTAGACACCTTAGCACCCCTCTAGTGCGCTCTGGACCCCTCTTTTCCACAGAATTGGGCCACCCAGATATCTTTGGGCCCCCCAGACCCCTTAGACACCCTCTAGTCTCCTCACAACCCCTCCAGATTTCTCCCTTCTTCCGCAGAGGCATTTCTTGACAGTGTAGACGCCTTAGCACCCCTCTAGTGCACTCTGGACCCCTCTTTTCCACAGAATTGGACCCCCAGCCCTCTTCTGGCCCCCCGGACCCTTTAGACACCCTCTAGTATCCTCGCAACCCCTCCAGATTTCTCCTTTCTTCCCCAGAGCCATTTCTTGACCCTGTAGACACCTTAGCACCACTCTAGTGCGCTCTGGACCCCTCTTTTCCACAGAATTGGGCCCCCCAGCTCTCTTCTGGCCCCCCAGGCCCCTCTAGACCCTCTAATGTGCTAGAAACTCCTCCAGACTGCTCCCTTCTTCCCCAGAGGCATTTCTTGACAGTGTAGACGCCTTAGCACCACTCTAGTGCACTCTGGACCCCTCTTTTCCACAGAATGGGGCCCCCCAGATCTCTTCTGGGCCCCCAGAGCCCTTAGACACCCTCTAGTCTCCTTGCAACCCGTCCAGATTTCTCCCTTGTTCCTCAGAGCTATTTCTTGACAGTGTAGACCCCCTAGCACCTCTCTAGTGCACTCTGGACCCCTCTTCTCCACAGATTTGGGCCATCCAGATATCTATGGTACCTCCAGACCCCTTAAACACCCTCTAGTCTCCTCACAACCCCTCCAGATTTCTCCTTTCTTTCCCAGAGGCATTTCTTGACAGTGTAGATGCCTTAGCACCTCTCTAGTGCGTGCTGGACCTCTCTGTTCCACAGAATTGTGCCCCCCCAGCTCTCTTCTGGCCCCCAAGACCCCTTAGACACCCTCTAGTCTCCTCGCAACCCCTCCAGATTTCTCCTTTCTTTCCCAGAGCCATTTCTTGACAGTGTAGACGCCTTAGCACCCCTCTAGTGCACTCTGGACCCCTGTTTTCTACGGAATGCCCCCCCCCCCCCAGCTCTCTTCTGGCCCCCGAGACGCCGTAGACACCCTCTAGTCTCCTGGCAATCTCTCCAGATTTCTCCTTTCTTCCCCAGAGGCATTTCTTGACCAAGTAGACGCCTTAGCACCCCTCTAGTGCACTCTGGACCCCTCTTTTCTACGGAATGGGCCCCCCCCAGCTCTCTTCTGGCCCCCGAGACGCCGTAGACACCCTCTAGTCTCCTGGCAATCCCTCCAGATTTCTCCTTTTTTCCCCAGAGGCATTTCTTGACAGTGTAGACACCTTAGCACCCCTCTAGTGCACTCTGGACCCCTCTTTTCCACAGATTGGGTCCCCCCAGATATCATTGGGATCTCCAGACCCCTTAGACACCCTCTAGTCTCCTCGCAACCCCTCCAGATTTCTCCCTTCTTCCCCAGAGCCATTTCTGGACCATGTAGATGCCTTAACACCCCTCTTCTGCACTCTGAACCCCTCTTTTCCACAGAATTGGCCCCCCCCGCTCTCTTCTGGGCCCCCAGACCCCTTAGACACCCTCTAGTCTCCTCGCAGCCCCTCCAGATTTCTCCCTTCTTCCCCAGAGGCATTTCTTGACAGTGTAGACACCTTAGCACCCCTCTAGTGCGCTCTGGACCCCTCTTTTCCACAGAATGGGCCCCCTAGCTCTCTTCTGCCCCCCAGACCCCTTAGACATTTTCTAGTCTCCTCGCAACCCCTCCAGATTTCTCCCTTCTTCCCCAGAGGTATTTCTGGACAATGTAGATGCTTTAGCACCCCTCTAATGTGTTCTGGACACCTCTTTTCCACAGAATTGGGCCCTCCAGATATTTTTGGAACTTCCAGACCCCTTAGATACTCTCTAGTCTCCTCGCAACCCCTCCAGATTTCTCCCTTTTTCCCCAGAGGCATTTCTGGACCATGTAGACGCCTTACCACCCCTGTAGTGCGCCCTGGACCCCTCTTTTCCACAGAATCGGGCCCCGCACCTCTTTTCCGGCCCCTCAAACTCCTTAGACACCCTCTAGTCTCCTCGTAATCCCTCCAGATTTCTCCCTTCTTACCCCAGATATTTCTAGATCATGCAGACACCTTAGCACCCCTCTAGTGCACTCTGGACCCCTCTTTTCCACAGAATGGGCCCCCCAGCTCTCTTCTGGCCCCCCAGACCTCTTAGACACCCTCTAGTCTCCTTGCAACCCCTCCAGATTTCTCCCTTCTTCCCCAGAAGCATTTCTGGAGCATGTAGACGCCTTAGCATCCCTGTAGTGCGCTCTGGACCCCTCTTTGCCACACAATGGGCCCCCCCAGCTCTCTTCTGGGCCACCAGACCCGTTAGACCGTCTCTAGTCCCCTCGCAACCCCTCCAGATTTCGCCCTTCTTCCCCAGAGGCATTTCTGGAGCATGTAGACCCATCAGCACACCTCTAGTACGCTCTGGACCCCTCTTTGCCACAGAATGGCCCCCCTCCCCCCCAGCTCTCTTGTGGGCCTCTAGCCCTCTTAGACACCCTCTATGGTACTCGCCAGCCCCTCCAGATTTCTCTCTTCTTCCCCAGAGGCATTTCTTGACAGTGTAGATGCTTTAGCACCCCTTTAGTGTGCTCTGGACCCCTCTTTTCCACAGAATGCCCCCCCCAGCTCTCTTCTGGCTCCCCAGGCCCCTTAGACACCCTCTAGTCTCCTCGCAACCCCTCCAGATTGCTCCCTTTTTCCCCAGAGCCATTTCTCGACCATTTAGATGCCTTAGCACCCCTTTAGTGTGCTCTGGACCCCTCTTTTCCACAGAATGCCCCCCCCAGCTCTCTTCTGGCTCCCCAGACCCCTTAGACACCCTCTAGGCTGCTCGCATCCCTTCCAGATTTCTCCTTTCTTCCCCAGAGGCATTTCTGGATAGTGTAGACACCTTAGCACCCCTCTAGTGCACTCTGGACCCCTCTTTTCTGCAGGATTGGGCTCCCCCCAGGTCTTTTCTGTCCCCCCAGACTCCTTAGATGCCCTCTAGTGTGCTCGCAACTCCTCCAGATTTCTCCCTTCTTCCCCAGAGCCATTTCAGGACCATGTAGACACCTTAGCACCCCTCTAGTGCGCTCTGGATTCCTCTTTTCCACAGAAAGGGGCCCCACAGCCCTCTTCTGGCCCCCCAGGCCCCTTGGACACCCCCTAGTCTCCTGGCAATCCCTCCAGATTTCTCCCTTTTTCCCCAGAGGCATTTCTTGAGTGTGTAGACGCCTTAGCAGCCCTCTAGTGTGCTCTGGACCACTCTTTTCCACAGAATGGGCCCCGACAGCTCTCTTCTGGCCCCCCAGACGCCTTGGACACCCTCTAGTGTGCTCACAACCCTTCCAGATTTCTCCCTTCTTTCCTGGAGGCATTTCTTGACAGTGTAGATGACTTAGTGCCCCTCTACTGCACTTTGGAGCCTTCTTTTCCACAGAATGGGGCCCCCCAGCTCTCTTGTGTCCCCCAGGCCCCTTAGACACCCTCTAATGTGCTAGAAGCTCCTCCAGACTGCTCCCTTCTTCGCCAGAGGCATTTCTTGACAGTGTAGACGCCGTAGCACCCCTCTAGTGCACTCTAGACCCCTCTTTGCCACAGAATTCGGCCCCCCAGCTGTCTGCTGGCCCCCCAGGCCCCTTAGACACCCTCTAGTCTCCTCACAACCCCTCCAGATTTCTCCCTTCTTCCCCAGAAGCATTTATGGACAGTGTAGACGCCTTAGCACCCCTCTAGTATGCTCTGGACCCTTCTTTTCCACAGAATCGGGCCCCCCAGCTCTCTTCTCGCCCCCCAGACGCTTTAGACACCCTCTAGTCTCCTCGCCACCCTTCCAGATTTCTCCCTTCTTCCCCGGAGGCATTTCTGGACCATGTAGACATCTTGGCACCCCTCTAGTGCGTTCTGGAGCCCTCTTTTCCACAGAATGGGCCCCCCAGCTCTCTTCTGGCTCCCCAGGCCCCTTAGACGCCCTCCAGTCTCCTCGCAACCCCTCCAGATTTCTCCCTTCTTCCCCAGAGGCATTTCTTGACAGTGTAGATGCCTTGGCACCCCTCTAGTGCGCTCTGGACCCCTCTTTTCCACAGGTTGGGTCCCCCCAGATATCATTGGGATCTCCAGACCCCTTAGACACCCTCTAGTCTCCTCGCAACCCCTCCAGATTGCTCCCTTCTTCCCCAGAGCCATTTCTGGACCATGTAGATGCCTTAACACCCCTCTTCTGCACTCTGAACCCCTCTTTTCCACAGAATTGGCCCCCGCCCGATCTCTTCTGCTCCCCAGACCCCTTAGACACCCTCTAGGCTCCTCGCAACCCCTCCAGATTTCTCCCTTCTTTCCTGGAGGCATTTCTTGACAGTGTAGATGACTTAGTGCCCCTCTACTGCACTTTGGAGCCTTCTTTTCCACAGAATGGGGCCCCCCAGCTCTCTTGTGTCCCCCAGGCCCCTTAGACACCCTCTAATGTGCTAGAAGCTCCTCCAGACTGCTCCCTTCTTCGCCAGAGGCATTTCTTGACAGTGTAGACGCCGTAGCACCCCTCTAGTGCACTCTAGACCCCTCTTAGCCACAGAATTCGGCCCCCCAGCTGTCTGCTGGCCCCCCAGGCCCCTTAGACGCCCTCCAGTCTCCTCGCAACCCCTCCAGATTTCTCCCTTCTTCCCCAGAGGCATTTCTTGACAGTGTAGATGCCTTGGCACCCCTCTAGTGCGCTCTGGACCACTCTTTTCCACAGAATGGGGCCCCCAGAGATCTTTGGGACCTCCAGATCCCTTAGACACCCTCTAGTCTCCTGGCAACCCCTCCAGATTTCTCCCTTCTTCCCCAGAGCCATTTCTAGACCATGTAGACACCTTAGCACCCCTCTAGTGCGCTCTGGACCCCTCTTTTCCACAGAATGCCCCCCCCCAGCTCTCTTCAGCCCCCCCAGACCCTTTAGACACGCTCTAATCTCCTCGCAACCCCTCCAGATTGCTCCCTTCTTCCCCAGAGGCATTTCTTGACAGTGTAGATGCCTTAGCACCCCTCTAGTGCGCTCTGGACCCCTCTTTTTCACAGAATTGGGCCCCCCAGATATCCTTGGGACCTCCAGATCCCTTAGACACCCTCTAGTCTCCTCGCAACCCCTCCAGATTTCTCCCTTCTTCCCCAGAGCCATTTCTTGACAGTGTAGACGCCTTGGCACCCCTCTAGTGCGCTCTGGACCCCTCTTTTCCACAGAATGGGGCCCCCAGCTCTCTTCTGCGCCCCCAGACCCCTTAGACACCCTCTAGTCTCCTCGCAACCCCTCCAGATTTCTCCCTTCTTCCACAGAGGCATTTCTTGACAGTGTAGACCCCTTAGCAGCCCTCTAGTGTGTTCTGGACCCCTCTTTTCCACAGAATTGGGCCACCCAGATATCTTTTGGACCTCTAGGCCCCTTGGACACCCTCTAGTCTCCTCGCAACCCCTGTAGATTTCTCCCTTCTTCCCCAGAGGCATTTCTAGACCATGTAGACACCTTAGTGCCCCTCTAGTGCACTCTGGACCCCTCTTTTCCACAGATTTGGGCCCCCCAGCTCTCCTTTGGGCCCCCAGGCCCCTTAGCCACCATCTGGTCTTCTCGCAACCGCTCCAGATTTCTCCCTTCTTCCCCAGAGGCATTTCTGGACCATGTAGACACCTTAGCATCCCTCTAGTGCGCTCTGGACCCCTCTTTTCCACAGAATGCCCCTCCCCAGCTCTCTTCTGGCCCCCCAGACCCCTTAGACCCCCTCTAGTCTCCTCGCAACCCCTCCAGATTTCTCCCTTCTTCCCCAGAGGCATTTCTTGACTATGTAGACACCTTAGCACCCCTCTAGTGCGCTCTGGACCCTTCTTTTCCACAGAATTGGGATACCCAGATATCTTTGGGATCTCCAGACCCCTTAGACAGCATCTAGTCTCCTCGCAACCCCTCCAGATTTCTCCCTTTTTCCCCAGAGGCATTTATTGAGCGTGTAGATGCCTTAGCACCCCTCTAGTGTGCTCTGGACCACTCTTTTCCACAGAATGGGCCCCGACAGCTCTTTTCTGGCCCCCCAGACGCCTTAGACACCCTCTAGTGTGCTCACAACCCTTCCAGATTTCTTCCTTCTTTCCCAGAGGCATTTCTTGACAGTGTAGATGACTTAGCGCCCCTCTACTGCACTTTGGAGCCTTCTTTTCCACAGAATTTGGCCCCCCAGCTCTCTTTTGTCCCCCAGGCCCCTTAGACACGCTCTAATTTGCTAGAAGCTCCTCCAGACTGCTCCCTTCTTCCCCAGAGGCATTTCTTGACAGTGTAGACGCCGTAGCACCCCTCTAGTGCACTCTGGACCCCTCTTTGCCACAGAATTCGGCCCCCCAGCTGTCTGCTGGCCCCCCAGACGCTTTAGACACCCTCTAGTCTCCTCGCAACCCCTCCAGATTTCTCCCTTCTTCCCCAGAGGCATTTCTTGACAGTGTAGACGCCTTGGCACCCCTCTAGTGTGCTCTGGACCCCTCTTTTCCACAGAATGGGGCCCCCCCGATCTCTTCTGCTCTCCAGACCCCTTAGACACCCTCTAGTCTCCTCGCAGCCCCTCCAGATTTCTCCCTTCTTCCCCAGAGGCATTTCTTGACAGTGTAGACACCTTAGCACCCCTCTAGTGCGCTCTGGACCCCTCTTTTCCACAGAATGGGGCCCCCAGCTCTCTTCTGCGCCCCCAGACCCCTTAGACACCCTCTAGGCTCCTCGCAACCCCTCCAGATTTCTCCCTTCTTCCCCAGAGGTATTTCTGGACAATGTAGATGCTTTAGCACCCCTCTAATGTGTTCTGGACACCTCTTTTCCACAGAATTGGGCCCTCCAGATATTTTTGGAACTTCCAGACCGCTTAGATACTCTCTAGTCTCCTCGCAACCCCTCCAGATTTCTCCCTTTTTCCCCAGAGGCATTTCTGGACCATGTAGACGCCTTACCACCCCTGTAGTGCGCCCTGGACCCCTCTTTTCCACAGAATGGGGCCCCGCACCTCTTTTCCGGCCCCTCAGACTCCTTAGACACCCTCTAGTCTCCTCACAACCCCTCCAGATTTCTCCCTTCTTACCCCAGATATTTCTAGATCATGCAGACACCTTAGCACCCCTCTAGTGCACTCTGGACCCCTCTTTTCCACAGAATGGGCCCCCCAGCTCTCTTCTGGCCCCCCAGACCTCTTAGACACCCTCTAGTCTCCTTGCAACCCCTCCAGATTTCTCCCTTCTTCCCCAGAGGCATTTCTGGACCATGTAGACGCCTTAGCACCCCTCTAGTGCGCTCTGGACCCCTCTTTTCCATAGAATTGGGCCCCCCCAGCTCTCTTCTGGCCCCCCAGACCCCTTAGACACCCTCTAGTCTCCTCGCAACCCCTCCAGATTTCTCCTTTCTTTCCCAGAGCCATTTCTTGACAGTGTAGACACCTTAGCACCCCTCTTCTGCACTCTGAACCCCTCTTTTCCACAGATTGGGTCCCCCCAGATATCATTGGGATCTCCAGACCCCTTAGACACCCTCTAGTCTCCTCGCAACCCCTCCAGATTGCTCCCTTCTTCCCCAGAGCCATTTCTGGACCATGTAGATGCCTTAACACCCCTCTTCTGCACTCTGAACCCCTCTTTTCCACAGAATGGGCCCCCCCCGATCTCTTCTGCTCCCCAGACCCCTTAGACACCCTCTAGTCTCCTCGCAGCCCCTCCAGATTTCTCCCTTCTTCCCCAGAGGCATTTCTTGACAGTGTAGACACCTTAGCACCCCTCTAGTGCGCTCTGGACCCCTCTTTTCCACAGAATTGGACCCCCAGCCCTCTTCTGGCCCCCCGGACCCCTTAGACACCCTCTAGTCTCCTCGCAGCCCCTCCAGATTTCTCCCTTCTTCCCCAGAGCCATTTCTTGACCAAGCAGACGACTTAGCACCCCTCTAGTGCACTCTGGACCCCTCTTTTCCATAGAATTGGACCCCCAGCCCTCTTCTGGCCCCCCGGACCCTTTAGACACCCTCTAGTATCCTCGCAACCCCTCCAGATTTCTCTTTTCTTCCCCAGAGCCATTTCTTGACCCTGTAGACGCCTTAGCACCACTCTAGTGCGCTCTGGACCCCTCTTTTCCACAGAATTGGGCCCCCCAGCTCTCTTCTGGCCCCCCAGGCCCCTCTAGACCCTCTAATGTGCTAGAAACTCCTCCAGACTGCTCCCTTCTTCCCCAGAGGCATTTCTTGACAGTGTAGACGCCTTAGCACCACTCTAGTGCACTCTGGACCCCTCTTTTCCACAGAATGGGGCCCCCCAGATCTCTTCTGGGCCCCCAGAGCCCTTAGACACCCTCTAGTCTCCTTGCAACCCGTCCAGATTTCTCCCTTGTTCCTCAGAGCTATTTCTTGACAGTGTAGACCCCCTAGCACCCCTCTAGTGCACTCTGGACCCCTCTTCTCCACAGATTTGGGCCATCCAGATATCTATGGTACCTCCAGACCCCTTAAACACCCTCTAGTCTCCTCACAACCCCTCCAGATTTCTCCTTTCTTTCCCAGAGGCATTTCTTGACAGTGTAGATGCCTTAGCACCTCTCTAGTGCGTGCTGGACCTCTCTGTTCCACAGAATTGTGCCCCCCCAGCTCTCTTCTGGCCCCCGAGACCCCTTAGACACCCTCTAGTCTCCTCGCAACCCCTCCAGATTTCTCCCTTCTTCCCCAGAGGCATTTCTGGACCATGTAGATGCCTTAGCACCCCTCTAGTGCGCTCTGGACCGCTCTTTTCCATAGAATTGGGCCCCCCCAGCTCTCTTCTGGCCCCCGAGACGCCGTAGACACCCTCTAGTCTCCTGGCAATCTCTCCAGATTTCTCCTTTCTTCCCCAGAGGCATTTCTTGACCAAGTAGACGCCTTAGCACCCCTCTAGTGCACTCTGGACCCCTCTTTTCTACGGAATGGGCCCCCCCCAGCTCTCTTCTGGCCCCCGAGACGCCGTAGACACCCTCTAGTCTCCTGGCAATCCCTCCAGATTTCTCCTTTTTTCCCCAGAGGCATTTCTTGTCAGTGTAGACGCCTTAGCACCCCTCTAGTGCACTCTGGACCCCTCTTTTCCACAGATTGGGTCCCCCCAGATATCATTGGGATCTCCAGACCCCTTAGACACCCTCTAGTCTCCTCGCAACCCCTCCAGATTTCTCCCTTCTTCCCCAGAGCCATTTCTGGACCATGTAGATGCCTTAACACCCCTCTTCTGCACTCTGAACCCCTCTTTTCCACAGAATGGGGCCCCCCCGATCTCTTCTGCTCCCCAGACCCCTTAGACACCCTCTAGTCTCCTCGCAGCCCCTCCAGATTTCTCCCTTCTTCCCCAGAGGCATTTCTTGACAGTGTAGACACCTTAGCACCCCTCTAGTGCGCTCTGGACCCCTCTTTTCCACAGAATGGGGCCCCCAGCTCTCTTCTGCGCCCCCAGACCCCTTAGACATTTTCTAGTCTCCTCGCAACCCCTCCAGATTTCTCCCTTCTTCCCCAGAGGCATTTCTGGACCATGTAGACGCCTTAGCACCCCTCTAGTGCGCTCTGGACCCCTCTTTTCCATAGAATTGGGCCCCCCCAGCTCTCTTCTGGCCCCCCAGACCCCTTAGACACCCTCTAGTCTCCTCGCAACCCCTCCAGATTTCTCCTTTCTTTCCCAGAGCCATTTCTTGACAGTGTAGACGCCTTAGCACCCCTCTAGTGCACTCTGGACCCCTCTTTTCCTCAGATTGGGTCCCCCCAGATATCATTGGGATCTCCAGACCCCTTAGACACCCTCTAGTCTCCTCGCAACCCCTCCAGATTGCTCCCTTCTTCCCCAGAGCCATTTCTGGACCATGTAGATGCCTTAACACTCCTCTTCTGCCCTCTGAACCCCTCTTTTCCACAGAATGGGGCCCCCCCGATCTCTTCTGCTCCCCAGACCCCTTAGACACCCTCTAGTCTCCTCGCAGCCCCTCCAGATTTCTCCCTTCTTCCCCAGAGGCATTTCTTGACAGTGTAGACCCCTTAGCACCCCTCTAGTGCGCTCTGGACCCCTCTTTTCCACAGAATGGGCCCCCTAGCTCTCTTCTGCCCCCCAGACCCCTTAGACATTTTCTAGTCTCCTCGCAACCCCTCCAGATTTCTCCCTTCTTCCCCAGAGGTATTTCTGGACAATGTAGATGCTTTAGCACCCCTCTAATGTGTTCTGGACACCTCTTTTCCACAGAATTGGGCCCTCCAGATATTTTTGGAACTTCCAGACCCCTTAGATACTCTCTAGTCTCCTCGCAACCCCTCCAGATTTCTCCCTTTCTCCCCAGAGGCATTTCTGGACCATGTAGACGCCTTACCAACCCTGTAGTGCGCCCTGGACCCCTCTTTTCCACAGAATCGGGCCCCGCACCTCTTTTCCGGCCCCTCAAACTCCTTAGACACCCTCTAGTCTCCTCGTAATCCCTCCAGATTTCTCCCTTCTTACCCCAGATATTTCTAGATCATGCAGACACCTTAGCACCCCTCTAGTGCACTCTGGACCCCTCTTTTCCACAGAATGGGCCCCCCAGCTCTCTTCTGGCCCCCCAGACCTCTTAGACACCCTCTAGTCTCCTTGCAACCCCTCCAGATTTCTCCCTTCTTCCCCAGAAGCATTTCTGGAGCATGTAGACGCCTTAGCATCCCTGTAGTGCGCTCTGGATCCCTCTTTTCCACAGAATGGGAACCCCAGCTCTCTTCTGTGCCACCAGACCCGTTAGACCGTCTCTAGTCCTCTCGCAACCCCTCCAGATTTCGCCCTTCTTCCCCAGAGGCATTTCTGGACCATTTAGACACCTTAGCATCCCTGTAGTGCGCTCTGGACCCCTCTTTGCCACACAATGGGCCCCCCCAGCTCTCTTCTGGGCCACCAGACCCGTTAGACCGTCTCTAGTCCCCTCGCAACCCCTCCAGATTTCGCCCTTCTTCCCCAGAGGCATTTCTGGAGCATGTAGACCCATCAGCACACCTCTAGTACGCTCTGGACCCCTCTTTGCCACAGAATGGCCCCCCTCCCCCCCAGCTCTCTTGTGGGCCTCTAGCCCTCTTAGACACCCTCTATGGTCCTCGCCAGCCCCTCCAGATTTCTCTCTTCTTCCCCAGAGGCATTTCTTGACAGTGTAGACACCTTAGCATCCCTCTAGTGCACTCTGGACCCCTCTTTTCCACAGAATGGGGCCCCCCAGATCTCTTCTGTCTCCCCGGACCCCTTAGACACCCTCTAGTCTCCTCGCAACCCCTCCAGATTGCTCCCTTCTTCCCCAGAGGCATTTCTTGACAGTGTAGATGCTTTAGCACCCCTTTAGTGTGCTCTGGACCCCTCTTTTCCACAGAATGCCCCCCCCAGCTCTCTTCTGGCTCCCCAGGCCCCTTAGACACCCTCTAGTCTCCTCGCCACCCTTCCAGATTGCTCCCTTTTTCCCCAGAGCCATTTCTCGACCATTTAGATGCCTTAGCACCCCTCTAGTGCGCTCTGGATCCCTCTTTTCCACAGAATGGGGCCCCCCCGATCTCTTCTGCTCCCCCAGACCCCTTAGACACCCTCTAGGCTGCTCGCATCCCTTCCAGATTTCTCCTTTCTTCCCCAGAGGCATTTCTGGATAGTGTAGACACCTTAGCACCCCTCTAGTGCACTCTGGACCCCTCTTTTCTGCAGGATTGGGCTCCCCCCAGGTCTTTTCTGTCCCCCCAGACTCCTTAGACGCCCTCTAGTGTGCTCGCAACTCCTCCAGATTTCTCCCTTCTTCCCCAGAGCCATTTCAGGACCATGTAGACACCTTAGCACCCCTCTAGTGCGCTCTGGATTCCTCTTTTCCACAGAAAGGGGCCCCACAGCCCTCTTCTGGCCCCCCAGGCCCCTTGGACACCCCCTAGTCTCCTGGCAATCCCTCCAGATTTCTCCTTTCTTCCCCAGAGGCATTTCTTGAGTGTGTAGACGCCTTAGCAGCCCTCTAGTGTGCTCTGGACCACTCTTTTCCACAGAATGGGCCCCGACAGCTCTCTTCTGGCCCCCCAGACGCCTTGGACACCCTCTAGTGTGCTCACAACCCTTCCAGATTTCTCCCTTCTTTCCTGGAGGCATTTCTTGACAGTGTAGATGACTTAGCGCCCCTCTACTGCACTTTGGAGCCTTCTTTTCCACAGAATGGGGCCCCCCAGCTCTCTTGTGTCCCCCAGGCCCCTTAGACACCCTCTAATGTGCTAGAAGCTCCTCCAGATTGCTCCCTTCTTCGCCAGAGGCATTTCTTGACAGTGTAGACGCCGTAGCACCCCTCTAGTGCACTCTAGACCCCTCTTTGCCACAGAATTCGGCCCCCCAGCTGTCTGCTGGCCCCCCAGGCCCCTTAGACACCCTCTAGTCTCCTCGCAACCCCTCCAGATTTCTCCCTTCTTCCCCAGAAGCATTTATGGACAGTGTAGACGCCTTAGCACCCCTCTAGTATGCTCTGGACCCTTCTTTTCCACAGAATCGGGCCCCCCAGCTCTCTTCTCGCCCCCCAGACGCTTTAGACACCCCCTAGTCTCCTCGCCACCCTTCCAGATTTCTCCCTTCTTCCCCGGAGGCATTTCTGGACCATGTAGACATCTTGGCACCCCTCTAGTGCGTTCTGGAGCCCTCTTTTCCACAGAATGGGCCCCCCAGCTCTCTTCTGGCTCCCCAGGCCCCTTAGACGCCCTCCAGTCTCCTCACAACCCCTCCAGATTTCTCCCTTCTTTCCCAGAGGCATTTCTAGACCATGTAGACACCTTAGCACCCCTCTAGTGCGCTCTGGACCCCTCTTTTCCACAGAATGCCCCCCCCCCCAGCTCTCTTCTGCCCCCCCCAGACCCTTTAGACACGCTCTAATCTCCTCGCAACCCCTCCAGATTGCTCCCTTCTTCCCCAGAGGCATTTCTTGACAGTGTAGATGCCTTAGCACCCCTCTAGTGCACTCTGGACCCCTCTTTTTCACAGAATTGGGCCCCCCAGATATCCTTGGGACCTCCAGATCCCTTAGACACCCTCTAGTCTCCTCGCAACCCCTCCAGATTTCTCCCTTCTTCCCCAGAGCCATTTCTTGACAGTGTAGACGCTTTAGCACCCCTCTAGTGCGCTCTGGACCCCTCTTTTCCACAGAATGGGGCCCCCAGCTCTCTTCTGCGCCCCCAGACCCCTTAGACACCCTCTAGTCTCCTCGCAACCCCTCCACATTTCTCCCTTCTTCCCCCAGAGGCATTTCTGGACCATGTAGACACCTTAGCACCCCTCTAGTGCGCTCTGGACCCCTCTTTGCCACAGAATTGGGCCCCCCGGCTCTCTTCTGGCCCCCCAGGCCCCTTAGACATCCTCTAGTCTCCTCGCAACTCCTCCAGATTTCTCCCTTCTTCCGCAGAGGCATTTCTTGACAGTGTAGACGCCTTAGCACCCCTCTAGTGCACTCTGGACCCCTCTTTTCCACAGAATGGGGCCCCCCAGCTCTCTTCTGCTCCCCCAGAGCCCTTAGATCCCCTCCAGTCTCCTCGCAACTCCTCCAGATTTCTCCCTTGTTCCTCAGAGCTATTTCCTGACAGTGTAGACCCCTTAGCACCCCTCTAGTGCGCTCTGGACCCCTCTTTTCCACAGAATGGGCCCCCTAGCTCTCTTCTGCCCCCCAGACCCCTTAGACATTTTCTAGTCTCCTCGCAACCCCTCCAGATTTCTCCCTTCTTCCCCAGAGGTATTTCTGGACAATGTAGATGCTTTAGCACCCCTCTAATGTGTTCTGGACACCTCTTCTCCACAGAATTGGGCCCTCCAGATATTTTTGGAACTTCCAGACCCCTTAGATACTCTCTAGTCTCCTCGCAACCCCTCCAGATTTCTCCCTTTTTCCCCAGAGGCATTTCTGGACCATGTAGACGCCTTACCACCCCTGTAGTGCGCCCTGGACCCCTCTTTTCCACAGAATCGGGCCCCGCACCTCTTTTCCGGCCCCTCAAACTCCTTAGACACCCTCTAGTCTCCTCGTAATCCCTCCAGATTTCTCCCTTCTTACCCCAGATATTTCTAGATCATGCAGACACCTTAGCACCCCTCTAGTGCACTCTGGACCCCTCTTTTCCACAGAATGGGCCCCCCAGCTCTCTTCTGGCCCCCCAGACCTCTTAGACACCCTCTAGTCTCCTTGCAACCCCTCCAGATTTCTCCCTTCTTCCCCAGAAGCATTTCTGGAGCATGTAGACGCCTTAGCATCCCTGTAGTGCGCTCTGGATCCCTCTTTTCCACAGAATGGGAACCCCAGCTCTCTTCTGTGCCACCAGACCCGTTAGACCGTCTCTAGTCCTCTCGCAACCCCTCCAGATTTCGCCCTTCTTCCCCAGAGGTATTTCTGGACCATTTAGACACCTTAGCATCCCTGTAGTGCGCTCTGGACCCCTCTTTGCCACACAATGGGCCCCCCCAGCTCTCTTCTGGGCCACCAGACCCGTTAGACCGTCTCTAGTCCCCTCGCAACCCCTCCAGATTTCGCCCTTCTTCCCCAGAGGCATTTCTGGAGCATGTAGACCCATCAGCACACCTCTAGTACGCTCTGGACCCCTCTTTGCCACAGAATGGCCCCCCTCCCCCCCAGCTCTCTTGTGGGCCTCTAGCCCTCTTAGACACCCTCTATGGTCCTCGCCAGCCCCTCCAGATTTCTCTCTTCTTCCCCAGAGGCATTTCTTGACAGTGTAGACACCTTAGCATCCCTCTAGTGCACTCTGGACCCCTCTTTTCCACAGAATGGGGCCCCCCAGATCTCTTCTGTCTCCCCGGACCCCTTAGACACCCTCTAGTCTCCTCGCAACCCCTCCAGATTGCTCCCTTCTTCCCCAGAGGCATTTCTTGACAGTGTAGATGCTTTAGCACCCCTTTAGTGTGCTCTGGACCCCTCTTTTCCACAGAATGCCCCCCCCAGCTCTCTTCTGGCTCCCCAGGCCCCTTAGACACCCTCTAGTCTCCTCGCAACCCCTCCAGATTGCTCCCTTTTTCCCCAGAGCCATTTCTCGACCATTTAGATGCCTTAGCACCCCTCTAGTGCACTCTGGACCCCTCTTTTCCACAGAATGGGGCCCCCCCGATCTCTTCTGCTCCCCCAGACCCCTTAGACACCCTCTAGGCTGCTCGCATCCCTTCCAGATTTCTCCTTTCTTCCCCAGAGGCATTTCTGGATAGTGTAGACACCTTAGCACCCCTCTAGTGCACTCTGGACCCCTCTTTTCTGCAGGATTGGGCTCCCCCCAGGTCTTTTCTGTCCCCCCAGACTCCTTAGACGCCCTCTAGTGTGCTCGCAACTCCTCCAGATTTCTCCCTTCTTCCCCAGAGCCATTTCAGGACCATGTAGACACCTTAGCACCCCTCTAGTGCGCTCTGGATTCCTCTTTTCCACAGAAAGGGGCCCCACAGCCCTCTTCTGGCCCCCCAGGCCCCTTGGACACCCCCTAGTCTCCTGGCAATCCCTCCAGATTTCTCCTTTCTTCCCCAGAGGCATTTCTTGAGTGTGTAGACGCCTTAGCAGCCCTCTAGTGTGCTCTGGACCACTCTTTTCCACAGAATGGGCCCCGACAGCTCTCTTCTGGCCCCCCAGACGCCTTGGACACCCTCTAGTGTGCTCACAACCCTTCCAGATTTCTCCCTTCTTTCCCAGAGGCATTTCTTGACAGTGTAGATGACTTAGCGCCCCTCTACTGCACTTTGGAGCCTTCTTTTCCACAGAATGGGGCCCCCCAGCTCTCTTGTGTCCCCCAGGCCCCTTAGACACCCTCTAATGTGCTAGAAGCTCCTCCAGACTGCTCCCTTCTTCGCCAGAGGCATTTCTTGACAGTGTAGACGCCGTAGCACCCCTCTAGTGCACTCTAGACCCCTCTTTGCCACAGAATTCGGCCCCCCAGCTGTCTGCTGGCCCCCCAGGCCCCTTAGACACCCTCTAGTCTCCTCGCAACCCCTCCAGATTTCTCCCTTCTTCCCCAGAAGCATTTATGGACAGTGTAGACGCCTTAGCACCCCTCTAGTATGCTCTGGACCCTTCTTTTCCACAGAATCGGGCCCCCCAGCTCTCTTCTCGCCCCCCAGACGCTTTAGACACCCCCTAGTCTCCTCGCCACCCTTCCAGATTTCTCCCTTCTTCCCCGGAGGCATTTCTGGACCATGTAGACATCTTGGCACCCCTCTAGTGCGTTCTGGAGCCCTCTTTTCCACAGAATGGGCCCCCCAGCTCTCTTCTGGCTCCCCAGGCCCCTTAGACGCCCTCCAGTCTCCTCACAACCCCTCCAGATTTCTCCCTTCTTTCCCAGAGGCATTTCTAGACCATGTAGACACCTTAGCACCCCTCTAGTGCGCTCTGGACCCCTCTTTTCCACAGAATGCCCCCCCCCAGCTCTCTTCTGCCCCCCCCAGACCCTTTAGACACGCTCTAATCTCCTCGCAACCCCTCCAGATTGCTCCCTTCTTCCCCAGAGGCATTTCTTGACAGTGTAGATGCCTTAGCACCCCTCTAGTGCACTCTGGACCCCTCTTTTTCACAGAATTGGGCCCCCCAGATATCCTTGGGACCTCCAGATCCCTTAGACACCCTCTAGTCTCCTCGCAACCCCTCCAGATTTCTCCCTTCTTCCCCAGAGCCATTTCTTGACAGTGTAGACGCTTTAGCACCCCTCTAGTGCGCTCTGGACCCCTCTTTTCCACAGAATGGGGCCCCCAGCTCTCTTCTGCGCCCCCAGACCCCTTAGACACCCTCTAGTCTCCTCGCAACCCCTCCACATTTCTCCCTTCTTCCCCCAGAGGCATTTCTGGACCATGTAGACACCTTAGCACCCCTCTAGTGCGCTCTGGACCCCTCTTTGCCACAGAATTGGGCCCCCCGGCTCTCTTCTGGCCCCCCAGGCCCCTTAGACATCCTCTAGTCTCCTCGCAACTCCTCCAGATTTCTCCCTTCTTCCGCAGAGGCATTTCTTGACAGTGTAGACGCCTTAGCACCCCTCTAGTGCACTCTGGACCCCTCTTTTCCACAGAATGGGGCCCCCCAGCTCTCTTCTGCTCCCCCAGAGCCCTTAGATCCCCTCCAGTCTCCTCGCAACTCCTCCAGATTTCTCCCTTCTTCCCCAGAGGCATTTCTTGACAGTGTAGATGCCTTAGCACCCCTGTAGTGCACTCTGGACCCCTCTTTTCCACAGAATGGGGCCCCCCAGATCTCTTCTGGGCCCCCAGAGCCCTTAGACACCCTCTAGTCTCCTTGCAACCCGTCCAGATTCCTCCCTTGTTCCTCAGAGCTATTTCCTGACAGTGTAGACCCCCTAGCACCCCTCTAGTGCACTCTGGACCCCTCTTCTCCACAGATTTGGGCCACCCAGATATCTTTTGTATCTCCAGGCCCCTTACACACCCTCTAGTCTCCTCGCTATCCCTCCAGATTTCTCCTTTCTTCCCCAGAGGCATTTCTAGACCATGTAGACCCCTTAGCACCCCTCTAGCACGCTCTGGAGCCGTCTTTTTTACAGAATGGGGCTCCCCAGATATCTTTGGGACCTCCAGACCCCTTAGATCCCCTCTAGTCTTCTTGGCACCCCTACAGATTTCTCCCTTCTTCCCCAGAGCCTTTTCTTGACTATGTAGACACCTTAGCACCCCTCTAGTGTGCTCTGGACCCCTCTTTTCCACAGAATTGGGCCACCCAGATATCTCTGGGACCTCCAGACTCCTTAGACACGCTCTAGTCTTCTTGCAATCCCTCCACATTTCTCCCTTCTTCCCCAGAGGCATTTCTGGACCATGTAGACACCTTAGCACCCCTCTAGTGCGCTCTGGACCCTTCTTTTCCAAAGAATTGGGCCACCCAGCTGTCTTTGGGCCCCCCAGCCCCCTTAGACACCCTCTAGTCTCCTCACAACCCCTCCAGATTTCTCCTTTTTTTCCCCAGAGCCATTTCTTGACCAAGCAGACGACTTAGCACCCCTCTAGTGCGCTCTGGACCCCTCTTTTCCACAGAATTGGGCCCCCCAGCCCTCTTCTGGCCCCCCGGACCCTTTAGAGACCCTTTAGACACCCTCTAGTCTCCTCGCAACCCCTCCAGATTTCTCCCTTCTTCCCCAGAGGCATTTCTGGACCATGTAGACACCTTACCACCCCTCTAGTGCACTCTGGACCCCTCTTTTCCACAGAATGGGGCCCCACAGCTCTCTTCTGGCCCCTCAGACCCCTTAGACACCGTCTAGTCTCCTCGCAACCCCTGCAGATTTCTCCCTTCTTCCCCAGAGGCATTTCTGGACCATGTAGACCCCTTAGCACCCCTCTAGTGCGCTCTGGACCCCTCTTTGCCACAGAATGGGCCCCCCCAGCTCTCTTCTGGACCCCAGACCCCTTGGACCCCCTCTAGTCTCCTCGCAACCCCTCCAGATTTCTCCCTTCTTCCCCAGAGACATTTTTTGACAGTGTAGATGCCTTAGCACCCCTCTAGTGTGCTCTGGACCCCTCTTTTCCACAGAATTGGGCCACCCACATATCTTTTGGATCTCCAGGCCCCTTACACACCCTCTAGTCTCCTGGCAACCCCTCCAGATTTCTCCCTTCTTCCCCAGAGGCATTTCTAGACCATGTAGACCCCTTAGCACCCCTCTAGCACGCTCTGGAGCTGTCTTTTTTACAGAATGGGGCTCCCCAGATATCTTTGGGACCTCCAGACCCCTTAGATCCCCTCTAGTCTTCTTGGCACCCCTCCAGATTTCTCCCTTCTTCCCCAGAGACATTTTTTGACAGTGTAGATGCCTTAGCACCCCTCTAGTGTGCTCTGGACCCCTCTTTTCCACAGAATGGGGCCCCGCAGCTCTCTTCTGGGCTTCTAGCCCTGTTAGACACCCTCTAGTCTCCTTGCAATCCCTCCAGATTTCTCCCTTCTTCCCCAGAGGCATTTCTTGACTATGTAGACCCCTTAGCACCCCTCTAGTGTGCTCTGGACCCCTCTTTCCCACAGAATTGGGCCACCCAGATATCTTTTGGACCTCCAGACTCCTTAGACACCCTCTAGTCTCCTCGCAACCCCTCCAGATTTCTCCCGTCTTCTCCAGAGGCATTTCTGGACCATGTAGACACCTTAGCACCCCTCTAGTGCGCTCTGGACCCCTCTTTTCCACAGAATTGGGCCACCCAGATATCTTTGGGCCCCCCAGACCCCTTAGACACCCTCTAGTCTCCTCACAACCCCTCCAGATTTCTCCCTTCTTCCCCAGAGGCATTTCTTGACAGTGTAGACGCCTTAGCACCCTTCTAGTGCACTCTGGACCCCTCTTTTCCACAGAATTGGACCCCCAGCCCTCTTCTGGCACCCCGGACCCTTTAGACACCCTCTAGTATCCTCGCAACCCCTCCAGATTTCTCCTTTCTTCCCCAGAGCCATTTCTTGACCCTGTAGACGCCTTAGCACCACTCTAGTGCGCTCTGGACCCCTCTTTTCCACAGAATGGGGCCCCCCAGCTCTCTTCTGGCCCCCCAGGCCCCTCTAGACCCTCTAATGTGCTAGAAACTCCTCCAGACTGCTCCCTTCTTCCCCAGAGGCATTTCTTGACAGTGTAGACGCCTTAGCACCACTCTAGTGCACTCTGGACCCCTCTTTTCCACAGAATGGGGCCCCCCAGATCTCTTCTGGGCCCCCAGAGCCCTTAGACACCCTCTAGTCTCCTTGCAACCCGTCCAGATTTCTCCCTTGTTCCTCAGAGCTATTTCTTGACAGTGTAGACCCCCTAGCACCCCTCTAGTGCACTCTGGACCCCTCTTCTCCACAGATTTGGGCCATCCAGATATCTATGGTACCTCCAGACCCCTTAAACACCCTCTAGTCTCCTCACAACCCCTCCAGATTTCTCCTTTCTTTCCCAGAGGCATTTCTTGACAGTGTAGATGCCTTAGCACCTCTCTAGTGCGTGCTGGACCTCTCTGTTCCACAGAATTGTGCCCCCCCAGCTCTCTTCTGGCCCCCCAGTCCCCTTAGACACCCTCTAGTCTCCTCGCAACCCCTCCAGATTTCTCCCTTCTTCCCCAGAGGCATTTCTGGACCATGTAGACGCCTTAGCACCCCTCTAGTGCGCTCTGGACCCCTCTTTTCCATAGAATTGGGCCCCCCCAGCTCTCTTCTGGCCCCCCAGACCCCTTAGACACCCTCTAGTCTCCTCGCAACCCCTCCAGATTTCTCCTTTCTTTCCCAGAGCCATTTCTTGACAGTGTAGACGCCTTAGCACCCCTCTAGTGCACTCTGGACCCCTGTTTTCTACGGAATGGCCCCCCCCCCAGCTCTCTTCTGGCCCCCGAGACGCCGTAGACACCCTCTAGTCTCCTGGCAATCCCTCCAGATTTCTCCTTTCTTCCCCAGAGGCATTTCTTGACCAAGTAGACGCCTTAGCACCCCTCTAGTGCACTCTGGACCCCTCTTTTCTACGGAATGGGCCCCCCCCAGCTCTCTTCTGGCCCCCGAGACGCCGTAGACACCCTCTAGTCTCCTGGCAATCCCTCCAGATTTCTCCTTTTTTCCCCAGAGGCATTTCTTGACAGTGTAGACGCCTTAGCACCCCTCTAGTGCACTCTGGACCCCTCTTTTCCACAGATTGGGTCCCCCCAGATATCATTGGGATCTCCAGACCCCTTAGACACCCTCTAGGCTCCTCGCAACCCCTCCAGATTTCTCCCTTCTTCCCCAGAGCCATTTCTTGACAGTGTAGACGCTTTAGCACCCCTCTAGTGCGCTCTGGACCCCTCTTTTCCACAGAATGGGGCCCCCAGCTCTCTTCTGCGCCCCCAGACCCCTTAGACACCCTCTAGTCTCCTCGCAACCCCTCCACATTTCTCCCTTCTTCCCCCAGAGGCATTTCTGGACCATGTAGACACCTTAGCACCCCTCTAGTGCGCTCTGGACCCCTCTTTTCCACACAGTTGGGCCCCGCAGCTCTCTTCTGGCCCCCCAGGCCCCTTAGACACCCTCTAGTCTCCTCGCAACTCCTCCAGATTTCTCCCTTCTTCCGCAGAGGCATTTCTTGACAGTGTAGACGCCTTAGCACCCCTGTAGTGCGCTCTGGACCCCTCTTTTCCACAGAATGGGGCCCCCCAGATCTCTTCTGGGCCCCCAGAGCCCTTAGACACCCTCTAGTCTCCTTGCAACCCGTCCAGATTCCTCCCTTGTTCCTCAGAGCTATTTCTTGACAGTGTAGACCCCCTAGCACTCCTCTAGTGCACTCTGGACCCCTCTTCTCCACAGATTTGGGCCACCCAGATATCTTTTGTATCTCCAGGCCCCTTACACACCCTCTAGTCTCCTCGCTATCCCTCCAGATTTCTCCCTTCTTCCCCAGAGGCATTTCTAGACCATGTAGACCCCTTAGCACCCCTCTAGCACGCTCTGGAGCCGTCTTTTTTACAGAATGGGGCTCCCCAGATAACTTTGGGACCTCCAGACCCCTTAGATCCCCTCTAGTCTTCTTGGCACCCCTACAGATTTCTCCCTTCTTCCCCAGAGCCTTTTCTTGACTATGTAGACACCTTAGCACCCCTCTAGTGTGCTCTGGACCCCTCTTTTCCACAGAATTGGGCCACCCAGATATCTCTGGGACCTCCAGACTCCTTAGACACGCTCTAGTCTTCTTGCAATCCCTCCACATTTCTCCCTTCTTCCCCAGAGGCATTTCTGGACCATGTAGACACCTTAGCACCCCTCTAGTGCGCTCTGGACCCTTCTTTTCCAAAGAATTGGGCCACCCAGCTGTCTTTCGGCCCCCCAGCCCCCTTAGACACCCTCTAGTCTCCTCACAACCCCTCCAGATTTCTCCTTTTTTTCCCCAGAGCCATTTCTTGACCAAGCAGACGACTTAGCACCCCTCTAGTGCGCTCTGGACCCCTCTTTTCCACAGAATTGGGCCCCCCAACCCTCTTCTGGCCCCCCGGACCCTTTAGGGACCCTTTAGACACCCCCTAGTCTCCTCGCAATGTCTCCAGATTTCTCCCTTCTTCCCCAGAGGCATTTCTGGACCATGTAGACACCTTACCACCCCTCTAGTGCACTCTGAACCCCTCTTTTCCACAGAATGGGGCCCCACAGCTCTCTTCTGGCCCCTCAGACCCCTTAGACACCCTCTAGTCTCCTCGCAACCCCTGCAGATTTCTCCCTTCTTCCCCAGAGGCATTTCTGGACCATGTAGACCCCTTAGCACCCCTCTAGTGCGCTCTGGAGCTGTCTTTTTTACAGAATGGGGCTCCCCAGATATCTTTGGGACCTCCAGACCCCTTAGATCCCCTCTAGTCTTCTTGGCACCCCTCCAGATTTCTCCCTTCTTCCCCAGAGACATTTTTTGACAGTGTAGATGCCTTAGCACCCCTCTAGTGTGCTCTGGACCCCTCTTTTCCACAGAATGGGGCCCCGCAGCTCTCTTCTGGGCTTCTAGCCCTGTTAGACACCCTCTAGTCTCCTTGCAATCCCTCCAGATTTCTCCCTTCTTCCCCAGAGGCATTTCTTGACTATGTAGACCCCTTAGCACCCCTCTAGTGTGCTCTGGACCCCTCTTTTCCACAGAATTGGGCCACCCAGATATCTTTTGGACCTCCAGACTCCTTAGACACCCTCTAGTCTCCTCGCAACCCCTCCAGATTTCTCCCGTCTTCTCCAGAGGCATTTCTGGACCATGTAGACACCTTAGCACCCCTCTAGTGCGCTCTGGACCCCTCTTTTCCACAGAATTGGGCCACCCAGATATCTTTGGGCCCCCCAGACCCCTTAGACACCCTCTAGTCTCCTCACAACCCCTCCAGATTTCTCCCTTCTTCCCCAGAGGCATTTCTTGACAGTGTAGACGCCTTAGCACCCTTCTAGTGCACTCTGGACCCCTCTTTTCCACAGAATTGGACCCCCAGCCCTCTTCTGGCCCCCCGGACCCTTTAGACACCCTCTAGTATCCTCGCAACCCCTCCAGATTTCTCCTTTCTTCCCCAGAGCCATTTCTTGACCCTGTAGACGCCTTAGCACCACTCTAGTGCGCTCTGGACCCCTCTTTTCCACAGAATGGGGCCCCCCAGCTCTCTTCTGGCCCCCCAGGCCCCTCTAGACCCTCTAATGTGCTAGAAACTCCTCCAGACTGCTCCCTTCTTCCCCAGAGGCATTTCTTGACAGTGTAGACGCCTTAGCACCACTCTAGTGCACTCTGGACCCCTCTTTTCCACAGAATGGGGCCCCCCAGATCTCTTCTGGGCCCCCAGAGCCCTTAGACACCCTCTAGTCTCCTTGCAACCCCTCCAGATTTCTCCCTTGTTCCTCAGAGCTATTTCTTGACAGTGTAGACCCCCTAGCACCCCTCTAGTGCACTCTGGACCCCTCTTCTCCACAGATTTGGGCCATCCAGATATCTATGGTACCTCCAGACCCCTTAAACACCCTCTAGTCTCCTCACAACCCCTCCAGATTTCTCCTTTCTTTCCCAGAGGCATTTCTTGACAGTGTAGATGCCTTAGCACCTCTCTAGTGCGTGCTGGACCTCTCTGTTCCACAGAATTGTGCCCCCCCAGCTCTCTTCTGGCCCCCCAGTCCCCTTAGACACCCTCTAGTCTCCTCGCAACCCCTCCAGATTTCTCCCTTCTTCCCCAGAGGCATTTCTGGACCATGTAGACGCCTTAGCACCCCTCTAGTGCGCTCTGGACCCCTCTTTTCCATAGAATTGGGCCCCCCCAGCTCTCTTCTGGCCCCCCAGACCCCTTAGACACCCTCTAGTCTCCTCGCAACCCCTCCAGATTTCTCCTTTCTTTCCCAGAGCCATTTCTTGACAGTGTAGACGCCTTAGCACCCCTCTAGTGCACTCTGGACCCCTGTTTTCTACGGAATGGCCCCCCCCCCCAGCTCTCTTCTGGCCCCCGAGACGCCGTAGACACCCTCTAGTCTCCTGGCAATCTCTCCAGATTTCTCCTTTCTTCCCCAGAGGCATTTCTTGACCAAGTAGACGCCTTAGCACCCCTCTAGTGCACTCTGGACCCCTCTTTTCTACGGAATGGGCCCCCCCCAGCTCTCTTCTTGCCCCCGAGACGCCGTAGACACCCTCTAGTCTCCTGGCAATCCCTCCAGATTTCTCCTTTTTTCCCCAGAGGCATTTCTTGACAGTGTAGACGCCTTAGCACCCCTCTAGTGCACTCTGGACCCCTCTTTTCCACAGATTGGGTCCCCCCAGATATCATTGGGATCTCCAGACCCCTTAGACACCCTCTAGGCTCCTCGCAACCCCTCCAGATTTCTCCCTTCTTCCCCAGAGCCATTTCTTGACAGTGTAGACGCTTTAGCACCCCTCTAGTGCGCTCTGGACCCCTCTTTTCCACAGAATGGGGCCCCCAGCTCTCTTCTGCGCCCCCAGACCCCTTAGACACCCTCTAGTCTCCTCGCAACCCCTCCACATTTCTCCCTTCTTCCCCCAGAGGCATTTCTGGACCATGTAGACACCTTAGCACCCCTCTAGTGCGCTCTGGACCCCTCTTTTCCACACAGTTGGGCCCCACAGCTCTCTTCTGGCCCCCCAGGCCCCTTAGACACCCTCTAGTCTCCTCGCAACTCCTCCAGATTTCTCCCTTCTTCCGCAGAGGCATTTCTTGACAGTGTAGACGCCTTAGCACCCCTCTAGTGCACTTTGGAGCCTTCTTTTCCACAGAATGGGGCCCCCCAGCTCTCTTCTGCTCCCCCAGAGCCCTTAGATCCCCTCCAGTCTCCTCGCAACTCCTCCAGATTTCTCCCTTCTTCCCCAGAGGCATTTCTTGACAGTGTAGATGCCTTAGCACCCCTGTAGTGCGCTCTGGACCCCTCTTTTCCACAGAATGGGGCCCCCCAGATCTCTTCTGGGCCCCCAGAGCCCTTAGACACCCTCTAGTCTCCTTGCAACCCGTCCAGATTCCTCCCTTGTTCCTCAGAGCTATTTCTTGACAGTGTAGACCCCCTAGCACCCCTCTAGTGCACTCTGGACCCCTCTTCTCCACAGATTTGGGCCACCCAGATATCTTTTGTATCTCCAGGCCCCTTACACACCCTCTAGTCTCCTCGCTATCCCTCCAGATTTCTCCCTTCTTCCCCAGAGGCATTTCTAGACCATGTAGACCCCTTAGCACCCCTCTAGTGCGCTCTGGACCCCTCTTTTCCATAGAATTGGGCCCCCCCAGCTCTCTTCTGGCCCCCCAGACCCCTTAGACAGCTTCTAGTCTCCTGGCAACCCCTTTAGATTTCTCCCTTCTTCCGCAGAGCCATTTCTTGACAGTGTAGACGCTTTAGCACCCCTCTAGTGCGCTCTGGACCCCTCTTTTCCACAGAATGTGGCCCCCCAGCTCTCTTCTGGCCCCCCAGACCCCTTAGACACCCTGTAGTCTCCTCGCAACCCCTCCAGATTTCTCCTTTCTTTCCCAGAGCCATTTCTTGACAGTGTAGACGCTTTAGCACCCCTCTTCTGCACTCTGAACCCCTCTTTTCCACAGAATTGGCCCCCCCCGATCTCTTCTGCTCCCCAGACCCCTTAGACACCCTCTAGTCTCCTCGCAGCCCCTCCAGATTTCTCCCTTCTTCCCCAGAGGCATTTCTTGACAGTGTAGACACCTTAGCACCCCTCTAGTGCACTCTGGACCCCTCCTTTCCACAGAATGGGGCCCCCTAGCTCTCTTCTGCCCCCCAGACCCCTTAGACATTTTCTAGTCTCCTCGCAACCCCTCCAGATTTCTCCCTTCTTCCCCAGAGGTATTTCTGGACAATGTAGATGCTTTAGCACCCCTCTAATGTGTTCTGGACACCTCTTTTCCACAGAATTGGGCCCTCCAGATATTTTTGGAAATTCCAGACCCCTTAGATACTCTCTAGTCTCCTCGCAACCCCTCCAGATTTCTCCCTTTTTCCCCAGAGGCATTTCTGGACCATGTAGACGCCTTACCACCCCTGTAGTGCGCCCTGGACCCCTCTTTTCCACAGAATGGGGCCCCGCACCTCTTTTCCGGCCCCTCAAACTCCTTAGACACCCTCTAGTCTCCTCGTAATCCCTCCAGATTTCTCCCTTCTTACCCCAGATATTTCTAGATCATGCAGACACCTTAGCACCCCTCTAGTGCACTCTGGACCCCTCTTTTCCACAGAATGGGCCCCCCAGCTCTCTTCTGGCCCCCCAGACCTCTTAGACACCCTCTAGTCTCCTTGCAACCCCTCCAGATTTCTCCCTTCTTCCCCAGAAGCATTTCTGGAGCATGTAGACGCCTTAGCATCCCTGTAGTGCGCTCTGGATCCCTCTTTTCCACAGAATGGGAACCCCAGCTCTCTTCTGTGCCACCAGACCCGTTAGACCGTCTCTAGTCCTCTCGCAACCCCTCCAGATTTCGCCCTTCTTCCCCAGAGGCATTTCTGGACCATTTAGACACCTTAGCATCCCTGTAGTGCGCTCTGGACCCCTCTTTGCCACACAATGGGCCCCCCCAGCTCTCTTCTGGGCCACCAGACCCGTTAGACCGTCTCTAGTCCCCTCGCAACCCCTCCAGATTTCGCCCTTCTTCCCCAGAGGCATTTCTGGAGCATGTAGACCCATCAGCACACCTCTAGTACGCTCTGGACCCCTCTTTGCCACAGAATGGCCCCCCTCCCCCCCAGCTCTCTTGTGGGCCTCTAGCCCTCTTAGACACCCTCTATGGTCCTCGCCAGCCCCTCCAGATTTCTCTCTTCTTCCCCAGAGGCATTTCTTGACAGTGTAGACACCTTAGCATCCCTCTAGTGCACTCTGGACCCCTCTTTTCCACAGAATGGGGCCCCCCAGATCTCTTCTGTCTCCCCGGACCCCTTAGACACCCTCTAGTCTCCTCGCAACCCCTCCAGATTGCTCCCTTCTTCCCCAGAGGCATTTCTTGACAGTGTAGATGCCTTAGCACCCCTTTAGTGTGCTCTGGACCCCTCTTTTCCACAGAATGCCCCCCCAGCTCTCTTCTGGCTCCCCAGGCCCCTTAGACACCCTCTAGTCTCCTCGCAACCCCTCCAGATTGCTCCCTTTTTCCCCAGAGCCATTTCTCGACCATTTAGATGCCTTAGCACCCCTCTAGTGCACTCTGGACCCCTCTTTTCCACAGAATGGGGCCCCCCCGATCTCTTCTGCTCCCCCAGACCCCTTAGACACCCTCTAGTCTTCTTGCAATCCCTCCAGATTTCTCCCTTCTTCCCCAGAGGCATTTCTTGACAGTGTAGACCCCTTAGCACCCCTCTAGCACGCTCTGTGGCCGTCTTTTTTACAGAATGGGGCTCCCCAGATATCTTTGGGACCTCCAGACCCCTTAGATCCCCTCTAGTCTTCTTGGCACCCCTACAGATTTCTCCCTTCTTCCCCAGAGCCTTTTCTTGACTATGTAGACACCTTAGCACCCCTCTAGTGTGCTCTGGACCCCTCTTTTCCACAGAATTGGGCCACCCAGATATCTCTGGGACCTCCAGACTCCTTAGACACGCTCTAGTCTTCTTGCAATCCCTCCACATTTCTCCCTTCTTCCCCAGAGGCATTTCTGGACCATGTAGACACCTTAGCACCCCTCTAGTGCGCTCTGGACCCTTCTTTTCCAAAGAATTGGGCCACCCAGCTGTCTTTCGACCCCCCAGCCCCCTTAGACACCCTCTAGTCTCCTCACAACCCCTCCAGATTTCTCCTTTTTTTCCCCAGAGCCATTTCTTGACCAAGCAGACGACTTAGCACCCCTCTAGTGCGCTCTGGAAGCCTCTTTTCCACAGAATTGGGCCCCCCAGCCCTCTTCTGGCCCCCCGGACCCTTTAGGGACCCTTTAGACACCCTCTAGTATCCTCGCAACCCCTCCAGATTTCTCCTTTCTTCCCCAGAGCCATTTCTTGACCCTGTAGACGCCTTAGCACCACTCTAGTACGCTCTGGACCCCTCTTTTCCACAGAATTGGGCTCCCCAGCTCTCTTCTGGCCCCCCAGGCCCCTCTAGACCCTCTAATGTGCTAGAAACTCCTCCAGATTTCTCCCTTCTTCCCCAGAGCCATTTCTTGACTATGTAGACGCTTTAGCACCCCTCTAGTGCGCTCTGGACCCCTCTTTTCCACAGAACTGGGCCCCCCAGCTCTCTTCTGGCCCACCAGGCCCCTTAGACAGCCTCTAGTCTCCTTGCAACCCGTCCAGATTTCTCCCTTCTTCCTCAGAGCCGTTTCTTGACCATGTAGACACCTTAGCACCCCTCTAGTGCACTCTGGACCCCTCTTTTCCACAGAATGGGGCCCCCCAGCTCTCTTCTGTCTCCCCGGACCCCTTAGACACCCTCTAGTCTCCTTGCAACTCCTCCAGATTGCTCCCTTCTTCCCCAGAGGCATTTCTTGACAGTGTAGATGCTTTAGCAACCCTTTAGTGTGCTCTGGACCCCTCTTTTCCACAGAATGCCCCCCCCAGCTCTCTTCTGGCTCCCCAGGCCCCTTAGACACCCTCTAGTCTCCTCGCAACCCCTCCAGATTGCTCCCTTTTTCCCCAGAGCCATTTCTGGACATTTAGATGCCTTAGCACCCCTCTAGTGCACTCTGGACCCCTCTTTTCCACAGAATGGGGCCCCCCGATCTCTTCTGCTCCCCCAGACCCCTTAGACACCCTCTAGGCTGCTCGCATCCCTTCCAGATTTCTCCTTTCCTCCCCAGAGGCATTTCTGGATAATGTAGACACCTTAGCACCCCTCTAGTGCACTCTGGACCCCTCTTTTCTGCAGGATTGGGCTCCCCCCAGGTCTTTTCTGTCCCCCCAGACTCCTTAGACGCCCTCTAGTGTGCTCGCAACCCCTCCAGATTTCTCCCTTCTTCCCCAGAGCCATTTCAGGACCATGTAGACACCTTAGCACCCCTCTAGTGCGCTCTGGACCTCTCTGTTCCACAGAATTGTGCCCCCCCAGCTCTCTTCTGGCCCCCCAGACCCCTTAGACACCTTCTAGTCTCCTGGCAACCCCTTTAGATTTCTCCCTTCTTCCGCAGAGCCATTTCTTGACAGTGTAGACGCTTTAGCACCCCTCTAGTGCGCTCTGGACCCCTCTTTTCCACAGAATGTGGCCCCCCAGCTCTCTTCTGGCCCCCCAGACCCCTTAGACACCCTGTGGTGTGCTCGCAACGTCTCCAGATTTCTCCCTTCTTCCCCAGAGGCATTTCTGGACCATGTAGACACCTTAGCACTCCTCTAGTGCGCTCTGCACCCCTCTTTTCCACAGAATGCCCCCCCCAGCTCTCTTCTGGCTCCCCAGGCCCCTTAGACACCCTCTAGCCTCCTCACAACCCCTCCAGATTTCTCCCTTCTTCCCCCAGAGGCATTTCTGGACCATGTAGACACCTTAGCACCCCTCTAGTGCGCTCTGGACCCCTCTTTGCCACAGAATGGGCCCCCCAGCTCTCTTCTGGACCCCAGACCCCTTAGACCCCCTTTAGTCTTCTCGCAACCCCTCCAGATTTCTCCCTTTTTCCCCAGAGACATTTTTTGACAGTGCAGATGCCTTAGCACCCCTCTAGTGCGCTCTGGACCCCTCTTTTCCACACAGTTGGGCCCCGCAGCTCTCTCCTGGCCCCCCAGGCCCCTTAGACACCCTCTAGTCTCCTTGCAACTCCTCCAGATTTCTCCCTTCTTCCGCAGAGGCATTTCTTGACAGTGTAGACGCCGTAGCACCCCTGTAGTGCACTTTGGGGCCTTCTTTTCCACAGAATGGGGCCCCCCAGCTCTCTTCTGCTCCCCCAGAGCCCTTAGACACCCTCTAGTCTCCTGGCAACCCCTCCAGATTTCTCCCTTCTTCCGCAGAGGCATTTCTTGACAGTGTAGATGCCTTAGCACCCCTGTAGTGCGCTCTGGACCCCTCTTTTCCACAGAATTGGGCCCCGCAGATCTCTTCTGGCCCCCCAGGCCCCTTAGACACCCTCTAGTCTCCTCGCAACCCCTCCAGATTTCTCCCTTCTTTCCCAGAGCCATTTCTGGACCATGTAGACCCATCAGCACCCCTCTAGTGCGCTCTGGACCCCTCTTTGCCACAGAATGGCCCCCCCCATCTCTCTTGTGGGCCTCTAGCCCTCTTAGACAGCCTCTATGGTCCTCGCCAGCCCCTCCAGATTTCTCCCTTCTTCCCCAGAGGCATTTCTTGACAGTGTAGATGCCTTAGCACCCCTCTAGTGCGCTCTGGACCCCTCTTTTCCACAGAATGCCCCCCCCAGATCTCTTCTGGCCCCCCAGGCCCCTTAGACACCCTCTAGTCTCCTCGCAACCCCTCCAGATTTCTCCCTTCTTTCCCAGAGCCATTTCTGGACCATGTAGACCCATCAGCACCCCTCTAGTGCGCTCTGGACCCCTCTTTGCCACAGAATGGCCCCCCCCATCTCTCTTGTGGGCCTCTAGCCCTCTTAGACAGCCTCTATGGTCCTCGCCAGCCCCTCCAGATTTCTCCCTTCTTCCCCAGAGGCATTTCTTGACAGTGTAGATGCCTTAGCACCCCTCTAGTGCGCTCTGGACCCCTCTTTGCCACAGAATGGCCCCCCCCATCTCTCTTGTGGGCCTCTAGCCCTCTTAGACAGCCTCTATGGTCCTCGCCAGCCCCTCCAGATTTCTCCCTTCTTCCCCAGAGGCATTTCTTGACAGTGTAGACGCCTTGGCACCCCTCTAGTGTGCTCTGGACCCCTCTTTTCCACAGAATGGGTCCCCGCACCTCTCTTGTGGGCTTCTAGCCCTGTTAGACACCCTCTAGTCTCCTTGCAATCCCTCCAGATTTCTCCCTTCTTCCCCAGAGGCATTTCTTGACAGTGTAGACCCCTTAGCACCCCTCTAGTGTGCTCTGGACCCCTGTTTTCCACAGAATTGGGCCACCCAGATATCTTTTGGATCTCCAGGCCCCTTACACACCCTCTAGTCTCCTCGCTATCCCTCCAGATTTCTCCCTTCTTCCCCAGAGGCATTTCTAGACCATGTAGACCCCTTAGCACCCCTCTAGCACGCTCTGGAGCCGTCTTTTTTACAGAATGGGGCTCCCCAGATATCTTTGGGACCTGCAGACCCCTTAGATCCCCTCTAGTCTTCTTGGCACCCCTACAGATTTCTCCCTTCTTCCCCAGAGCCTTTTCTTGACTATGTAGACACCTTAGCACCCCTCTAGTGTGCTCTGGACCCCTCTTTTCCACAGAATTGGGCCACCCAGATATCTCTGGGACCTCCAGCCCCCTTAGACACGCTCTAGTCTTCTCGCAACCCCTCCACATTTCTCCTTTCTTCCCCAGAGGCATTTCTGGACCATGTAGACACCTTAGCACCCCTCTAGTGCGCTCTGGACCACTCTTTTCCACAGAATGGGGACCCCAGCTGTCCTCAGGCCCCCCAGGCCCCTTAGACACCCTCTAGTCTAGTGGCAACCCCTCCAGATTTCTCCCTTTTTCCCCAGAGGCATTTCTGGACAGTGTAGATGCCTTAGCACCCCTCTAGTGCACTCTGGACCCCTCTTCTCCACATAATTGGGCCCCCCAGATTTCCTTGGGAACTCCAGACCCCTTAGACACCTTCTAGTCTCCTCGCAACCCCTCCAGATTTCTCCCTTCTTCCCCAGAGGCATTTCTGGACCATGTAGACGCCTTAGCACCCCTCTAGTGCGCTCTGCACTTCTCTGTTCCACAGAATGGGGCTGCCCAGCTGTCTTCTGGCCCCCCAGACCCCTTAGACACCCTCTACTCTCCTCGCAACCACTCCAGATTTCTCCCTTCTTCCCCAGAGGCATTTCTGGACTATGTAGACGCCTTAGCATCCCTGTAGTGCGCTCTGGACCCCTCTTTTCCACAGAATGGGGCCCCCCCAGCTCTCTTCTGGCCCCTCAGACCCCTTAGACACCCTGTGGTGTCTCCTCGCAACGTCTCCAGATTTCTCCCTTCTTCCCCAGAGGCATTTCTGGACCATGTAGACCCCTTAGCACCCCTCTAGTGCGCTCTGGACCCCTCTTTGCCACAGAATCGGCCCCCCCAGCTCTCTTCTGGACCCCAGACCCCTTAGGCCCCCTTTAGTCTCCTCGCAACCCCTCCAGATTTCTCCCTTCTTCCCCAGAGACATTTTTTCACAGTGTAGATGCCTTAGCACCCCTCTAGTGCGCTCTGGACCACTCTTTTCCACAGAATGGGGCCCCCCTGCTCTCTTCGGAAACCTCAGACCCCTTAGACCCCCTCTAGTCTCCTCGCAACCCCTCCAGATTGCTCCCTTCTTCCCCAGAGGTATTTCTAGACAATGCACACAAGTCAGCACCCCTCTAGTGCACTCTGGAACCCTCTCTTGCACAGAATGGGGCCCCCCAGCTCTCTTCTGGCCCCCCAGACCCTTTAGACACCTTCTAGTCTCCTCGCAATCCCTCCAGATATCTCCCTTCTTCCCCAGAGGCATTTCTAGACCGTGTAGACCTGTTAGAACCCCTCTAGTGTGCTCTGGACCCCTCTTTTCTATACAGTTGTGTCCCCCAGATATCTTTGTGACCTCTAGACTCCTTAGACACCCTCTAGTCTCCTTGCAACCCTCCAGATGTCTCTCTTCTTCCCCAGAGGCATTTGTTGACAGGGTAGATGCCTTAGCACCCCTCTAGTGCACTATGGAGCCCTCTGTTACACAGAATTGGGCCCCAGATCTCTTCTGGGCCCCCAGCCCCCTTAGACTCCCTCTAGTCTCCTCGCAACCCCTCCAGATTTCTCCCTTCTTCCCCAGAGGCATTTCTTAACAGTGTAGATGCCTTAGCACTCCTCTAGTGCGCTCTGGACCCCTCTTTTCCACAGAATTGGGCCCCCCTGCTCTCTTCTGGGCCCCCAGTCCCCTTAGACACCTTTTAGTCTCCTGGCAACCCCTCCAGATTTCTCCCTTCTTCCCCAGAGGCATTTGTGGACCATGTAGACGCCTTAGCACCCCTCTAGTGCAGTATGGACCCCTCTTTTCCACATAATTGGTCCCCCAAGATTTCTTTGGGGCCTCCAGACACTTTAGACCCCCTCTAGTCTCCTCGCAACCCCTCCAGATTTCTCCCTTCTTTCCCAGAGGCATTTCTTGACAGTGTAGATGACTTAGCGCCCCTCTACTGCACTTTAGAGCCGCCTTTTCCACAGAATGGGGCCCCCCAGCTCTCTTGTGTCCCCCAGGCCCCTTAGACACCCTCTAATGTGCTAGAAGCTCTTCCAGACTGCTCCCTTCTTCCCCAGAGGCATTTCTTGACAGTGTAGATGCCGTAGCACACCTCTAGTGCACTCTGGACCCCTCTTCTGCACAGAATTCGGCCCCCCAGCTGTCTGCTGGCCCCCCAGGCCCCTTAGACACCCTCTAGTCTCCTCACAACCCCTCCAGATTTCTCCCTTCTTTCCCAGAGGCATTTATGGACAGTGTAGACGCCTTAGCACCCCTCTAGTATGCTCTGGACCCTTCTTTTCCATAGAATCGGGCCCCCCAGCTCTCTTCTCGCCCCCCAGACGCTTTAGACACCCTCTAGTCTCCTCGCCACCCTTCCAGATTTCTCCCTTCTTCCCCGGAGGCATTTCTGGACCATGTAGACATCTTGGCACCCCTCTAGTGCGTTCTGGAGCCCTCTTTTCCACAGAATGGGGCCCCCAGCTCTCTTCTAGCTCCCCAGGCCCCTTAGACACCCTCTAGTCTCCTCGCAACCCCTCCAGATTTCTCCCTTCTTCCCCAGAGGCATTTCTGGACCATGTAGACACCTTAGCACCCCTCTAGTGCGCTCTGGACCCCTCATTGCCACAGAATGGGCCCCCCCAGCTCTCTTCTGGCCCCCCAGGCGCCTTAGACACCCTCTAGTCTCCTCGCAACCCCTCCAGATTTCTCCCTTCTTCCCCAGAGGCATTTCTGGAGCATGTAGACCCATCAGCACACCTCTAGTGCGCTCTGGACCCCTCTTTGCCACAGAATGGGCCCCCCCCCCATCTCTCTTGTGGGCCTCTAGCCCTCTTAGACAGCCTCTGTGGTCCTCGCTAGCCCCTCCAGATTTCTCCCTTCTTCCTCAGAGGCATTTCTTGACAGTGTAGATGCCTTAGCACCCCTCTAGTGCGCTCTGGACCCCTCTTTTCCACAGAATGCCCCCCCCAGCTCTCTTCTGCTCCCCCAGACCCCTTAAACCCCCTCAAGTCTCCTCGCAACTCCTCCAGATTTCTCCCTTCTTCCCCAGAGGCATTTCTTGACAGTGTAGATGCCTTAGCACCCCTCTAGTGCACTTTGGAGCCTTCTTTTCCACAGAATGGGGCCCCACAGCTCTCTTCTGCTCCCCCAGAGGCCTTAGATCCCCTCCAGTCTCCTCGCAACTCCTCCAGATTTCTCCCTTCTTCCCCAGAGGCATTTCTTGACAGTGTAGACGCCCTGGCACCCCTCTAGTGCGCTCTGGACCACTCTTTTCCACAGAATGGGGCCCCCAGCTGTCTTTGGGCCCCCTATACCCGTTAGACACCCTCTAGTCTCCTCGCAACCCCTCCAGACTTCTTCTTTCTTCCCTAGAGCCATTTCTTGACAGTGTAGACGCCTTAGCACCCCTCTAGTGCACTTTGGAGCCCTGTATTCCACAAAATGGCGCCCTCCAGCTCTCTTCTGGCCCCCCAGACCCCTTAGACACTCTCTAGTCTGCTCGCATCCCTTCCAGATTTCTCCTTTCTTCCCCAGAGGCATTTCTGGATAGTGTAGACGCTTTAGGACGCCTCTAGTGCGCTCTGGACCCCTCTTTTCCACAGAATTGGGCCCACCAGCTCTCTTCTGGCCACCCAGACCTCTTAGACAACATCTAGTCTCCTCGCAACCTCTCCAGATTTCTCCCTTCTTCCCCAGAGGCATTTCTTGACAGTGTAGACGCCTTAGCACACCTCTAGTGCGCTCTGGACCCCTCTTTGCCACAGAATGCCCCCCCCCCCCCCCCAGCTCTCTTGTGGGCCTCTAGCCCTCTTAGACAGCCTCTGTGGTCCTCGCCAGCCCCTCCAGATTTCTCCCTTCTTCCACAGAGGCATTTCTTGACAGTGTAGATGCCTTAGCACCCCTCTAGTGCGCTCTGGACCCCTCTTTTCCACACAGTGGGGTCCCCCAGCTCTCTTTTGGCCCATAAGACCCCTTAGACACCCTCTAGTCTCCTCCCAACCCCTCCAGATTTCTCCCTTCTTTGCCAGAGGCATTTCTGGAGCATGTAGACGCGTAAGCACCCCTCTAGTGCACTCTGGACCCCTCTTCTCCACATCATTGTGCCCCCCAGATTTCTTTGGGACCTCCAGACCCCTTAGACACCTTCTAGTCTCCTCGTAACCCCTCCAGATTTCTCCCTTCTTTCCCAGAGGCATTTCTGGACCATGTAGACCCCTTAGTACCCCTCTAGTGCGCTCTGGACCCCTTTTTACCACAGAATGGGAACCCCAGCTCTCTTCTGGGCCACCAGACCCCTTAGACACTCTCTAGTCTGCTCGCAACCCCTCCAGATTTCGCCCTTCTTCCCCAGAGGCATTTCTGGACCATGTAGACGCCTTAGCATCCCTCTAGTGTGCTCTGGACCCCTCTTTGCCACAGAATGGGAACCTCAGCTCTCTGTTGTGCCGCCAGACTCGTTAGACCCTCTCTAGTCTCCTGGCAACGCCTCCAGATTTCGCCCTTCTTCCCCAGAGGCATTTCTTGATAGTGTAGACGCCTTAGCACCCCTCTAGTGCACTCTGGACCCCTCTGTTCCACTGAATGGGCCCCCCAGCTCTCTTCTGGCCCCCCAGACCCCTTTGACACCCTCTTGTGTGCTCGCAACCCCTCCAGATTTCTCCCTTCTTCCCCAGAGGCATTTCTGGACTATGTAGACGCCTTAGCATCCCTGTAGTGCGCTCTGGACCCCTTTTTGCCACAGAATGGGAACCCCAGCTCTCTTCTGGGCCACCAGACCCGTCAGACCATCTCTAGTCTCCTCGCAACCCCTCCAGATTTCTCCCTTCTTCCCCAGAGCCTTTTCTTGACTATGTAGACACCTTAGCACCCCTCTAGTGTGCTCTGGACCCCTCTTTTCCACAGAATGGGGCCCCGCAGCTCTCTTCTGGGCTTCTAGCCCTGTTAGACACCCTCTAGTCTCCTTGCAATCCCTCCAGATTTCTCCCTTCTTCCCCAGAGGCATTTCTTGACAGTGTAGACCCCTTAGCACCCCTCTAGTGTGCTCTCGACCCCTCTTTTCCACAGAATTGGGCCACCCAGATATCTTTGGGCCCCCCAGCCCCCTTAGACACCCTCTAGTCTCCTCGCAACCCCTCCAGATTTCTCCTTTCTTCCCTGGAGCCATGTCTTGACCAAGCAGATGCCTTAGCACCCCTCTAGTGCATTCTGGACCCCTCTTTTCCACAGAATTGGGCCCCCCAGCAATCTTCTGGCCCCCCAGACCCCTTAGACACCCCCTAGTCTCCTCGCAACCCCTCCAGATTTCTCCCTTCTTCCCCAGAGGCATTTCTTGACAGTGTAGATGCCTTAGCACCCCTCTAGTATGCTCTGGACCACTCTTTTCCACAGAATGGCCCCGACAGCTCTGTTCTGGCCCCCCACACGCCTTGGACACCCTCTAGTGTGCTCACAACCCTTCCAGATTTCTCCCTACTTCCCCAGAGGCATTTCTTGACAGTGTAGACGCCGTAGCACCCCTCTAGTGCACTGTGGACCCCTCTTTTCCACAGAATTCGGCCCCCGAGCTGTCCGCTGGCCCCCCAGGCCCGTTAGACACCCTCTAGTCTCCTCGCAACCCCTCCAGATTTCTCCCTTCTTTCCCAGAAGCATTTATGGACAGTGTAGACGCCTTAGCACCCCTCTAGTATGCTCTGGACCCTTCTTTTCCACACAATCGGCCCCCCCAGCTCTCTTCTCGCCCCCCAGACGCTTTAGACAGCCTCTAGTCTCCTCGCCACCCTTCCAGATTTCTCCCTTCTTCCCCGGAGGCATTTCTGGACCATGTAGACATCTTGGCACCCCTCTACTGCGCTCTGGACCCCTCTTTTCCACAGAATGGGGCCCCCCAGATATCTTCTGCTCCCCCAGACCCCTTAGACACCCTCTGGTGTGCTCGCAACCCCTCCAGATTTCTCCCTTCTTCCCCAGAGCCATTTCTTGACAGTGTAGATGCCTTGGCACCACTCTAGTGCGCTCTGGACCCCTCTTTTCCACAGAATGGGGCCCCCAGAGATCTTTGGGACCTCCAGATCCCTTAGACACCCTCTAGTCTCCTGGCAACCCCTCCAGATTTCTCCCTTCTTCCCCAGAGGCATTTCTAGACCATGTAGACACCTTAGCACCCCTCTACTGCGCTCTGGACCCCTCTTTTCCACAGAATGGGGCCCCCCATATATCTTTGGCATCTCCAGATCCCTTAGACACCCTCTAGTCTCCTCGCAACCCCTCCAGATTTCGCCCTTCTTCCCCAGAGTCATTTCTGGAGCATGTAGACCCATCAGCACACCTCTAGTGCGCTCTGGACCCCTCTTTGCCACAGAATGCCCCCACCCCAGCTCTCTTGTGGGCCTCTAGCCCTCTTAGACAGCCTCTGTGGTCCTCGCCAGCCCCTCCAGATTTCTCCCTTCTTCCCCAGAGGCATTTCTTGACAGTGTAGATGCCTTAGCACCCCTCTAGTGCGCTCTGGACCCCTCTTTTCCACACAATGGGGTCCCCCAGCTCTCTTTTGGCCCATAAGACCCCTTAGACACCCTCTAGTCTCCTCCCAACCCCTCCAGATTTCTCCCTTCTTCGCCAGAGGCATTTCTGGAGCATGTAGACGCGTAAGCACCCCTCTAGTGCACTCTGGACCCCTCTTCTCCACATAATTGTGCCCCCCAGATTTCTTTGGGACCTCCAGACCCCTTAGACACCTTCTAGTCTCCTCGTAACCCCTCCAGATTTCTCCCTTCTTTCCCAGAGGCATTTCTGGACCATGTAGACCCCTTAGTACCCCTCTAGTGCGCTCTGGACCCCTCTGTTCCACAGAATGGGGCCGCCCAGCTCTCTTCTGGCCCCCCAGACCCCTTTGACACCCTCTAGTGTGCTCACAACCCCTCCAGATTTCGCCCTTCTTCCCCAGAGGCATTTCTGGACTATGTAGATGCCTTAGCACCCCTGTAGTGCGCTCTGGACCCCTTTTTGCCACAGAATGGGAACCCCAGCTCTCTTCTGGGCCACCAGACACCTTAGACACTCTCTAGTCTGCTCGCAACCCCTCCAGATTTCGCCCTTCTTCCCCAGAGGCATTTCTGGACCATGTAGACGCCTTAGCATCCCTCTAGTGTGCTCTGGACCCCTCTTTGCCACAGAATGGGAACCTCAGCTCTCTGTTGTGCCACCAGACTCGTTAGACCCTCTCTAGTCTCCTGGCAACGCCTCCAGATTTCGCCCTTCTTCCCCAGAGGCATTTCTTGACAGTGTAGACGCCTTAGCACCCCTCTAGTGCACTCTGGACCCCTCTGTTCCACAGAATGGGCCCCCCAGCTCTCTTCTGGCCCCCAGGCCCCTTAGACACCCTCTAGTCTCCTCACAACCACTCCAGATTTCTCCCTTCTTCCTCAGAGCCATTTTTGGACAGTGTAGACCCCTTAGCACCCCTCTAGTGTGCTCTGGACCCCTCTTCTCTACACAGTTGTGCCCCCCACATATCTTTGGGACCTCCAGACCCCTTAGACCCCCTCTAGTCTCCTGGCAACCCCTCCAGATTTCTCCCTTCTTCCCCAGAGACATTTCTTGACCAAGTAGACGCCTTAGCACCCCTGTAGTGCGCTCTGGACCCCTCTTTTCCACAGAATTGGGCCCCCCCAGATCTCTTCTGGCCCCCCAGACCCCTTAGACACCCTCTAGTCTCCTCTCAATCCCTCCAGATTTCTCCCTTCTTCCCCAGAGCCATTTCTTGACAGGGTGGATGCCTTAGCACCCCTCTAGTGCACTCTGGAGCTCTCTGTTCCACAGAATGGGGCCCCCCAGCTCTGTTCTGGCCCCCCAGACCCCTTAGACTTCCTCTAGTCTCCTCACAACTCCTCCAGATTTCTCCCTTCTTCCCCAGAGACATTTCTGGACCATGTAGACAGCTTAGCAACCCTCTAGTGTGCTCTGGACCCTTTATTTCCACAGAATGGGGACCCCAGCTGTCCTCGGAACCCCCAGGCACCTTAGACACCCTCTAGTCTCCTCGCAACCCCTCCAGATTTCTCCCTTCTTCGCCAGAGGCATTTCTGGAGCATGTAGATGCCTAAGCACCCCTCTAGTGCGCTCTGGACCCCTCTTCTCCACATAATTGTGCCCCCCAGATTTCTTTGGGACCTCCAGACCCCTTAGACACCTTCTAGTCTCCTCGTAATCCCTCCAGATTTCTCCCTTCTTTCCCAGAGGCATTTCTGGACCATGTAGACGCCTTAGCACCCCTCTAGTGCGCTCTGGACTCCTCTGTTCCACAGAATGGGGCCGCCCAGCTCTCTTCTGGCCCCCCAGACCCCTTTGACACCCTCTTGTGTGCTCGCAACCCCTCCAGATTTCTCCCTTCTTCCCCAGAGGCATTTCTGGACCATGTAGACGCCTTAGCATCCCTGTAGTGCGCTCTGGACCCCTTTTTGCCACAGAATGGGAACCCCAGCTCTCTTCTGGGCCACCAGACCCGTTAGACCCTCTCTAGTCTCCTCGTAACCCCTCCAGATTTCGCCCTTCTTCCCCAGAGCCATTTCTGGACCATGTAGACACCTTAGCACCCCTTTAGTGCACTCTGGACCCCTCTTTTCCACAGAACTGGGCCCCCCAGCTCTCTTCTGGCCCCTCAGACCCCTTAGACACCCTCTAGTCTTCTCGCTATCCCTCCAGATTTCTCCCTTCTTCCCCAGAGGCATTTCTAGACCATGTAGACCTGTTAGAACCCCTCTAGTGTGCTCTGGAGCCGTCTTTTTTACAGAATGGGGCTCCCCAGATATCTTTGGGACCTCCAGACCCCTTAGAGCCCCTCTAGTCTTCGTGGCACCCCTACAGATTTCTGCCTTCTTCCCCAGAGCCTTTTCTTGACTATGTAGACACCTTAGCACCCCTCTAGTGTGCTCTGGACCCCTCTTTTCCACAGAATGGGGCCCCGCAGCTCTCTTCTGGGCTTCTAGCCCTGTTAGACACCCTCTAGTCTCCTTGCAATCCCTCCAGATTTCTCCCTTCTTCCCCAGAGGCATTTCTTGACAGTGTAGACCCCTTAGCACCCCTCTAGTGTGCTCTCGACCCCTCTTTTCCACAGAATTGGGCCACCCAGATATCTTTGGGCCCCCCAGCCCCCTTAGACACCCTCTAGTCTCCTCACAACCCCTCCAGATTTCTCCTTTCTTCCCTGGAGCCATGTCTTGACCAAGCAGATGCCTTAGCACCCCTCTACTGTGCTCTGGACCCCTCTTTTCCACAGAATTGGGCCCCCCAGCAATCTTCTGGCCCCCCAGACCCCTTAGACACCCCCTAGTCTCCTTGCAACCCCTCCAGATTTCTCCCTTCTTCCCCAGAGGCATTTCTTGACAGTGTAGATGCCTTAGCACCCCTCTAGTATGCTCTGGACCACTCTTTTCCACAGAATGGCCCCGACAGCTCTGTTCTGGCCCCCCACACGCCTTGGACACCCTCTAGTGTGCTCACAACCCTTCCAGATTTCTCCCTACTTCCCCAGAGGCATTTCTAGACAGTGTAGACGCTGTAGCACCCCTCTAGTGCACTGTGGACCCCTCTTTTACACAGAATTCGGCCCCCCAGCTGTCTGCTGGCCCCCCAGGCCCCTTAGACACCCTCTAGTCTCCTCGCAACCCCTCCAGATTTCTCCCTTCTTTCCCAGAAGCATTTATGGACAGTGTAGACGCCTTAGCACCCCTCTAGTATGCTCTGGACCCTTCTTTTCCACACAATCGGCCCCCCCAGCTCTCTTCTCGCCCCCCAGACGCTTTAGACAGCCTCTAGTCTCCTCGCCACCCTTCCAGATTTCTCCCTTCTTCCCCGGAGGCATTTCTGGACCATGTAGACATCTTGGCACCCCTCTACTGCGCTCTGGACCCCTCTTTTCCACAGAATGGGCCCCCCAGCTCTCTTCTGGCTCCCCAGGCCCCTTAGACGCCCTCCAGTCTCCTCGCAACCCCTCCAGATTTCTCCCTTCTTCCCCCAGAGGCATTTCTGGACAGTGTAGATGCCTTAGAACCCCTCTACTGCGCTCTGGACCCCTCTTTTCCACAGAATGGGCCCCCCCAGCTCTCTTCTGCCCCCCCAGACCCTTTAGACACGCTCTAATCTCCTCGCAACCCCTCCAGATTGCTCCCTTCTTCCCCAGAGGCATTTCTTGACAGTGTAGACCCCTTAGCACCCCTCTAGTGCACTCTGGACCCCTCTTTTTCACAGAATTGGGCCCCCCCAGATATCCTTGGGATTTCCAGATCCCTTAGACACCCTCTAGTCTCCTCGCAACCCCTCCAGATTTCTCCCTTCTTCCCCAGAGCCATTTCTTGACAGTGTAGACGCTTTAGCACCCCTCTAGTGTGCTCTGGACCCCTCTTTTCCATAGAATGGGGCCCCCCCAGCTCTCTTCTGGCCCCCAGGCCCCTTAGACACCCTGTGGTGTGCTCGCAACGTCTCCAGATTTCTCCCTTCTTCCCCAGAGGCATTTCTGGACCATGTAGACACCTTAGCACCCCTCTAGTGCGCTCTGCACCCCTCTTTTCCACAGAATGGGGCCCCACAGCTCTCTTCTGGCCCCCCAGACTCCTTAGACACCCTCTAGTCTCCTCGCAACCCCTCCAGATTTCTCCCTTCTTCCCCCAGAGGCATTTCTGGACCATGTAGACACCTTAGCACCCCTCTAGTGTGCGCTGGACCCCTCTTTGCCACAGAATGGGCCCCCCCAGCTCTCTTCTGGCTCCCCAGACCCCTTAGACCCCCTTTAGTCTCCTCGCAACCCCTCCAGATTTCTCCCTTCTTCCCCAGAGGCATTTTTTGACAGTGTAGATGCCTTAGCACCCCTCTAGTGTGCTCTGGACCCCTCTTTTCCACACAGTTGGGCCCCGCAGCTCTCTTCTGGCCCCCCAGGCCCCTTAGACACCCTCTAGTCTCCTCGCAACTCCTCCAGATTTCTCCCTTCTTCCGCAGAGGCATTTCTTGACAGTGTAGATGCCTTAGCACCCCTCTAGTGCACTCTGGACCCCTCTGTTAAACACAATTGGGCCCCCCAGCTCCCTTCTGGGCCCCCAGCCTGCTTAGACTCCCTCTAGTCTCCTCGCAACCCCTCCAGTTTTCTCCCTTCTTCCGCAGAGGCATTTCTTGACAGTGTAGATGCCTTAGCACCCCTCTAGTGCACTTTGGAGCCTTCTTTTCCACAGAATGGGGCCCCACAGCTCTCTTCTGCTCCCCCAGAGGCCTTAGATCCCCTCCAGTCTCCTCGCAACTCCTCCAGATTTCTCCCTTCTTCCCCAGAGCCATTTCTTGACAGTGTAGATGCCTTAGCACCCCTGTAGTGGGTTCTGGACCCCTCTTTTCCACAGAATTGGGCCCCGCAGATCTCTTCTGGCCCCCCAGGCCCCTTAGACCCCCTCTAGTCTCCTCGCAACCCCTCCAGATTTCTCCCTTCTTCCCCAGAGTCATTTCTGGAGCATGTAGACCCATCAGCACACCTCTAGTGCGCTCTGGACCCCTCTTTGCCACAGAATGCCCCACCCCCTCCAGCTCTCTTGTGGGCCTCTAGCCCTCTTAGACAGCCTCTGTGGTCCTCGCCAGCCTCTGTGGTCCTCGCCACCCCCTCCAGATTTCTCCCTTCTTCCCCAGAGGCATTTCTTGACAGTGTAGACGCCTTGGCACCCCTCTAGTGCGCTCTGGACCACTCTTTTCCACAGAATGGGGCCCCCAGCTGTCTTTGGGCCCCCTATACCCGTTAGACACCCTCTAGTCTCCTCGCAACCCCTCCAGACTTCTTCTTTCTTCCCTAGAGCCATTTCTAGACAGTGTAGACGCCTTAGCACCCCTCTAGTGCACTTTGGAGCCCTGTATTCCACAAAATGGCGCCCTCCAGCTCTCTTCTGGCCCCCCAGACCCCTTAGACACTCTCTAGTCTCCTCGCATCCCTTCCAGATTTCTGCTTTCTTCCCCAGAGGCATTTCTGGATAGTGTAGACACCTTAGCACCCCTCTAGTGCGCTCTGGATGCCTCTTTTCTGCAGAATTGGGCTCCCCCCAGGTCTTTTCTGTCCCCCCAGACTCCTTAGATGTCCTCTAGTGTGCTCGCAGCTCCTCCAGATTTCTCCCTTCTTCCCCAGAGCCATTTCTTGACAGTGTAGACGCCTTAGCACCCCTCTAGTATGTTCTGGAGCCCTCTTTTCCACAGAATTGGGCCCCCCAGCTCTCTTCTCGCCCCCCCAGACCCCTTAGACACTCTCTAGTCTCCTCGCCACCCTTCCAGATTTCTCCCTTCTTCCCCAGAGGCATTTCTGGACCATGTAGACGCTTTAGGACGCCTCTAGTGCACTCTGGACCCCTCTTTTCCACAGAATTGGGCCCACCAGCTCTCTTCTGGCCCCCCAGACCTCTTAGACAACATCTAGTCTCCTCGCAACCTCTCCAGATTTCTCCCTTCTTCCCCAGAGGCATTTCTTGACAGTGTAGACCCCTTAGCACCCCTCTAGTGCGCTCTGGACCCCTCTTTTCCACAGAATGGGGCCCCGCACCTCTCTTCTGGGCTTCTAGCCCTGTTAGACACCCTCTAGTCTCCTCACAACCCCTCCAGATTTCTCCCTTCTTCCCCAGAGGCATTTCTTGACAGTGTAGACCCCTTAGCACCCCTCTAGTGTGCTCTGGACCCCTGTTTTCCACAGAATTGGGCCACCCAGATATCTTTTGGATCTCCAGGCCCCTTACACACCCTCTAGTCTCCTCGCAACCCCTCCAGATTTCTCCCTTCTTCCCCAGAGGCATTTCTAGACCTTGTAGACCCCTTAGTACCCCTCTAGCACGCTCTGGAGCCGTCTTTTTTACAGAATGGGGCTCCCCAGATATCTTTGGGACCTCCAGACCCCTTAGATCCTCTCTAGTCTTCTTGGCACCCCTACAGATTTCTCCCTTCTTCCCCAGAGGCATTTCTTGACAGTGTAGACCCCTTAGCACCCCTCTAGTGTGCTCTCGACCCCTCTTTTCCACAGAATTGGGCCACCCAGATATCTTTGGGCCCCCCAGCCCCCTTAGACACCCTCTAGTCTCCTCACAACCCCTCCAGATTTCTCCTTTCTTCCCCAGAGCCATTTCTTGACCAAGCAGACGACTTAGCACCCCTCTACTGCGCTCTGGACCCCTCTTTTCCACAGAATTGGCCCCCCCAGCAATCTTCTGGCCCCCCAGGCCCCTTAGACACCCTCTAGTGTGCTCACAACCCTTCCAGATATCTCCCTTCTTCCCCAGAGGCATTTCTTGACAGTGTAGACGCCGTAGCACCCCTCTAGTGTGCTCTGGACCACTCTTTTCCACAGAATGGGGCCTCCAGCTCTCTTCTGGCCCCTCAGACCCCTTAGACACCCTCTAGTCTCCTCACAACCCCTCCAGATTTCTCCCTTCTTTCCCAGAAGCATTTATGGACAGTGTAGACGCGTTAGCACCCCTCTAGTATGCTCTGGACCCTTCTTTTCCACAGAATCGGCCCCCCCAGCTCTCTTCTGGCCCCCCAGACGCTTTAGACACCCTCTAGTCTCCTCGCCACCCTTCCAGATTTCTCCCTTCTTCCCCGGAGGCATTTCTGGACCATGTAGACATCTTGGCACCCCTCTAGTGCGTTCTGGAGCCCTCTTTTCCACAGAATGGGGCCCCCAGCTCTCTTCTGGCTCCCCAGGCCCCTTAGACGCCCTCCAGTCTCCTCGCAACCCCTCCAGATTTCTCCCTTCTTCCCCAGAGCCATTTCTTGACAGTGTAGATGCCTTAGCACCCCTCTACTGCGCTCTGGACCCCTCTTTTCCACATAATGGGGCCCCCAGAGATCTTTGGGACCTCCAGATCCCTTAGACACCCTCTAGTCTCCTGGCAACCCCTCCAGATTTCTCCCTTCTTCCCCAGAGGCATTTCTAGACCATGTAGACACCTTAGCACCCCTCTAGTGCGCTCTGGACCCCTCTTTTCCACAGAATGCCCCCCCCCCAGCTCTCTTCTGCCCCCCCAGGCCCCTTAGACACCCTCTAGTCTCCTCGCAACCCCTCCAGATTTCTCCCTTCTTCCCCAGAGGCATTTCTAGACCATGTAGACACCTTAGCAGCCCTCTAGTGTGCTCTGGACCCCTCTTTTCCACACAGTTGGGCCCCGCAGCTCTCTTCTGGCCCCCCAGGCCCCTTAGACACCCTCTAGTCTCCTCGCAACTCCTCCAGATTTCTCCCTTCTTCCGCAGAGGCATTTCTTGACAGTGTAGATGCCTTAGCACCCCTCTAGTGCACTTTGGAGCCTTCTTTTCCACAGAATGGGGCCCCACAGCTCTCTTCTGCTCCCCCAGAGGCCTTAGATCCCCTCTAGTCTCCTCGCAACCCCTCCAGATTTCTCCCTTCTTCCCCAGAGGCATTTCTTGACAGTGTAGACGCCTTGGTACCCCTCTAGTGCGCTCTGGACCACTCTTTTCCATAGAATGGGGCCCCCAGCTGTCTTTGGGCCCCCTATACCCGTTAGACACCCTCTAGTCTCCTCGCAACCCCTCCAGACTTCTTCTTTCTTCCCTAGAGCCATTTCTTGACAGTGTAGACTCCTTAGCACCCCTCTAGTGCACTTTGGAGCCCTATATTCCACAGAATGGGGCCCTCCAGCTCTCTTCTGGCCCCCCAGACCCCTTAGACACTCTCTAGTCTGCTCGCATCCCTTCCAGATTTCTGCTTTCTTCCCCAGAGGCATTTCTTGACAGTGTAGACACCTTAGCACCCCTCTAGTGCGCTCTGGATGCCTCTTTTCTGCAGAATTGGGCTCCCCCCAGGTCTTTTCTGTCCCCCCAGACTCCTTAGATGTCCTCTAGTGTGCTCGCAACTCCTCCAGATTTCTCCCTTCTTCCCCAGAGCCATTTCTTGACAGTGTAGACGCCTTAGCACCCCTCTAGTATGTTCTGGAGCCCTCTTTTCCACAGAATTGGGCCCCCCAGCTCTCTTCTCGCCCCCCCAGACCCCTTAGACACCCTCTAGTCTCCTCGCCACCCTTCCAGATTTCTCCCTTCTTCCCCAGAGGCATTTCTGGACCATGTAGACTCTTTCGGACGCCTCTAGTGCACTCTGGACCCCTCTTTTCCACAGAATTGGGCCCACCAGCTCTCTTCTGGCCCCCCAGACCTCTTAGACAACATCTAGTCTCCTCGCAACCTCTCCAGATTTCTCCCTTCTTCCCCAGAGGCATTTCTTGACAGTGTAGACCCCTTAGCACCCCTCTAGTGCGCTCTGGACCCCTGTTTTCCACAGAATTGGGCCACCCAGATATCTTTTGGATCTCCAGGCGCCTTAGACACCCTCTAGTCTCCTCGCTATCCCTCCAGATTTCTCCCTTCTTCCCCAGAGGCATTTCTAGACCATGTAGACCCCTTAGTACCCCTCTAGCACACTCTGGAGCCGTCTTTTTTACAGAATGGGGCTCCCCAGATACCTTTGGGACCTCCAGACCCCTTAGATCCTCTCTAGTCTTCTTGGCACCCCTACAGATTTCTCCCTTCTTCCCCAGAGCCTTTTCTTGACTATGTAGACACCTTAGCACCCCTCTAGTGTGCTCTGGACCCCTCTTTTCCACAGAATGGGGCCCCGCAGCTCTCTTCTGGGCTTCTAGCCGTGTTAGACACCCTCTAGTCTCCTTGCAATCCCTCCAGATTTCTCCCTTCTTCCCCAGAAGCATTTATGGACAGTGTAGACGCCTTAGCACCCCTCTAGTATGCTCTGGACCCTTCTTTTCCACAGAATCGGCCCCCCCAGCTCTCTTCTCGCCCCCCAGACGCTTTAGACACCCCCTAGTCTCCTCGCCACCCTTCCAGATTTCTCCCTTCTTCCCCGGAGGCATTTCTGGACCATGTAGACATCTTGGCACCCCTCTAGTGCGTTCTGGAGCCCTCTTTTCCACAGAATGGGCCCCCCAGCTCTCTTCTGGCTCCCCAGGGCCCTTAGACACCCTCCAGTCTCCTCACAACCCCTCCAGATTTCTCCCTTCTTTCCCAGAGGCATTTCTGGACCATGTAGACACCTTAGCACCCCTCTAGTGCGCTCTGGACCCCTCTTTTCCACAGAATGCCCCCCCCCAGCTCTCTTCTGCCCCCCCCAGACCCTTTAGACACGCTCTAATCTCCTCGCAACCCCTCCAGATTGCTCCCTTCTTCCCCAGAGGCATTTCTTGACAGTGTAGATGCCTTAGCACCCCTCTAGTGCACTCTGGACCCCTCTTTTTCACAGAATTGGGCCCCCCAGATATCCTTGGGACCTCCAGATCCCTTAGACACCCTCTAGTCTCCTGGCAACCCCTCCAGATTTCTCCCTTCTTCCCCAGAGCCATTTCTTGACAGTGTAGACGCTTTAGCACCCCTCTAGTGCGCTCTGGACCCCTCTTTTCCACAGAATGGGGCCCCCAGCTCTCTTCTGCGCCCCCAGACCCCTTAGACACCCTCTAGTCTCCTCGCAACCCCTCCACATTTCTCCCTTCTTCCCCCAGAGGCATTTCTGGACCATGTAGACACCTTAGCACCCCTCTAGTGCGCTCTGGACCCCTCTTTTCCACAGAATTGGGCCCCCCGGCTCTCTTCTGGCCCCCCAGGCCCCTTAGACATCCTCTAGTCTCCTCGCAACTCCTCCAGATTTCTCCCTTCTTCCGCAGAGGCATTTCTTGACAGTGTAGACGCCTTAGCACCCCTCTAGTGCACTCTGGACCCCTCTTTTCCACAGAATGGGGCCCCCCAGCTCTCTTCTGCTCCCCCAGAGCCCTTAGATCCCCTCCAGTCTCCTCGCAACTCCTCCAGATTTCTCCCTTCTTCCCCAGAGGCATTTCTTGACAGTGTAGATGCCTTAGCACCCCTGTAGTGCGCTCTGGACCCCTCTTTTCCACAGAATGGGGCCCCCCAGATCTCTTCTGGGCCCCCAGAGCCCTTAGACACCCTCTAGTCTCCTTGCAACCCGTCCAGATTCCTCCCTTGTTCCTCAGAGCTATTTCCTGACAGTGTAGACCCCCTAGCACCCCTCTAGTGCACTCTGGACCCCTCTTCTCCACAGATTTGGGCCACCCAGATATCTTTTGTATCTCCAGGCCCCTTACACACCCTCTAGTCTCCTCGCTATCCCTCCAGATTTCTCCTTTCTTCCCCAGAGGCATTTCTAGACCATGTAGACCCCTTAGCACCCCTCTAGCACGCTCTGGAGCCGTCTTTTTTACAGAATGGGGCTCCCCAGATATCTTTGGGACCTCCAGACCCCTTAGATCCCCTCTAGTCTTCTTGGCACCCCTACAGATTTCTCCCTTCTTCCCCAGAGCCTTTTCTTGACTATGTAGACACCTTAGCACCCCTCTAGTGTGCTCTGGACCCCTCTTTTCCACAGAATTGGGCCACCCAGATATCTCTGGGACCTCCAGACTCCTTAGACACGCTCTAGTCTTCTTGCAATCCCTCCACATTTCTCCCTTCTTCCCCAGAGGCATTTCTGGACCATGTAGACACCTTAGCACCCCTCTAGTGCGCTCTGGACCCTTCTTTTCCAAAGAATTGGTCCACCCAGCTGTCTTTGGGCCCCCCAGCCCCCTTAGACACCCTCTAGTCTCCTCACAACCCCTCCAGATTTCTCCTTTTTTTCCCCAGAGCCATTTCTTGACCAAGCAGACGACTTAGCACCCCTCTAGTGCGCTCTGGACCCCTCTTTTCCACAGAATTGGGCCCCCCAGCCCTCTTCTGGCCCCCCGGACCCTTTAGGGACCCTTTAGACACCCTCTAGTCTCCTCGCAATGTCTCCAGATTTCTCCCTTCTTCCCCAGAGGCATTTCTGGACCATGTAGACACCTTACCACCCCTCTAGTGCACTCTGGACCCCTCTTTTCCACAGAATGGGGCCCCACAGCTCTCTTCTGGCCCCTCAGACCCCTTAGACACCGTCTAGTCTCCTCGCAACCCCTGCAGATTTCTCCCTTCTTCCCCAGAGACATTTCTGGACCATGTAGACCCCTTAGCACCCCTCTAGTGCGCTCTGGACCCCTCTTTGCCACAGAATGGGCCCCCCCAGCTCTCTTCTGGACCCCAGACCCCTTGGACCCCCTCTAGTCTCCTCGCAACCCCTCCAGATTTCTCCCTTCTTCCCCAGAGACATTTTTTGACAGTGTAGATGCCTTAGCACCCCTCTAGTGTGCTCTGGACCCCTCTTTTCCACAGAATTGGGCCACCCACATATCTTTTGGATCTCCAGGCCCCTTACACACCCTCTAGTCTCCTGGCAACCCCTCCAGATTTCTCCCTTCTTCCCCAGAGGCATTTCTAGACCATGTAGACCCCTTAGCACCCCTCTAGCACGCTCTGGAGCTGTCTTTTTTACAGAATGGGGCTCCCCAGATATCTTTGGGACCTCCAGACCCCTTAGATCCCCTCTAGTCTTCTTGGCACCCCTCCAGATTTCTCCCTTCTTCCCCAGAGACATTTTTTGACAGTGTAGATGCCTTAGCACCCCTCTAGTGTGCTCTGGACCCCTCTTTTCCACAGAATGGGGCCCCGCAGCTCTCTTCTGGGCTTCTAGCCCTGTTAGACACCCTCTAGTCTCCTTGCAATCCCTCCAGATTTCTCCCTTCTTCCCCAGAGGCATTTCTTGACTATGTAGACCCCTTAGCACCCCTCTAGTGTGCTCTGGACCCCTCTTTTCCACAGAATTGGGCCACCCAGATATCTTTTGGACCTCCAGACTCCTTAGACACCCTCTAGTCTCCTCGCAACCCCTCCAGATTTCTCCCGTCTTCTCCAGAGGCATTTCTGGACCATGTAGACACCTTAGCACCCCTCTAGTGTGCTCTGGACCCCTCTTTTCCACAGAATTGGGCCACCCAGATATCTTTGGGCCCCCCAGACCCCTTAGACACCCTCTAGTCTCCTCACAACCCCTCCAGATTTCTCCCTTCTTCCCCAGAGGCATTTCTTGACAGTGTAGACGCCTTAGCACCCTTCTAGTGCACTCTGGACCCCTCTTTTCCACAGAATTGGACCCCCAGCCCTCTTCTGGCACCCCGGACCCTTTAGACACCCTCTAGTATCCTCGCAACCCCTCCAGATTTCTCCTTTCTTCCCCAGAGCCATTTCTTGACCCTGTAGACGCCTTAGCACCACTCTAGTGCGCTCTGGACCCCTCTTTTCCACAGAATGGGGCCCCCCAGCTCTCTTCTGGCCCCCCAGGCCCCTCTAGACCCTCTAATGTGCTAGAAACTCCTCCAGACTGCTCCCTTCTTCCCCAGAGGCATTTCTTGACAGTGTAGACGCCTTAGCACCACTCTAGTGCACTCTGGACCCCTCTTTTCCACAGAATGGGGCCCCCCAGATCTCTTCTGGGCCCCCAGAGCCCTTAGACACCCTCTAGTCTCCTTGCAACCCGTCCAGATTTCTCCCTTGTTCCTCAGAGCTATTTCTTGACAGTGTAGACCCCCTAGCACCCCTCTAGTGCACTCTGGACCCCTCTTCTCCACAGATTTGGGCCATCCAGATATCTATGGTACCTCCAGACCCCTTAAACACCCTCTAGTCTCCTCACAACCCCTCCAGATTTCTCCTTTCTTTCCCAGAGGCATTTCTTGACAGTGTAGATGCCTTAGCACCTCTCTAGTGCGTGCTGGACCTCTCTGTTCCACAGAATTGTGCCCCCCCAGCTCTCTTCTGGCCCCCCAGTCCCCTTAGACACCCTCTAGTCTCCTCGCAACCCCTCCAGATTTCTCCCTTCTTCCCCAGAGGCATTTCTGGACCATGTAGACGCCTTAGCACCCCTCTAGTGCGCTCTGGACCCCTCTTTTCCATAGAATTGGGCCCCCCCAGCTCTCTTCTGGCCCCCCAGACCCCTTAGACACCCTCTAGTCTCCTCGCAACCCCTCCAGATTTCTCCTTTCTTTCCCAGAGCCATTTCTTGACAGTGTAGACGCCTTAGCACCCCTCTAGTGCACTCTGGACCCCTGTTTTCTACGGAATGGCCCCCCCCCCCAGCTCTCTTCTGGCCCCCGAGACGCCGTAGACACCCTCTAGTCTCCTGGCAATCTCTCCAGATTTCTCCTTTCTTCCCCAGAGGCATTTCTTGACCAAGTAGACGCCTTAGCACCCCTCTAGTGCACTCTGGACCCCTCTTTTCTACGGAATGGGCCCCCCCCAGCTCTCTTCTGGCCCCCGAGACGCCGTAGACACCCTCTAGTCTCCTGGCAATCCCTCCAGATTTCTCCTTTTTTCCCCAGAGGCATTTCTTGACAGTGTAGACGCCTTAGCACCCCTCTAGTGCACTCTGGACCCCTCTTTTCCACAGATTGGGTCCCCCCAGATATCATTGGGATCTCCAGACCCCTTAGACACCCTCTAGGCTCCTCGCAACCCCTCCAGATTTCTCCCTTCTTCCCCAGAGCCATTTCTTGACAGTGTAGACGCCTTGGTACCCCTCTAGTGCGCTCTGGACCCCTCTTTTCCACAGAATGGGGCCCCCAGCTCTCTTCTGCGCCCCCAGACCCCTTAGACACCCTCTAGTCTCCTCGCAACCCCTCCACATTTCTCCCTTCTTCCCCCAGAGGCATTTCTGGACCATGTAGACACCTTAGCACCCCTCTAGTGCGCTCTGGACCCCTCTTTTCCACACAGTTGGGCCCCGCAGCTCTCTTCTGGCCCCCCAGGCCCCTTAGACACCCTCTAGTCTCCTCGCAACTCCTCCAGATTTCTCCCTTCTTCCGCAGAGGCATTTCTTGACAGTGTAGACGCCGTAGCACCCCTCTAGTGCACTTTGGAGCCTTCTTTTCCACAGAATGGGCCCCCCAGATCTCTTCTGCTCCCCCAGAGCCCTTAGATCCCCTCCAGTCTCCTCGCAACTCCTCCAGATTTCTCCCTTCTTCCCCAGAGGCATTTCTTGACAGTGTAGATGCCTTAGCACCCCTGTAGTGCGCTCTGGACCCCTCTTTTCCACAGAATGGGGCCCCCCAGATCTCTTCTGGGCCCCCAGAGCCCTTAGACACCCTCTAGTCTCCTTGCAACCCGTCCAGATTCCTCCCTTGTTCCTCAGAGCTATTTCTTGACAGTGTAGACCCCCTAGCACCCCTCTAGTGCACTCTGGACCCCTCTTCTCCACAGATTTGGGCCACCCAGATATCTTTTGTATCTCCAGGCCCCTTACACACCCTCTAGTCTCCTCGCTATCCCTCCAGATTTCTCCCTTCTTCCCCAGAGGCATTTCTAGACCATGTAGACCCCTTAGCACCCCTCTAGCACACTCTGGAGCCGTCTTTTTTACAGAATGGGGCTCCCCAGATATCTTTGGGACCTCCAGACCCCTTAGATCCCCTCTAGTCTTCTTGGCACCCCTACAGATTTCTCCCTTCTTCCCCAGAGCCTTTTCTTGACTATGTAGACACCTTAGCACCCCTCTAGTGTGCTCTGGACCCCTCTTTTCCACAGAATTGGGCCACCCAGATATCTCTGGGACCTCCAGACTCCTTAGACACGCTCTAGTCTTCTTGCAATCCCTCCACATTTCTCCCTTCTTCCCCAGAGGCATTTCTGGACCATGTAGACACCTTAGCACCCCTCTAGTGCGCTCTGGACCCTTCTTTTCCAAAGAATTGGGCCACCCAGCTGTCTTTCGGCCCCCCAGCCCCCTTAGACACCCTCTAGTCTCCTCACAACCCCTCCAGATTTCTCCTTTTTTTCCCAAGAGCCATTTCTTGACCAAGCAGACGACTTAGCACCCCTCTAGTGCGCTCTGGACCCCTCTTTTCCACAGAATTGGGCCCCCCAGCCCTCTTCTGGCCCCCCGGACCCTTTAGGGACCCTTTAGACACCCTCTAGTCACCTCGCAATGTCTCCAGATTTCTCCCTTCTTCCCCAGAGGCATTTCTGGACCATGTAGACACCTTACCACCCCTCTAGTGCACTCTGAACCCCTCTTTTCCACAGAATGGGGCCCCACAGCTCTCTTCTGGCCCCTCAGACCCCTTAGACACCCTCTAGTCTCCTCGCAACCCCTGCAGATTTCTCCCTTCTTCCCCAGAGGCATTTCTTGACAGTGTAGACCCCTTAGCACCCCTCTAGTGCGCTCTGGACCCCTCTTTGCCACAGAATGGGCCCCCCCAGCTCTCTTCTGGACCCCAGACCCCTTGGACCCCCTCTAGTCTCCTCGCAACCCCTCCAGATTTCTCCCTTCTTCCCCAGAGACATTTTTTGACAGTGTAGATGCCTTAGCACCCCTCTAGTGTGCTCTGGACCCCTCTTTTCCACAGAATGGGGCCCCGCAGCTCTCTTCTGGGCTTCTAGCCCTGTTAGACACCCTCTAGTCTCCTTGCAATCCCTCCAGATTTCTCCCTTCTTCCCCAGAGGCATTTCTTGACTATGTAGACCCCTTAGCACCCCTCTAGTGTGCTCTGGACCCCTCTTTTCCACAGAATTGGGCCACCCAGATATCTTTTGGACCTCCAGACTCCTTAAACACCCTCTAGTCTCCTCGCAACCCCTCCAGATTTCTCCCGTCTTCTCCAGAGGCATTTCTGGACCATGTAGAAACCTTAGCACCCCTCTAGTGCGCTCTGGACCCTTCTTTTCCACAGAATTGGGCAACCCAGATATCTTTGGGCCCCCCAGACCCCTTAGACACCCTCTAGTCTCCTCACAACCCCTCCAGATTTCTCCCTTCTTCCCCAGAGGCATTTCTTGACCAAGCAGACGACTTAGCACCCCTCTAGTGCACTCTGGACCCCTCTTTGCCACAGAATTGGACCCCCAGCCCTCTTCTGGCCCCCCGGGCCCTTTAGACACCCTCTAGTATCCTCGCAACCCCTCCAGATTTCTCCTTTCTTCCCCAGAGCCATTTCTTGACCCTGTAGACGCCTTAGCACCACTCTAGTGCGCTCTGGACCCCTCTTTTCCACAGAATGGGGCCCCCCAGCTCTCTTCTGGCCCCCCAGGCCCCTCTAGACCCTCTAATGTGCTAGAAACTCCTCCAGACTGCTCCCTTCTTCCCCAGAGGCATTTCTTGACAGTGTAGACGCCTTAGCACCACTCTAGTGCACTCTGGACCCCTCTTTTCCACAGAATGGGGCCCCCCAGATCTCTTCTGGGCCCCCAGAGCCCTTAGACACCCTCTAGTCTCCTTGCAACCCCTCCAGATTTCTCCCTTGTTCCTCAGAGCTATTTCTTGACAGTGTAGACCCCCTAGCACCCCTCTAGTGCACTCTGGACCCCTCTTCTCCACAGATTTGGGCCATCCAGATATCTATGGTACCTCCAGACCCCTTAAACACCCTCTAGTCTCCTCACAACCCCTCCAGATTTCTCCTTTCTTTCCCAGAGGCATTTCTTGACAGTGTAGATGCCTTAGCACCTCTCTAGTGCGTGCTGGACCTCTCTGTTCCACAGAATTGTGCCCCCCCAGCTCTCTTCTGGCCCCCCAGACCCCTTAGACACCCTCTAGTCTCCTCGCAACCCCTCCAGATTTCTCCCTTCTTCCCCAGAGGCATTTCTGGACCATGTAGACGCCTTAGCACCCCTCTAGTGCGCTCTGGACCCCTCTTTTCCATAGAATTGGGCCCCCCCAGCTCTCTTCTGGCCCCCCAGACCCCTTAGACACCCTCTAGTCTCCTCGCAACCCCTCCAGATTTCTCCTTTCTTTCCCAGAGCCATTTCTTGACAGTGTAGACGCCTTAGCACCCCTCTAGTGCACTCTGGACCCCTGTTTTCTACGGAATGGCCCCCCCCCCAGCTCTCTTCTGGCCCCCGAGACGCCGTAGACACCCTCTAGTCTCCTGGCAATCTCTCCAGATTTTTCCTTTCTTCCCCAGAGGCATTTCTTGACCAAGTAGACGCCTTAGCACCCCTCTAGTGCACTCTGGACCCCTCTTTTCTACGGAATGGGCCCCCCCCAGCTCTCTTCTGGCCCCCGAGACGCCGTAGACACCCTCTAGTCTCCTGGCAATCCCTCCAGATTTCTCCTTTTTTCCCCAGAGGCATTTCTTGTCAGTGTAGACGCCTTAGCACCCCTCTAGTGCACTCTGGACCCCTCTTTTCCACAGATTGGGTCCCCCCAGATATCATTGGGATCTCCAGACCCCTTAGACACCCTCTAGTCTCCTCGCAACCCCTCCAGATTTCTCCCTTCTTCCCCAGAGCCATTTCTGGACCATGTAGATGCCTTAACACCCCTCTTCTGCACTCTGAACCCCTCTTTTCCACAGAATTGGCCCCCCCCGATCTCTTCTGCTCCCCAGACCCCTTAGACACCCTCTAGTCTCCTCGCAGCCCCTCCAGATTTCTCCCTTCTTCCCCAGAGGCATTTCTTGACAGTGTAGACCCCTTAGCACCCCTCTAGTGCACTCTGGACCCCTCCTTTCCACAGAATGGGGCCCCCTAGCTCTCTTCTGCCCCCCAGACCCCTTAGACATTTTCTAGTCTCCTCGCAACCCCTCCAGATTTCTCCCTTCTTCCCCAGAGGTATTTCTGGACAATGTAGATGCTTTAGCACCCCTCTAATGTGTTCTGGACACCTCTTTTCCACAGAATTGGGCCCTCCAGATATTTTTGGAACTTCCAGACCCCTTAGATACTCTCTAGTCTCCTCGCAACCCCTCCAGATTTCTCCCTTTTTCCCCAGAGGCATTTCTGGACCATGTAGACGCCTTACCAACCCTGTAGTGCGCCCTGGACCCCTCTTTTCCACAGAATGGGGCCCCGCACCTCTTTTCCGGCCCCTCAAACTCCTTAGACACCCTCTAGTCTCCTCGTAATCCCTCCAGATTTCTCCCTTCTTACCCCAGATATTTCTAGATCATGCAGACACCTTAGCACCCCTCTAGTGCACTCTGGACCCCTCTTTTCCACAGAATGGGCCCCCCAGCTCTCTTCTGGCCCCCCAGACCTCTTAGACACCCTCTAGTCTCCTTGCAACCCCTCCAGATTTCTCCCTTCTTCCCCAGAAGCATTTCTGGAGCATGTAGACGCCTTAGCATCCCTGTAGTGCGCTCTGGATCCCTCTTTTCCACAGAATGGGAACCCCAGCTCTCTTCTGTGCCACCAGACCCGTTAGACCGTCTCTAGTCCTCTCGCAACCCCTCCAGATTTCGCCCTTCTTCCCCAGAGGCATTTCTGGACCATTTAGACACCTTAGCATCCCTCTAGTGCGCTCTGGACCCCTCTTTGCCACAGAATGGCCCCCCTCCCCCCCAGCTCTCTTGTGGGCCTCTAGCCCTCTTAGACACCCTCTATGGTCCTCGCCAGCCCCTCCAGATTTCTCTCTTCTTCCCCAGAGGCATTTCTTGACAGTGTAGACACCTTAGCATCCCTCTAGTGCACTCTGGACCCCTCTTTTCCACAGAATGGGGCCCCCCAGATCTCTTCTGTCTCCCCGGACCCCTTAGACACCCTCTAGTCTCCTCGCAACCCCTCCAGATTGCTCCCTTCTTCCCCAGAGGCATTTCTTGACAGTGTAGATGCTTTAGCACCCCTTTAGTGTGCTCTGGACCCCTCTTTTCCACAGAATGCCCCCCCAGCTCTCTTCTGGCTCCCCAGGCCCCTTAGACACCCTCTAGTCTCCTCGCAACCCCTCCAGATTGCTCCCTTTTTCCCCAGAGCCATTTCTCGACCATTTAGATGCCTTAGCACCCCTCTAGTGCACTCTGGACCCCTCTTTTCCACAGAATGGGGCCCCCCCGATCTCTTCTGCTCCCCCAGACCCCTTAGACATCCTCTAGTCTTCTTGCAATCCCTCCAGATTTCTCCCTTCTTCCCCAGAGGCATTTCTTGACAGTGTAGACCCCTTAGCACCCCTCTAGCACGCTCTGTGGCCGTCTTTTTTACAGAATGGGGCTCCCCAGATATCTTTGGGACCTCCAGACCCCTTAGATCCCCTCTAGTCTTCTTGGCACCCCTACAGATTTCTCCCTTCTTCCCCAGAGCCTTTTCTTGACTATGTAGACACCTTAGCACCCCTCTAGTGTGCTCTGGACCCCTCTTTTCCACAGAATTGGGCCACCCAGATATCTCTGGGACCTCCAGACTCCTTAGACACGCTCTAGTCTTCTTGCAATCCCTCCACATTTCTCCCTTCTTCCCCAGAGGCATTTCTGGACCATGTAGACACCTTAGCACCCCTCTAGTGCGCTCTGGACCCTTCTTTTCCAAAGAATTGGTCCACCCAGCTGTCTTTGGGCCCCCCAGCCCCCTTAGACACCCTCTAGTCTCCTCACAACCCCTCCAGATTTCTCCTTTTTTTCCCCAGAGCCATTTCTTGACCAAGCAGACGACTTAGCACCCCTCTAGTGCGCTCTGGACCCCTCTTTTCCACAGAATTGGGCCCCCCAGCCCTCTTCTGGCCCCCCGGACCCTTTAGGGACCCTTTAGACACCCTCTAGTATCCTCGCAACCCCTCCAGATTTCTCCTTTCTTCCCCAGAGCCATTTCTTGACCCTGTAGACGCCTTAGCACCACTCTAGTACGCTCTGGACCCCTCTTTTCCACAGAATTGGGCTCCCCAGCTCTCTTCTGGCCCCCCAGGCCCCTCTAGACCCTCTAATGTGCTAGAAACTCCTCCAGATTTCTCCCTTCTTCCCCAGAGGCATTTCTTGACTATGTAGACGCTTTAGCACCCCTCTAGTGCGCTCTGGACCCCTCTTTTCCACAGAACTGGGCCCCCCAGCTCTCTTCTGGCCCACCAGGCCCCTTAGACAGCCTCTAGTCTCCTTGCAACCCGTCCAGATTTCTCCCTTCTTCCTCAGAGCCGTTTCTTGACCATGTAGACACCTTAGCACCCCTCTAGTGCACTCTGGACCCCTCTTTTCCACAGAATGGGGCCCCCCAGCTCTCTTCTGTCTCCCCGGACCCCTTAGACACCCTCTAGTCTCCTTGCAACCCCTCCAGATTGCTCCCTTCTTCCCCAGAGGCATTTCTTGACAGTGTAGATGCTTTAGCAACCCTTTAGTGTGCTCTGGACCCCTCTTTTCCACAGAATGCCCCCCCCAGCTCTCTTCTGGCTCCCCAGGCCCCTTAGACACCCTCTAGTCTCCTCGCAACCCCTCCAGATTGCTCCCTTTTTCCCCAGAGCCATTTCTGGACATTTAGATGCCTTAGCACCCCTCTAGTGCACTCTGGACCCCTCTTTTCCACAGAATGGGGCCCCCCGATCTCTTCTGCTCCCCCAGACCCCTTAGACACCCTCTAGGCTGCTCGCATCCCTTCCAGATTTCTCCTTTCCTCCCCAGAGGCATTTCTGGATAATGTAGACACCTTAGCACCCCTCTAGTGCACTCTGGACCTCTCTGTTCCACAGAATTGTGCCCCCCCAGCTCTCTTCTGGCCCCCCAGACCCCTTAGACACCTTCTAGTCTCCTGGCAACCCCTTTAGATTTCTCCCTTCTTCCGCAGAGCCATTTCTTGACAGTGTAGACGCTTTAGCACCCCTCTAGTGCGCTCTGGACCCCTCTTTTCCACAGAATGTGGCCCCCCAGCTCTCTTCTGGCCCCCCAGACCCCTTAGACACCCTGTGGTGTGCTCGCAACATCTCCAGATTTCTCCCTTCTTCCCCAGAGGCATTTCTGGACCATGTAGACACCTTAGCACTCCTCTAGTGCGCTCTGCACCCCTCTTTTCCACAGAATGCCCCCCCCAGCTCTCTTCTGGCCCCCCAGGCCCCTTAGACACCCTCTAGCCTCCTCACAACCCCTCCAGATTTCTCCCTTCTTCCCCCAGAGGCATTTCTGGACCATGTAGACACCTTAGCACCCCTCTAGTGCGCTCTGGACCCCTCTTTGCCACAGAATGGGCCCCCCAGCTCTCTTCTGGACCCCAGACCCCTTAGACCCCCTTTAGTCTTCTCGCAACCCCTCCAGATTTCTCCCTTTTTCCCCAGAGACATTTTTTGACAGTGCAGATGCCTTAGCACCCCTCTAGTGCGCTCTGGACCCCTCTTTTCCACACAGTTGGGCCCCGCAGCTCTCTTCTGGCCCCCCAGGCCCCTTAGACACCCTCTAGTCTCCTCGCAACTCCTCCAGATTTCTCCCTTCTTCCGCAGAGGCATTTCTTGACAGTGTAGACGCCGTAGCACCCCTCTAGTGCACTTTGGGGCCTTCTTTTCCACAGAATGGGGCCCCCCAGCTCTCTTCTGCTCCCCCAGAGCCCTTAGACACCCTCTAGTCTCCTGGCAACCCCTCCAGATTTCTCCCTTCTTCTGCAGAGGCATTTCTTGACAGTGTAGATGCCTTAGCACCCCTGTAGTGCGCTCTGGACCCCTCTTTTCCACAGAATTGGGCCCCGCAGATCTCTTCTGGCCCCCCAGGCCCCTTAGACACCCTCTAGTCTCCTCGCAACCCCTCCAGATGTCTCCCTTCTTTCCCAGAGCCATTTCTGGACCATGTAGACCCATCAGCACCCCTCTAGTGCGCTCTGGACCCCTCTTTGCCACAGAATGGCCCCCCCCCATCTCTCTTGTGGGCCTCTAGCCCTCTTAGACAGCCTCTATGGTCCTCGCCAGCCCCTCCAGATTTCTCCCTTCTTCCCCAGAGGCATTTCTTGACAGTGTAGACGCTGTAGCACCCCTCTAGTGCACTGTGGACCCCTCTTTTCCACAGAATGCCCCCCCCAGCTCTCTTCTGCTCCCCCAGACCGCTTAGACCCCCTTTAGTCTCCTCGCAAGCCCTCCAGGTTTCTCCCTTCTTCCCCAGAGGCATTTCTTGAAAGTGTAGACGCCTTGGCACCCCTCTAGTGTGCTCTGGACCCCTCTTTTCCACAGAATGGGTCCCCGCACCTCTCTTGTGGGCTTCTAGCCCTGTTAGACACCCTCTAGTCTCCTTGCAATCCCTCCAGATTTCTCCCTTCTTCCCCAGAGGCATTTCTTGACAGTGTAGACCCCTTAGCACCCCTCTAGTGTGCTCTGGACCCCTGTTTTCCACAGAATTGGGCCACCCAGATATCTTTTGGATCTCCAGGCCCCTTACACACCCTCTAGTCTCCTCGCTATCCCTCCAGATTTCTCCCTTCTTCCCCAGAGGCATTTCTAGACCATGTAGACCCCTTAGCACCCCTCTAGCACGCTCTGGAGCCGTCTTTTTTACAGAATGGGGCTCCCCAGATATCTTTGGGACCTCCAGACCCCTTAAAAACCCTCTAGTCTTCTTGGCACCCCTACAGATTTCTCCCTTCTTCCCCAGAGCCTTTTCTTGACTATGTAGACACCTTAGCACCCCTCTAGTGTGCTCTGGACCCCTCTTTTCCACAGAATTGGGCCACCCAGATATCTCTGGGACCTCCAGCCTCCTTAGACACGCTCTAGTCTTCTCGCAACCCCTCCACATTTCTCCTTTCTTCCCCAGAGGCATTTCTGGACCATGTAGACACCTTAGCACCCCTCTAGTGCGCTCTGGACCACTCTTTTCCACAGAATGGGGACCCCAGCTGTCCTCAGGCCCCCCAGGCCCCTTAGACACCCTCTAGTCTAGTGGCAACCCCTCCAGATTTCTCCCTTTTTCCCCAGAGGCATTTCTGGACAGTGTAGATGCCTTAGCACCCCTCTAGTGCACTCTGGACCCCTCTTCTCCACATAATTGGGCCCCCCAGATTTCCTTGGGACCTCCAGACCCCTTAGACACCTTCTAGTCTCCTCGCAACCCCTCCAGATTTCTCCCTTCTTCCCCAGAGGCATTTCTGGACCATGTAGACGCCTTAGCACCCCTCTAGTGCGCTCTGCACTCCTCTGTTCCACAGAATGGGGCTGCCCAGCTGTCTTCTGGCCCCCCAGACCCCTTAGACACCCTCTACTCTCCTCGCAACCACTCCAGATTTCTCCCTTCTTCCCCAGAGGCATTTCTGGACTATGTAGACGCCTTAGCATCCCTGTAGTGCGCTCTGGACCCCTCTTTTCCACAGAATGGGGCCCCCCCAGCTCTCTTCTGGCCCCTCAGACCCCTTAGACACCCTGTGGTGTCTCCTCGCAACGCCTCCAGATTTCTCCCTTCTTCCCCAGAGGCATTTCTGGACCATGTAGACCCCTTAGCACCCCTCTAGTGCGCTCTGGACCCCTCTTTGCCACAGAATCGGCCCCCCCAGCTCTCTTCTAGCTCCCCAGGCCCCTTAGACACCCTCTAGTCTCCTCGCAACCCCTCCAGATTTCTCCCTTCTTCCCCAGAGGCATTTCTGGACCATATAGACAACTTAGCACTCCTCTAGTGCGCTCTGCACCCCTCTTTTCCACAGAATGGGGCCCCACAGCTCTCTTCTGGCCCCTCAGACTTCTTAGACTCCCTCTAGTCTCCTCGCAACCCCTCCGGATTTCTCCCTTCTTCCCCCAGAGGCATTTCTGGACCATGTAGACACCTTAGCACTCCTCTAGTGTGCTCTGGACCCCTCATTGCCACAGAATGGGCCCCCCCAGCTCTCTTCTGGCCCCCCAGGCCCCTTAGACACCCTCTAGTCTCCTCGCAACCCCTCCAGATTTCTCCCTTCTTCCCCAGAGGCATTTCTGGAGCATGTAGACCCATCAGCACACCTCTAGTGCGCTCTGGACCCCTCTTTGCCACAGAATGGGCCCCCCCCCCAGCTCTCTTGTGGGCCTCTAGCCCTCTTAGACAGCCTCTGTGGTCCTCGCCAGCCCCTCCAGATTTCTCCCTTCTTCCCCAGAGGCATTTCTTGACAGTGTAGATGCCTTAGCACCCCTCTAGTGCGCTCTGGACCCCTCTTTTCCACACAGTGGGGTCCCCCAGCTCTCTTTTGGCCCATAAGACCCCTTAGACACCCTCTAGTCTCCTCCCAACCCCTCCAGATTTCTCCCTTCTTTGCCAGAGGCATTTCTGGAGCATGTAGACGCGTAAGCACCCCTCTAGTGCACTCTGGACCCCTCTTCTCCACATCATTGTACCCCCCAGATTTCTTTGGGACCTCCAGACCCCTTAGACACCTTCTAGTCTCCTCGTAACCCCTCCAGATTTCTCCCTTCTTTCCCAGAGGCATTTCTGGACCATGTAGACCCCTTAGTACCCCTCTAGTGCGCTCTGGACCCCTTTTTACCACAGAATGGGAACCCCAGCTCTCTTCTGGGCCACCAGACCCCTTAGACACTCTCTAGTCTGCTCGCAACCCCTCCAGATTTCGCCCTTCTTCCCCAGAGGCATTTCTGGACCATGTAGACGCCTTAGCATCCCTCTAGTGTGCTCTGGACCCCTCTTTGCCACAGAATGGGAACCTCAGCTCTCTGTTGTGCCGCCAGACTCGTTAGACCCTCTCTAGTCTCCTGGCAACGCCTCCAGATTTCGCCCTTCTTCCCCAGAGGCATTTCTTGATAGTGTAGACGCCTTAGCACCCCTCTAGTGCACTCTGGACCCCTCTGTTCCACTGAATGGGCCCCCCAGCTCTCTTCTGGCCCCCCAGACCCCTTTGACACCCTCTTGTGTGCTCGCAACCCCTCCAGATTTCTCCCTTCTTCCCCAGAGGCATTTCTGGACTATGTAGACGCCTTAGCATCCCTGTAGTGCGCTCTGGACCCCTTTTTGCCACAGAATGGGAACCCCAGCTCTCTTCTGGGCCACCAGACCCGTCAGACCATCTCTAGTCTCCTCGCAACCCCTCCAGATTTCTCCCTTCTTCCCCAGAGCCTTTTCTTGACTATGTAGACACCTTAGCACCCCTCTAGTGTGCTCTGGACCCCTCTTTTCCACAGAATGGGGCCCCGCAGCTCTCTTCTGGGCTTCTAGCCCTGTTAGACACCCTCTAGTCTCCTTGCAATCCCTCCAGATTTCTCCCTTCTTCCCCAGAGGCATTTCTTGACAGTGTAGACCCCTTAGCACCCCTCTAGTGTGCTCTCGACCCCTCTTTTCCACAGAATTGGGCCACCCAGATATCTTTGGGCCCCCCAGCCCCCTTAGACACCCTCTAGTCTCCTCGCAACCCCTCCAGATTTCTCCTTTCTTCCCTGGAGCCATGTCTTGACCAAGCAGATGCCTTAGCACCCCTCTAGTGCATTCTGGACCCCTCTTTTCCACAGAATTGGGCCCCCCAGCAATCTTCTGGCCCCCCAGACCCCTTAGACACCCCCTAGTCTCCTCGCAACCCCTCCAGATTTCTCCCTTCTTCCCCAGAGCCATTTCTTGACAGTGTAGATGCCTTAGCACCCCTCTAGTATGCTCTGGACCACTCTTTTCCACAGAATGGCCCCGACAGCTCTGTTCTGGCCCCCCACACGCCTTGGACACCCTCTAGTGTGCTCACAACCCTTCCAGATTTCTCCCTACTTCCCCAGAGGCATTTCTTGACAGTGTAGACGCCGTAGCACCCCTCTAGTGCACTCTAGACCCCTCTTTTCCACAGAATTCGGCCCCCGAGCTGTCCGCTGGCCCCCCAGGCCCGTTAGACACCCTCTAGTCTCCTCGCAACCCCTCCAGATTTCTCCCTTCTTTCCCAGAAGCATTTATGGACAGTGTAGACGCCTTAGCACCCCTCTAGTATGCTCTGGACCCTTCTTTTCCACACAATCGGCCCCCCCAGCTCTCTTCTCGCCCCCCAGACGCTTTAGACAGCCTCTAGTCTCCTCGCCACCCTTCCAGATTTCTCCCTTCTTCCCCGGAGGCATTTCTGGACCATGTAGACATCTTGGCACCCCTCTACTGCGCTCTGGACCCCTCTTTGCCACAGAATGGGGCCCCCCAGATATCTTCTGCTCCCCCAGACCCCTTAGACACCCTCTGGTGTGCTCGCAACCCCTCCAGATTTCTCCCTTCTTCCCCAGAGCCATTTCTTGACAGTGTAGATGCCTTGGCACCACTCTAGTGCGCTCTGGACCCCTCTTTTCCACAGAATGGGGCCCCCAGAGATCTTTGGGACCTCCAGATCCCTTAGACACCCTCTAGTCTCCTGGCAACCCCTCCAGATTTCTCCCTTTTTCCCCAGAGGCATTTCTAGACCATGTAGACACCTTAGCACCCCTCTACTGCGCTCTGGACCCCTCTTTTCCACAGAATGGGGCCCCCCATATATCTTTGGCATCTCCAGATCCCTTAGACACCCTCTAGTCTCCTCGCAACCCCTCCAGATTTCTCCCTTCTTCCCCAGAGTCATTTCTGGAGCATGTAGACCCATCAGCACACCTCTAGTGCGCTCTGGACCCCTCTTTGCCACAGAATGCCCCCCCCCCAGCTCTCTTGTGGGCCTCTAGCCCTCTTAGACAGCCTCTGTGGTCCTCGCCAGCCCCTCCAGATTTCTCCCTTCTTCCCCAGAGGCATTTCTTGACAGTGTAGATGCCTTAGCACCCCTCTAGTGCGCTCTGGACCCCTCTTTTCCACACAATGGGGTCCCCCAGCTCTCTTTTGGCCCATAAGACCCCTTAGACACCCTCTAGTCTCCTCCCAACCCCTCCAGATTTCTCCCTTCTTCGCCAGAGGCATTTCTGGAGCATGTAGACGCGTAAGCACCCCTCTAGTGCACTCTGGACCCCTCTTCTCCACATAATTGTGCCCCCCAGATTTCTTTGGGACCTCCAGACCCCTTAGACACCTTCTAGTCTCCTCGTAACCCCTCCAGATTTCGCCCTTCTTTCCCAGAGGCATTTCTGGACCATGTAGACCCCTTAGTACCCCTCTAGTGCGCTCTGGACCCCTCTGTTCCACAGAATGGGGCCGCCCAGCTCTCTTCTGGCCCCCCAGACCCCTTTGACACCCGCTAGTGTGCTCACAACCCCTCCAGATTTCTCCCTTCTTCCCCAGAGGCATTTCTGGACTATGTAGATGCCTTAGCACCCCTGTAGTGCGCTCTGGACCCCTTTTTGCCACAGAATGGGAACCCCAGCTCTCTTCTGGGCCACCAGACCCCTTAGACACTCTCTAGTCTGCTCGCAACCCCTCCAGATTTCGCCCTTCTTCCCCAGAGGCATTTCTGGACCATGTAGACGCCTTAGCATCCCTCTAGTGTGCTCTGGACCCCTCTTTGTCTCAGAATGGGAACCTCAGCTCTCTGTTGTGCCACCAGACTCGTTAGACCCTCTCTAGTCTCCTGGCAACGCCTCCAGATTTCGCCCTTCTTCCCCAGAGGCATTTCTTGACAGTGTAGACGCCTTAGCACCCCTCTAGTGCACTCTGGACCCCTCTGTTCCACAGAATGGGCCCCCCAGCTCTCTTCTGGCCCCCAGGCCCCTTAGACACCCTCTAGTCTCCTCACAACCCCTCCAGATTTCTCCCTTCTTCCTCAGAGCCATTTTTGGACAGTGTAGACCCCTTAGCACCCCTCTAGTGTGCTCTGGACCCCTCTTCTCTACACAGTTGTGCCCCCCACATATCTTTGGGACCTCCAGACCCCTTAGACCCCCTTTAGTCTCCTCGCAACCCCTCCAGATTTCTCCCTTCTTCCCCAGAGGCATTTCTTGACCAAGTAGACGCCTTAGCACCCCTGTAGTGCGCTCTGGACCCCTCTTTTCCACAGAATTGGGCCCCCCCAGATCTCTTCTGGCCCCCCAGACCCCTTAGACACCCTCTAGTCTCCTCTCAATCCCTCCAGATTTCTCCCTTCTTCCCCAGAGCCATTTCTTGACAGGGTGGATGCCTTAGCACCCCTCTAGTGCACTCTGGAGCTCTCTGTTCCACAGAATGGGGCCCCCCAGCTCTGTTCTGGCCCCCCAGACCCCTTAGACTTCCTCTAGTCTCCTCACAACTCCTCCAGATTTCTCCCTTCTTCCCCAGAGACATTTCTGGACCATGTAGACAGCTTAGCAACCCTCTAGTGTGCTCTGGACCCTTTATTTCCACAGAATGGGGACCCCAGCTGTCCTCGGAACCCCCAGGCACCTTAGACACCCTCTAGTCTCCTCGCAACCCCTCCAGATTTCTCCCTTCTTCGCCAGAGGCATTTCTGGAGCATGTAGATGCCTAAGCACCCCTCTAGTGCGCTCTGGACCCCTCTTCTCCACATAATTGTGCCCCCCAGATTTCTTTGGGACCTCCAGACCCCTTAGACACCTTCTAGTCTCCTCGTAATCCCTCCAGATTTCTCCCTTCTTTCCCAGAGGCATTTCTGGACCATGTAGACGCCTTAGCACCCCTCTAGTGCGCTCTGGACTCCTCTGTTCCACAGAATGGGGCCGCCCAGCTCTCTTGTGGGCCCCCCAGACCCCTTTGACACCCTCTAGTCTCCTCGCAACCCCTCCAGATTTCTCCCTTCTTCCCCAGAGGCATTTCTGGACCATGTAGACGCCTTAGCATCCCTGTAGTGCGCTCTGGACCCCTTTTTGCCACAGAATGGGAACCCCAGCTCTCTTCTGGGCCACCAGACCCGTCAGACCCTCTCTAGTCTCCTCGCAACCCCTCCAGATTTCGCCCTTCTTCCCCAGAGCCATTTCTGGACCATGTAGACCCCTTAGCACCCCTTTAGTGCACTCTGGACCCCTCTTTTCCACAGAACTGGGCCCCCCAGCTCTCTTCTGGCCCCTCAGACCCCTTAGACACCCTCTAGTCTTCTGGCAACCCCTCCAGATTTCTCCCTTCTTCCCCAGAGGCATTTCTAGACCATGTAGACCTGTTAGAACCCCTCTAGTGTGCTCTGCAGCCGTCTTTTTTACAGAATGGGGCTCCCCAGATATCTTTGGGACCTCCAGACCCCTTAGAGCCCCTCTAGTCTTCGTGGCACCCCTACAGATTTCTGCCTTCTTCCCCAGAGCCTTTTCTTGACTATGTAGACACCTCAGCACCCCTCTAGTGTGCTCTGGACCCCTCTTTTCCACAGAATGGGGCCCCGCAGCTCTCTTGTGGGCTTCTAGCCCTGTTAGACACCCTCTAGTCTCCTTGCAATCCCTCCAGATTTCTCCCTTCTTCCCCAGAGGCATTTCTTGACAGTGTAGACCCCTTAGCACCCCTCTAGTGTGCTCTCGACCCCTCTTTTCCACAGAATTGGGCCACCCAGATATCTTTGGGCCCCCCAGCCCCCTTAGACACCCTCTAGTCTCCTCACAACCCCTCCAGATTTCTCCTTTCTTCCCTGGAGCCATGTCTTGACCAAGCAGATGCCTTAGCACCCCTCTACTGCGCTCTGGACCCCTCTTTTCCACAGAATTGGGCCCCCCAGCAATCTTCTGGCCCCCCAGACCCCTTAGACACCCCCTAGTCTCCTCGCAACCCCTCCAGATTTCTCCCTTCTTCCCCAGAGCCATTTCTTGACAGTGTAGATGCCTTAGCACCCCTCTAGTATGCTCTGGACCACTCTTTTCCACAGAATGGCCCCGACAGCTCTGTTCTGGCCCCCCACACGCCTTGGACACCCTCTAGTGTGCTCACAACCCTTCCAGATTTCTCCCTACTTCCCCAGAGGCATTTCTAGACAGTGTAGACGCTGTAGCACCCCTCTACTGCGCTCTGGACCCCTCTTTTCCACAGAATTGGGCCCCCCAGCAATCTTCTGGCCCCCCAGACCCCTTAGACACCCCCTAGTCTCCTCGCAACCCCTCCAGATTTCTCCCTTCTTCCCCAGAGCCATTTCTTGACAGTGTAGATGCCTTAGCACCCCTCTAGTATGCTCTGGACCACTCTTTTCCACAGAATGGCCCCGACAGCTCTGTTCTGGCCCCCCACACGCCTTGGACACCCTCTAGTGTGCTCACAACCCTTCCAGATTTCTCCCTACTTCCCCAGAGGCATTTCTTGACAGTGTAGACGCTGTAGCACCCCTCTAGTGCACTGTGGACCCCTCATTTACACAGAATTCGGCCCCCCAGCCGTCTGCTGGCCCCCCAGGCGCGTTAGACACCCTCTAGTCTCCTCGCAACCCCTCCAGATTTCTCCCTTCTTTCCCAGAAGCATTTATGGACAGTGTAGACGCCTTAGCACCCCTCTAGTATGCTCTGGACCCTTCTTTTCCACACAATCGGCCCCCCCAGCTCTCTTCTCGCCCCCCGGACGCTTTAGACAGCCTCTAGTCTCCTCGCCACCCTTCCAGATTTCTCCCTTCTTCCCCGGAGGCATTTCTGGACCACGTAGACATCTTGGCACCCCTCTAGTGCGTTCTGGAGCCCTCTTTTCCACAGAATGGGCCCCCCAGCTCTCTTCTGGCTCCCCAGGCCCCTTAGACGCCCTCCAGTCTCCTCGCAACCCCTCCAGATTTCTCCCTTCTTCCCCAGAGGCATTTCTTGACAGTGTAGATGCCTTAGAACCCCTCTACTGCGCTCTGGACCCCTCTTTTCCACAGAATGGGGCCCCCCAGCTCTCTTCTGCCCCCCCAGACCCTTTAGACACGCTCTAATCTCCTCGCAACCCCTCCAGATTGCTCCCTTCTTCCCCAGAGGCATTTCTTGACAGTGCAGACCCCTTAGCACCCCTCTAGTGCACTCTGGACCCCTCTTTTTCACAGAATTGGGCCCCCCCAGATATCCTTGGGATTTCCAGATCCCTTAGACACCCTCTAGTCTCCTCGCAACCCTTCCAGATTTCTCTCTTCTTCCCCAGAGCCATTTCTTGACAGTGTAGACGCTTTAGCACCCCTCTAGTGTGCTCTGGACCCCTCTTTTCCACAGAATGGGGCCCCCCCAGCTCTCTTCTGGCCCCCAGACCCCTTTGACACCCTCTAGTGTGCTCACAACCCCTCCAGATTTCTCCCTTCTTCCCCAGAGGCATTTCTGGACTATGTAGATGCCTTAGCACCCCTGTAGTGCGCTCTGGACCCCTTTTTGCCACAGAATGGGAACCCCAGCTCTCTTCTGCGCCCCCAGACTCCTTAGACACCCTCTAGTCTCCTCGCAACCCCTCCAGATTTCTCCCTTCTTCCCCCAGAGGCATTTCTGGACCATGTAGACACCTTAGCACCCCTCTAGTGTGCGCTGGACCCCTCTTTGCCACAGAATGGGCCCCCCCAGCTCTCTTCTGGCTCCCCAGACCCCTTAGACCCCCTTTAGTCTCCTCGCAACCCCTCCAGATTTCTCCCTTCTTCCCCAGAGGCATTTTTTGACAGTGTAGATGCCTTAGCACCCCTCTAGTGTGCTCTGGACCCCTCTTTTCCACACAGTTGGGCCCCGCAGCTCTCTTCTGGCCCCCCAGGCCCCTTAGACACCCTCTAGTCTCCTCGCAACTCCTCCAGATTTCTCCCTTCTTCCGCAGAGGCATTTCTTGACAGTGTAGATGCCTTAGCACCCCTCTAGTGCACTCTGGACCCCTCTGTTAAACACAATTGGGCCCCCCAGCTCCCTTCTGGGCCCCCAGCCTGCTTAGACTCCCTCTAGTCTCCTCGCAACCCCTCCAGATTTCTCCCTTCTTCCGCAGAGGCATTTCTTGACAGTGTAGATGCCTTAGCACCCCTCTAGTGCACTTTGGAGCCTTCTTTTCCACAGAATGGGGCCCCACAGCTCTCTTCTGCTCCCCCAGAGGCCTTAGATCCCCTCCAGTCTCCTCGCAACTCCTCCAGATTTCTCCCTTCTTCCCCAGAGCCATTTCTTGACAGTGTAGATGCCTTAGCACCCCTGTAGTGGGTTCTGGACCCCTCTTTTCCACAGAATTGGGCCCCGCAGATCTCTTCTGGCCCCCCAGGCCCCTTAGACCCCCTCTAGTCTCCTCGCAACCCCTCCAGATTTCTCCCTTCTTCCCCAGAGTCATTTCTGGAGCATGTAGACCCATCAGCACACCTCTAGTGCGCTCTGGACCCCTCTTTGCCACAGAATGCCCCACCCCCTCCAGCTCTCTTGTGGGCCTCTAGCCCTTTTAGACAGCCTCTGTGGTCCTCGCCAGCCTCTGTGGTCCTCGCCACCCCCTCCAGATTTCTCCCTTCTTCCCCAGAGGCATTTCTTGACAGTGTAGATGCCTTAGCACCCCTCTAGTGCGCTCTGGACCCCTCTTTTCCACAGAATGCCCCCCCCAGCTCTCTTCTGCTCCCCCAGACCCCTTAGACACCCTCTAGTCTCCTCGCAACCCCTCCAGATTTCTCCCTTCTTCCCCAGAGGCATTTCTTGACAGTGTAGACGCCTTGGCACCCCTCTAGTGCGCTCTGGACCACTCTTTTCCACAGAATGGGGCCCCCAGCTGTCTTTGGGCCCCCTATACCCGTTAGACACCCTCTAGTCTCCTCGCAACCCCTCCAGACTTCTTCTTTCTTCCCTAGAGCCATTTCTTGACAGTGTAGACGCCTTAGCACCCCTCTAGTGCACTTTGGAGCCCTGTATTCCACAAAATGGCGCCCTCCAGCTCTCTTCTGGCCCCCCAGACCCCTTAGACACTCTCTAGTCTGCTCGCATCCCTTCCAGATTTCTGCTTTCTTCCCCAGAGGCATTTCTGGATAGTGTAGACACCTTAGCACCCCTCTAGTGCGCTCTGGATGCCTCTTTTCTGCAGAATTGGGCTCCCCCCAGGTCTTTTCTGTCCCCCCAGACTCCTTAGATGTCCTCTAGTGTGCTCGCAGCTCCTCCAGATTTCTCCCTTCTTCCCCAGAGCCATTTCTTGACAGTGTAGACGCCTTAGCACCCCTCTAGTATGTTCTGGAGCCCTCTTTTCCACAGAATTGGGCCCCCCAGCTCTCTTCTCGCCCCCCCAGACCCCTTAGACACTCTCTAGTCTCCTCGCCACCCTTCCAGATTTCTCCCTTCTTCCCCAGAGGCATTTCTGGACCATGTAGACGCTTTAGGACGCCTCTAGTGCACTCTGGACCCCTCTTTTCCACAGAATTGGGCCCACCAGCTCTCTTCTGGCCCCCCAGACCTCTTAGACAACATCTAGTCTCCTCGCAACCTCTCCAGATTTCTCCCTTCTTCCCCAGAGGCATTTCTTGACAGTGTAGACCCCTTAGCACCCCTCTAGTGCGCTCTGGACCCCTCTTTTCCACAGAATGGGGCCCCGCACCTCTCTTCTGGGCTTCTAGCCCTGTTAGACACCCTCTAGTCTCCTCACAACCCCTCCAGATTTCTCCCTTCTTCCCCAGAGGCATTTCTTGACAGTGTAGACCCCTTAGCACCCCTCTAGTGTGCTCTGGACCCCTGTTTTCCACAGAATTGGGCCACCCAGATATCTTTTGGATCTCCAGGCCCCTTACACACCCTCTAGTCTCCTCGCAACCCCTCCAGATTTCTCCCTTCTTCCCCAGAGGCATTTCTAGACCTTGTAGACCCCTTAGTACCCCTCTAGCACGCTCTGGAGCCGTCTTTTTTACAGAATGGGGCTCCCCAGATATCTTTGGGACCTCCAGACCCCTTAGATCCTCTCTAGTCTTCTTGGCACCCCTACAGATTTCTCCCTTCTTCCCCAGAGGCATTTCTTGACAGTGTAGACCCCTTAGCACCCCTCTAGTGTGCTCTCGACCCCTCTTTTCCACAGAATTGGGCCACCCAGATATCTTTGGGCCCCCCAGCCCCCTTAGACACCCTCTAGTCTCCTCACAACCCCTCCAGATTTCTCCTTTCTTCCCCAGAGCCATTTCTTGACCAAGCAGACGACTTAGCACCCCTCTACTGCGCTCTGGACCCCTCTTTTCCACAGAATTGGCCCCCCCAGCACTCTTCTGGCCCCCCAGGCCCCTTAGACACCCTCTAGTGTGCTCACAACCCTTCCAGATATCTCCCTTCTTCCCCAGAGGCATTTCTTGACAGTGTAGACGCCTTAGCACCCCTCTAGTGTGCTCTGGACCACTCTTTTCCACAGAATGGGGCCTCCAGCTCTCTTCTGGCCCCTCAGACCCCTTAGACACCCTCTAGTCTCCTCACAACCCCTCCAGATTTCTCCCTTCTTTCCCAGAAGCATTTATGGACAGTGTAGACGCGTTAGCACCCCTCTAGTATGCTCTGGACCCCTCTTTTCCACAGAATCGGCCCCCCCAGCTCTCTTCTGGCCCCCCAGACGCTTTAGACACCCTCTAGTCTCCTCGCCACCCTTCCAGATTTCTCCCTTCTTCCCCGGAGGCATTTCTGGACCATGTAGACATCTTGGCACCCCTCTAGTGCGTTCTGGAGCCCTCTTTTCCACAGAATGGGGCCCCCAGCTCTCTTCTGGCTCCCCAGGCCCCTTAGACGCCCTCCAGTCTCCTCGCAACCCCTCCAGATTTCTCCCTTCTTCCCCAGAGCCATTTCTTGACAGTGTAGATGCCTTAGCACCCCTCTACTGCGCTCTGGACCCCTCTTTTCCACATAATGGGGCCCCCAGAGATCTTTGGGACCTCCAGATCCCTTAGACACCCTCTAGTCTCCTGGCAACCCCTCCAGATTTCTCCCTTCTTCCCCAGAGGCATTTCTAGACCATGTAGACACCTTAGCACCCCTCTAGTGCGCTCTGGACCCCTCTTTTCCACAGAATGCCCCCCCCCAGCTCTCTTCTGCCCCCCCAGGCCCCTTAGACACCCTCTAGTCTCCTCGCAACCCCTCCAGATTTCTCCCTTCTTCCCCAGAGGCATTTCTAGACCATGTAGACACCTTAGCACCCCTCTAGTGTGCTCTGGACCCCTCTTTTCCACACAGTTGGGCCCCGCAGCTCTCTTCTGGCCCCCCAGGCCCCTTAGACACCCTCTAGTCTCCTCGCAACTCCTCCAGATTTCTCCCTTCTTCCGCAGAGGCATTTCTTGACAGTGTAGATGCCTTAGCACCCCTCTAGTGCACTTTGGAGCCTTCTTTTCCACAGAATGGGGCCCCACAGCTCTCTTCTGCTCCCCCAGAGGCCTTAGATCCCCTCTAGTCTCCTCGCAACCCCTCCAGATTTCTCCCTTCTTCCGCAGAGGCATTTCTTGACAGTGTAGATGCCTTAGCACCCCTCTAGTGCGCTCTGGACCCCTCTTTTCCACAGAATTGGGCCCCGCAGATCTCTTCTACTCCCCCAGACCCCTTAGACACCCTCTAGTCTCCTCGCAACCCCTCCAGATTTCTCCCTTCTTCCCCAGAGGCATTTCTTGACAGTGTAGACGCCTTGGTACCCCTCTAGTGCGCTCTGGACCACTCTTTTCCACAGAATGGGGCCCCCAGCTGTCTTTGGGCCCCCTATACCCGTTAGACACCCTCTAGTCTCCTCGCAACCCCTCCAGACTTCTTCTTTCTTCCCTAGAGCCATTTCTTGACAGTGTAGACTCCTTAGCACCCCTCTAGTGCACTTTGGAGCCCTATATTCCACAGAATGGGGCCCTCCAGCTCTCTTCTGGCCCCCCAGACCCCTTAGACACTCTCTAGTCTGCTCGCATCCCTTCCAGATTTCTGCTTTCTTCCCCAGAGGCATTTCTGGATAGTGTAGACACCTTAGCACCCCTCTAGTGCGCTCTGGATGCCTCTTTTCTGCAGAATTGGGCTCCCCCCAGGTCTTTTCTGTCCCCCCAGACTCCTTAGATGTCCTCTAGTGTGCTCGGAACTCCTCCAGATTTCTCCCTTCTTCCCCAGAGCCATTTCTTGACAGTGTAGACGCCTTAGCACCCCTCTAGTATGTTCTGGAGCCCTCTTTTCCACAGAATTGGGCCCCCCAGCTCTCTTCTCGCCCCCCCAGACCCCTTAGACACTCTCTAGTCTCCTCGCCACCCTTCCAGATTTCTCCCTTCTTCCCCAGAGGCATTTCTGGACCATGTAGACTCTTTAGGACGCCTCTAGTGCACTCTGGACCCCTCTTTTCCACAGAATTGGGCCCACCAGCTCTCTTCTGGCCCCCCAGACCTCTTAGACAACATCTAGTCTCCTCGCAACCTCTCCAGATTTCTCCCTTCTTCCCCAGAGACATTTCTTGACAGTGTAGACCCCTTAGCACCCCTCTAGTGCGCTCTGGACCCCTCTTTTCCACAGAATGGGGCCCCGCACCTCTCTTCTGGGCTTCTAGCCCTGTTAGACACCCTCTAGTCTCCTCACAACCCCTCCAGATTTCTCCCTTCTTCCCCAGAGGCATTTCTTGACAGTGTAGACCCCTTAGCACCCCTCTAGTGTGCTCTGGACCCCTGTTTTCCACAGAATTGGGCCACCCAGATATCTTTTGGATCTCCAGGCCCCTTACACACCCTCTAGTCTCCTCGCTATCCCTCCAGATTTCTCCCTTCTTCCCCAGAGGCATTTCTAGACCATGTAGACGCCTTAGTACCCCTCTAGCACACTCTGGAGCCGTCTTTTTTACAGAATGGGGCTCCCCAGATAACTTTGGGACCTCCAGACCCCTTAGATCCTCTCTAGTCTTCTTGGCACCCCTACAGATTTCTCCCTTCTTCCCCAGAGACATTTTTTGACAGTGTAGATGCCTTAGCACCCCTCTAGTGTGCTCTGGACCCCTCTTTTCCACAGAATGGGGCCCCGCAGCACTCTTCTGGGCTTCTAGCCGTGTTAGACACCCTCTAGTCTCCTTGCAATCCCTCCAGATTTCTCCCTTCTTCCCCAGAGGCATTTCTTGACAGTGTAGACCCCTTAGCACCCCTCTAGTGTGCTCTCGACCCCTCTTTTCCACATAATTGGGCCACCCAGATATCTTTTGGATCTCCAGGCCCCTTACACACCCTCTAGTCTCCTCGCTATCCCTCCAGATTTCTCCCTTCTTCCCCAGAGGCATTTCTTGACAGTGTAGACGCCTTGGCACCCCTCTAGTGCGCTCTGGACCACTCTTTTCCACAGAACGGGGCCCCCAGCTGTCTTTGGGCCCCCTATACCCGTTAGACACCCTCTAGTCTCCTCGCAACCCCTCCAGACTTCTTCTTTCTTCCCTAGAGCCATTTCTTGACAGTGTAGACGCCTTAGCACCCCTCTAGTGCACTTTGGAGCCCTGTATTCCACAAAATGGCGCCCTCCAGCTCTCTTCTGGCCCCCCAGACCCCTTAGACACTCTCTAGTCTGCTCGCATCCCTTCCAGATTTCTCCTTTCTTCCCCAGAGGCATTTCTGGATAGTGTAGACGCTTTAGGACGCCTCTAGTGCGCTCTGGACCCCTCTTTTCCACAGAATTGGGCCCACCAGCTCTCTTCTGGCCCCCCAGACCTCTTAGACAACATCTAGTCTCCTCGCAACCTCTCCAGATTTCTCCCTTCTTCCCCAGAGGCATTTCTTGACAGTGTAGACCCCTTAGCACACCTCTAGTGCGCTCTGGACCCCTCTTTTCCACAGAATGGGGCCCCCCATATATCTTTGGCATCTCCAGATCCCTTAGACACCCTGTAGTCTCCTCGCAACCCCTCCAGATTTCTCCCTTCTTCCCCAGAGTCATTTCTGGAGCATGTAGACCCATCAGCACACCTCTAGTGCGCTCTGGACCCCTCTTTGCCACAGAATGCCCCCCCCCCCCAGCTCTCTTGTGGGCCTCTAGCCCTCTTAGACAGCCTCTGTGGTCCTTGCCAGCCCCTCCAGATTTCTCCCTTCTTCCACAGAGGCATTTCTTGACAGTGTAGATGCCTTAGCACCCCTCTAGTGCGCTCTGGACCCCTCTTTTCCACACAGTGGGGTCCCCCAGCTCTCTTTTGGCCCATAAGACCCCTTAGACACCCTCTAGTCTCCTCCCAACCCCTCCAGATTTCTCCCTTCTTCGCCAGAGGCATTTCTGGAGCATGTAGACGCGTAAGCACCCCTCTAGTGCACTCTGGACCCCTCTTCTCCACATCATTGTGCCCCCCAGATTTCTTTGGGACCTCCAGACCCCTTAGACACCTTCTAGTCTCCTGGCAACGCCTCCAGATTTCGCCCTTCTTCCCCAGAGGCATTTCTTGATAGTGTAGACGCCTTAGCACCCCTCTAGTGCACTCTGGACCCCTCTGTTCCACTGAATGGGCCCCCCAGCTCTCTTCTGGCCCCCCAGACCCCTTTGACACCCTCTTGTGTGCTCGCAACCCCTCCAGATTTCTCCCTTCTTCCCCAGAGGCATTTCTAGACCATGTAGACCCCTTAGTACCCCTCTAGCACACTCTGGACCCCTTTTTGCCACAGAATGGGAACCCCAGCTCTCTTCTGGGCCACCAGACCCGTCAGACCATCTCTAGTCTCCTCGCAACCCCTCCAGATTTCTCCCTTCTTCCCCAGAGCCTTTTCTTGACTATGTAGACACCTTAGCACCCCTCTAGTGTGCTCTGGACCCCTCTTTTCCACAGAATGGGGCCCCGCAGCTCTCTTCTGGGCTTCTAGCCCTGTTAGACACCCTCTAGTCTCCTTGCAATCCCTCCAGATTTCTCCCTTCTTCCCCAGAGGCATTTCTTGACAGTGTAGACCCCTTAGCACCCCTCTAGTGTGCTCTCGACCCCTCTTTTCCACAGAATTGGGCCCCCCAGCAATCTTCTGGCCCCCCAGACCCCTTAGACACCCCCTAGTCTCCTCGCAACCCCTCCAGATTTCTCCCTTCTTCCCCAGAGGCATTTCTTGACAGTGTAGATGCCTTAGCACCCCTCTAGTATGCTCTGGACCACTCTTTTCCACAGAATGGCCCCGACAGCTCTGTTCTGGCCCCCCACACGCCTTGGACACCCTCTAGTGTGCTCACAACCCTTCCAGATTTCTCCCTACTTCCCCAGAGGCATTTCTTGACAGTGTAGACGCCGTAGCACCCCTCTAGTGCACTGTGGACCCCTCTTTTTCACAGAATTCGGCCCCCGAGCTGTCCGCTGGCCCCCCAGGCCCGTTAGACACCCTCTAGTCTCCTCGCAACCCCTCCAGATTTCTCCCTTCTTTCCCAGAAGCATTTATGGACAGTGTAGACGCCTTAGCACCCCTCTAGTATGCTCTGGACCCTTCTTTTCCACACAATCGGCCCCCCCAGCTCTCTTCTCGCCCCCCAGACGCTTTAGACAGCCTCTAGTCTCCTCGCCACCCTTCCAGATTTCTCCCTTCTTCCCCGGAGGCATTTCTGGACCATGTAGACATCTTGGCACCCCTCTACTGCGCTCTGGACCCCTCTTTGCCACAGAATGGGGCCCCCCAGATATCTTCTGCTCCCCCAGACCCCTTAGACACCCTCTGGTGTGCTCGCAACCCCTCCAGATTTCTCCCTTCTTCCCCAGAGCCATTTCTTGACAGTGTAGATGCCTTGGCACCAGTCTAGTGCGCTCTGGACCCCTCTTTTCCACAGAATGGGGCCCCCAGAGATCTTTGGGACCTCCAGATCCCTTAGACACCCTCTAGTCTCCTGGCAACCCCTCCAGATTTCTCCCTTCTTCCCCAGAGGCATTTCTAGACCATGTAGACACCTTAGCACCCCTCTACTGCGCTCTGGACCCCTCTTTTCCACAGAACTGGGCCCCCCAGCTCTCTTCTGGCCCCTCAGACCCCTTAGACACCCTCTAGTCTTCTCGCTATCCCTCCAGATTTCTCCCTTCTTCCCCAGAGTCATTTCTGGAGCATGTAGACCCATCAGCACACCTCTAGTGCGCTCTGGACCCCTCTTTGCCACAGAATGCCCCCCCCCCAGCTCTCTTGTGGGCCTCTAGCCCTCTTAGACAGCCTCTATGGTCCTCGCCAGCCCCTCCAGATTTCTCCCTTCTTCCCCGGAGCCATTTCTTGACAGTGTAGATGCCTTAGCACCCCTCTAGTGCGCTCTGGACCCCTCTTTTCCACACAATGGGGTCCCCCAGCTCTCTTTTGGCCCATAAGACCCCTTAGACACCCTCTAGTCTCCTCCCAACCCCTCCAGATTTCTCCCTTCTTCGCCAGAGGCATTTCTGGAGCATGTAGACGCGTAAGCACCCTTCTAGTGCACTCTGGACCCCTCTTCTCCACATAATTGTGCCCCCCAGATTTCTTTGGGACCTCCAGACCCCTTAGACACCTTCTAGTCTCCTCGTAACCCCTCCAGATTTCTCCTTTCTTCCCCAGAGGCATTTCTGGACCATGTAGACCCCTTAGTACCCCTCTAGTGCGCTCTGGACCCCTCTGTTCCACAGAATGGGGCCGCCCAGCTCTCTTCTGGCCCCCCAGACCCCTTTGACACCCTCTAGTGTGCTCACAACCCCTCCAGATTTCTCCCTTCTTCCCCAGAGGCATTTCTGGACCATGTAGACGCCTTAGCATCCCTCTAGTGTGCTCTGGACCCCTTTTTGCCACAGAATGGGAACCCCAGCTCTCTTCTGGGCCACCAGACCCGTCAGACCCTCTCTAGTCTGCTCGCAACCCCTCCAGATTTCGCCCTTCTTCCCCAGAGGCATTTCTGGACCATGTAGACGCCTTAGCATCCCTCTAGTGTGCTCTGGACCCCTCTTTGCCACAGAATGGGAACCTCAGCTCTCTGTTGTGCCACCAGACTCGTTAGACCCTCTCTAGTCTCCTGGCAACGCCTCCAGATTTCGCCCTTCTTCCCCAGAGGCATTTCTTGACAGTGTAGACGCCTTAGCACCCCTCTAGTGCACTCTGGACCCCTCTGTTCCACAGAATGGGCCCCCCAGCTCTCTTCTGGCCCCCAGGCCCCTTAGACACCCTCTAGTCTCCTCACAACCCCTCCAGATTTCTCCCTTCTTCCTCAGAGCCATTTTTGGACAGTGTAGACCCCTTAGCACCCCTCTAGTGTGCTCTGGACCCCTCTTCTCTACACAGTTGTGCCCCCCACATATCTTTGGGACCTCCAGACCCCTTAGACCCCCTCTAGTCTCCTGGCAACCCCTCCAGATTTCTCCCTTCTTCCCCAGAGACATTTCTTGACCAAGTAGACGCCTTAGCACCCCTGTAGTGCGCTCTGGACCCCTCTTTTCCACAGAATTGGGCCCCCCCAGATCTCTTCTGGCCCCCCAGACCCCTTAGACACCCTCTAGTCTCCTCTCAATCCCTCCAGATTTCTCCCTTCTTCCCCAGAGCCATTTCTTGACAGGGTGGATGCCTTAGCACCCCTCTAGTGCACTCTGGAGCTCTCTGTTCCACAGAATGGGGCCCCCCAGCTCTGTTCTGGCCCCCCAGACCCCTTAGACTTCCTCTAGTCTCCTCACAACTCCTCCAGATTTCTCCCTTCTTCCCCAGAGACATTTCTGGACCATGTAGACAGCTTAGCAACCCTCTAGTGTGCTCTGGACCCTTTATTTCCACAGAATGGGGACCCCAGCTGTCCTCGGAACCCCCAGGCACCTTAGACACCCTCTAGTCTCCTCGCAACCCCTCCAGATTTCTCCCTTCTTCGCCAGAGGCATTTCTGGAGCATGTAGATGCCTAAGCACCCCTCTAGTGCGCTCTGGACCCCTCTTCTCCACATAATTGTGCCCCCCAGATTTCTTTGGGACCTCCAGACCCCTTAGACACCTTCTAGTCTCCTCGTAATCCCTCCAGATTTCTCCCTTCTTTCCCAGAGGCATTTCTGGACCATGTAGACGCCTTAGCACCCCTCTAGTGCGCTCTGGACTCCTCTGTTCCACAGAATGGGGCCGTCCAGCTCTCTTGTGGGCCCCCCAGACCCCTTTGACACCCTCTAGTCTCCTCGCAACCCCTCCAGATTTCTCCCTTCTTCCCCAGAGGCATTTCTGGACCATGTAGACGCCTTAGCATCCCTGTAGTGCGCTCTGGACCCCTTTTTGCCACAGAATGGGAACCCCAGCTCTCTTCTGGGCCACCAGACCCGTCAGACCCTCTCTAGTCTCCTCGCAACCCCTCCAGATTTCGCCCTTCTTCCCCAGAGCCATTTCTGGACCATGTAGACACCTTAGCACCCCTTTAGTGCACTCTGGACCCCTCTTTTCCACAGAACTGGGCCCCCCAGCTCTCTTCTGGCCCCTCAGACCCCTTAGACACCCTCTAGTCTTCTCGCTATCCCTCCAGATTTCTCCCTTCTTCCCCAGAGGCATTTCTAGACCATGTAGACCTGTTAGAACCCCTCTAGTGTGCTCTGCAGCCGTCTTTCTTACAGAATGGGGCTCCCCAGATATCTTTGGGACCTCCAGACCCCTTAGAGCCCCTCTAGTCTTCGTGGCACCCCTACAGATTTCTGCCTTCTTCCCCAGAGCCTTTTCTTGACTATGTAGACACCTTAGCACCCCTCTAGTGTGCTCTGGACCCCTCTTTTCCACAGAATGGGGCCCCGCAGCTCTCTTCTGGGCTTCTAGCCCTGTTAGACACCCTCTAGTCTCCTTGCAATCCCTCCAGATTTCTCCCTTCTTCCCCAGAGGCATTTCTTGACAGTGTAGACCCCTTAGCACCCCTCTAGTGTGCTCTCGACCCCTCTTTTCCACAGAATTGGGCCACCCAGATATCTTTGGGCCCCCCAGCCCCCTTAGACACCCTCTAGTCTCCTCACAACCCCTCCAGATTTCTCCTTTCTTCCCTGGAGCCATGTCTTGACCAAGCAGATGCCTTAGCACCCCTCTACTGCGCTCTGGACCCCTCTTTTCCACAGAATTGGGCCCCCCAGCAATCTTCTGGCCCCCCAGACCCCTTAGACACCCCCTAGTCTCCTCGCAACCCCTCCAGATTTCTCCCTTCTTCCCCAGAGCCATTTCTTGACAGTGTAGATGCCTTAGCACCCCTCTAGTATGCTCTGGACCACTCTTTTCCACAGAATGGCCCCGACAGCTCTGTTCTGGCCCCCCACACGCCTTGGACACCCTCTAGTGTGCTCACAACCCTTCCAGATTTCTCCCTACTTCCCCAGAGGCATTTCTAGACAGTGTAGACGCTGTAGCACCCCTCTAGTGCACTGTGGACCCCTCTGTTCCACAGAATGGGCCCCCTCAGCTCTCTTCTGGCCCCCCAGACCCCTTAGACACCCTCTAGTCTCCTCGCAACCCCTCCAGATTTCTCCCTTCTTTCCCAGAAGCATTTATGGACAGTGTAGACGCCTTAGCACCCCTCTAGTATGCTCTGGACCCTTCTTTTCCACACAATCGGCCCCCCCAGCTCTCTTCTCGCCCCCCAGACGCTTTAGACACCCTCTAGTCTCCTCGCAACCCCTCCACATTTCTCCCTTCTTCCCCAGAGGCATTTCTAGACCATGTAGACGCCTTCGCAACCCTCTAGTGTGCTCTGGACCCCTCTTTTCCACAGAATGGGGCCCCCCCAGCTCTCTTCTGGCCCCCAGGCCCCTTAGACACCCTGTGGTGTGCTCGCAACGTCTCCAGATTTCTCCTTTCTTCCCCAGAGGCATTTATATACAGTGTAGACACCTTAGCACCCCTCTAGTGCGCTCTGGACCCCTCTTTTCCACAGAATGGGGCCCCACAGCTCTCTTCTGGCCCCCCAGACTCCTTAGACACCCTCTAGTCTCCTCGCAACCCCTCCAGATTTCTCCCTTCTTCCCCCAGAGGCATTTCTGGACCATGTAGACACCTTAGCACCCCTCTAGTGTGCGCTGGACCCCTCTTTGCCACAGAATGGGCCCCCCCAGCTCTCTTCTGGCTCCCCAGACCCCTTAGACCCCCTTTAGTCTCCTCGCAACCCCTCCAGATTTCTCCCTTTCTCCCCAGAGACATTTTTTGACAGTGTAGATGCCTTAGCACCCCTCTAGTGTGCTCTGGACCCCTCTTTTCCACACAGTTGGGCCCCGCAGCTCTCTTCTGGCCCCCCAGGCCCCTTAGACACCCTCTAGTCTCCTCGCAACTCCTCCAGATTTCTCCCTTCTTCCGCAGAGGCATTTCTTGACAGTGTAGATGCCTTAGCACCCCTCTAGTGCACTCTGGACCTCTCTGTTAAACACAATTGGGCCCCCCAGCTCCCTTCTGGGCCCCCAGCCTGCTTAGACTCCCTCTAGTCTCCTCGCAACCCCTCCAGATTTCTCCCTTCTTCCGCAGAGGCATTTCTTGACAGTGTAGATGCCTTAGCACCCCTCTAGTGCACTTTGGAGCCTTCTTTTCCACAGAATGGGGCCCCACAGCTCTCTTCTGCTCCCCCAGAGGCCTTAGATCCCCTCCAGTCTCCTCGCAACTCCTCCAGATTTCTCCCTTCTTCCCCAGAGCCATTTCTTGACAGTGTAGATGCCTTAGCACCCCTGTAGTGGGTTCTGGACCCCTCTTTTCCACAGAATTGGGCCCCGCAGATCTCTTCTGGCCCCCCAGGCCCCTTAGACACCCTCTAGTCTCCTCGCAACCCCTCCAGATTTCTCCCTTCTTCCCCAGAGTCATTTCTGGAGCATGTAGACCCATCAGCACACCTCTAGTGCGCTCTGGACCCCTCTTTGCCACAGAATGCCCCACCCCCTCCAGCTCTCTTGTGGGCCTCTAGCCCTCTTAGACAGCCTCTGTGGTCCTCGCCAGCCTCTGTGGTCCTCGCCACCCCCTCCAGATTTCTCCCTTCTTCCCCGGAGCCATTTCTTGACAGTGTAGACGCTTTAGCACCCCTCTAGTGCGCTCTGGACCCCTCTTTTCCACAGAATGGGGCCCCCCAGATCTCTTCTGGGCCCCCAGACCCCTTAGACACCCTCTAGTCTCCTCGCAACCCCTCCACATTTCTCCCTTCTTCCCCAGAGGCACTTCTAGACCATGTAGACACCTTAGCACCCCTCTAGTGTGCTCTGGACCCCTCTTTTCCACACAGTTGGGCCCCGCAGCTCTCTTCTGGCCCCCCAGGCCCCTTAGACACCCTCTAGTCTCCTCGCAACTCCTCCAGATTTCTCCCTTCTTCCGCAGAGGCATTTCTTGACAGTGTAGATGCCTTAGCACCCCTCTAGTGCACTTTGGAGCCTTCTTTTCCACAGAATGGGGCCCCACAGCTCTCTTCTGCTCCCCCAGAGGCCTTAGATCCCCTCTAGTCTCCTCGCAACCCCTCCAGATTTCTCCCTTCTTCCCCAGAGGCATTTCTTGACAGTGTAGATGCCTTAGCACCCCTGTAGTGGGTTCTGGACCCCTCTTTTCCACAGAATTGGGCCCCGCAGATCTCTTCTACTCCCCCAGACCCCTTAGACACCCTCTAGTCTCCTCGCAACCCCTCCAGATTTCTCCCTTCTTCCCCAGAGGCATTTCTTGACAGTGTAGACGCCTTGGTACCCCTCTAGTGCGCTCTGGACCACTCTTTTCCACAGAATGGGGCCCCCAGCTGTCTTTGGGCCCCCTATACCCGTTAGACACCCTCTAGTCTCCTCGCAACCCCTCCAGACTTCTTCTTTCTTCCCTAGAGCCATTTCTTGACAGTGTAGACGCCTTAGCACCCCTCTAGTGCACTTTGGAGCCCTATATTCCACAGAATGGGGCCCTCCAGCTCTCTTCTGGCCCCCCAGACCCCTTAGACACTCTCTAGTCTGCTCGCATCCCTTCCAGATTTCTGCTTTCTTCCCCAGAGGCATTTCTTGACAGTGTAGACACCTTAGCACCCCTCTAGTGCGCTCTGGATGCCTCTTTTCTGCAGAATTGGGCTCCCCCCAGGTCTTTTCTGTCCCCCCAGACTCCTTAGTTGTCCTCTAGTGTGCTCGCAACTCCTCCAGATTTCTCCCTTCTTCCCCAGAGCCATTTCTTGACAGTGTAGACGCCTTAGCACCCCTCTAGTATGTTCTGGAGCCCTCTTTTCCACAGAATTGGGCCCCCCAGCTCTCTTCTCGCCCCCCCAGACCCCTTAGACACTCTCTAGTCTCCTTGCCACCCTTCCAGATTTCTCCCTTCTTCCCCAGAGGCATTTCTGGACCATGTAGACTCTTTAGGACGCCTCTAGTGCACTCTGGACCCCTCTTTTCCACAGAATTGGGCCCACCAGCTCTCTTCTGGCCCCCCAGACCTCTTAGACAACATCTAGTCTCCTCGCAACCTCTCCAGATTTCTCCCTTCTTCCCCAGAGGCATTTCTTGACAGTGTAGATGCCTTAGCACCCCTCTAGTGCACTTTGGAGCCTTCTTTTCCACAGAATGGGGCCCCACAGCTCTCTTCTGCTCCCCCAGAGGCCTTAGATCCCCTCCAGTCTCCTCACAACCCCTCCAGATTTCTCCCTTCTTCCCCAGAGGCATTTCTTGACAGTGTAGACGCCCTGGCACCCCTCTAGTGCGCTCTGGACCACTCTTTTCCACAGAATGGGGCCCCCAGCTGTCTTTGGGCCCCCTATACCCGTTAGACACCCTCTAGTCTCCTCGCAACCCCTCCAGACTTCTTCTTTCTTCCCTAGAGCCATTTCTTGACAGTGTAGACGCCTTAGCACCCCTCTAGTGCACTTTGGAGCCCTGTATTCCACAAAATGGCGCCCTCCAGCTCTCTTCTGGCCCCCCAGACCCCTTAGACACTCTCTAGTCTCCTCGCATCCCTTCCAGATTTCTGCTTTCTTCCCCAGAGGCATTTCTGGATAGTGTAGACACCTTAGCACCCCTCTAGTGCGCTCTGGATGCCTCTTTTCTGCAGAATTGGGCTCCCCCCAGGTCTTCTCTGTCCCCCCAGACTCCTTAGATGTCCTCTAGTGTGCTCGCAGCTCCTCCAGATTTCTCCCTTCTTCCCCAGAGCCATTTCTTGACAGTGTAGACGCCTTAGCACCCCTCTAGTATGTTCTGGAGCCCTCTTTTCCACAGAATTGGGCCCCCCAGCTCTCTTCTCGCCCCCCCAGACCCCTTAGACACTCTCTAGTCTCCTCGCCACCCTTCCAGATTTCTTCCTTCTTCCCCAGAGGCATTTCTGGACCATGTAGACGCTTTAGGACGCCTCTAGTGCACTCTGGACCCCTCTTTTCCACAGAATTGGGCCCACCAGCTCTCTTCTGGCCCCCCAGACCTCTTAGACAACATCTAGTCTCCTCACAACCCCTCCAGATTTCTCCTTTCTTCCCCAGAGCCATTTCTTGACCAAGCAGACGACTTAGCACCCCTCTACTGCGCTCTGGACCCCTCTTTTCCACAGAATTGGCCCCCCCAGCACTCTTCTGGCCCCCCAGGCCCCTTAGACACCCTCTAGTGTGCTCACAACCCTTCCAGATATCTCCCTTCTTCCCCAGAGGCATTTCTTGACAGTGTAGACGCCGTAGCACCCCTCTAGTGTGCTCTGGACCACTCTTTTCCACAGAATGGGGCCTCCAGCTCTCTTCTGGCCCCTCAGACCCCTTAGACACCCTCTAGTCTCCTCGCAACCCCTCCAGATTTCTCCCTTCTTTCCCAGAAGCATTTATGGACAGTGTAGACGCCTTAGCACCCCTCTAGTATGCTCTGGACCCTTCTTTTCCACACAATCGGCCCCCCCAGCTCTCTTCTGGCCCCCCAGACGCTTTAGACACCCTCTAGTCTCCTCGCCACCCTTCCAGATTTCTCCCTTCTTCCCCGGAGGCATTTCTGGACCATGTAGACATCTTGGCACCCCTCTAGTGCGTTCTGGAGCCCTCTTTTCCACAGAATGGGGCCTCCAGCTCTCTTCTGCTCCCCCAGACCCCTTAGACACCCTCTAGTCTCCTCGCAACCCCTCCAGATTTCTCCCTTCTTTCCCAGAAGCATTTATGGACAGTGTAGACGCGTTAGCACCCCTCTACTGCGCTCTGGACCCCTCTTTTCCACAGAATGGGGCCCCCAGAGATCTTTGGGACCTCCAGATCCCTTAGACACCCTCTAGTCTCCTCGCAACCCCTCCAGATGTCTCCCTTCTTCCCCGGAGCCATTTCTTGACAGTGTAGACGCTTTAGCACCCCTCTAGTGCGCTCTGGACCCCTCTTTTCCACAGAATGGGGCCCCCCAGATCTTTTCTGGGCCCCCAGACCCCTTAGACACCCTCTAGTCTCCTCGCAACCCCTCCACATTTCTCCCTTCTTCCCCAGAGGCATTTCTAGACCATGTAGACACCTTAGCACCCCTCTAGTGTGCGCTGGACCCCTCTTTGCCACAGAATGGGCCCCCCCAGCTCTCTTCTGGCCCCCCAGACCCCTTAGATCCCCTCTAGTCTCCTCGCAACCCCTCCAGATTTTTCCCTTCTTCCCCAGAGCCATTTCTTGACAGTGTAGACGCCTTAGCACCTCTCTAGTGTGCTCTGGACCCCTCTTTTCCACACAGTTGGGCCCCGCAGCTCTCTTCTGGCCCCCCAGGCCCCTTAGACACCCTCTAGTCTCCTCGCAACTCCTCCAGATTTCTCCCTTCTTCCGCAGAGGCATTTCTTGACAGTGTAGATGCCTTAGCACCCCTCTAGTGCACTTTGGAGCCTTCTTTTCCACAGAATGGGGCCCCACAGCTCTCTTCTGCTCCCCCAGAGGCCTTAGATCCCCTCTAGTCTCCTCGCAACCCCTCCAGATTTCTCCCTTCTTCCGCAGAGGCATTTCTTGACAGTGTAGATGCCTTAGCACCCCTGTAGTGGGTTCTGGACCCCTGTTTTCCACAGAATTGGGCCCCGTAGATCTCTTCTGCTCCCCCAGACCCCTTAGACACCCTCTAGTCTCCTCGCAACCCCTCCAGATTTCTCCCTTCTTCCCCAGAGGCATTTCTTGACAGTGTAGACCCCTTAGCACCCCTCTAGTGTGCTCTCGACCCCTCTTTTCCACAGAATTGGGCCACCCAGATATCTTTGGGCCCCCCAGCCCCCTTAGACACCCTCTAGTCTCCTCACAACTCCTCCAGATTTCTCCTTTCTTCCCCAGAGCCATTTCTTGACAGTGTAGACGCCTTAGCACCCCTCTACTGCGCTCTGGACCCCTCTTTTCCACAGAATTGGCCCCCCCAGCACTCTTCTGGCCCCCCAGGCCCCTTAGACACCCTCTAGTGTGCTCACAACCCTTCCAGATATCTCCCTTCTTCCCCAGAGGCATTTCTTGACAGTGTAGACGCCGTAGCACCCCTCTAGTGTGCTCTGGACCACTCTTTTCCACAGAATGGGGCCTCCAGCTCTCTTCTGGCCCCTCAGACCCCTTAGACACCCTCTAGTCTCCTCGCAACCCCTCCACATTTCTCCCTTCTTCCCCAGAGGCATTTCTTGACAGTGTAGATGTCTTAGCACCCCTCTAGTGCGCTCTGGACCCCTCTTTTCCACAGAATGGGGCCCCCCCAGCTCTCTTCTGGGCCCCCAGAGCACTTAGACACCCTGTGGTGTCTCCTCGCAACCCCTCCAGATTTCTCCCTTCTTCCCCAGAGACACTTTTTGATAGTGTAGATGCCTTAGCACCCCTCTAGTGTGCTCTGGACCCCTCTTCTCCACAGAATGGGGCCCCGCAGCTCTCTTCTGGGCTTCTAGCCGTGTTAGACACCCTCTAGTCTCCTCGCAACCCCTCCAGATTTCTCCCTTCTTCCCCAGAGCCATTTCTTGACAGTGTAGACCACTTACCACCCCTCTAGTACACTCTGGACCACTTTTTTCCACAGAATGGGGACCCCAGCTGTCTTCGGGCCCCCCAGGCCCCTTAGACACCCTCTAGTCTCCTCGCAACCCCTCCAGATTTCTCCCTTCTTCCTCAGAGCCATTTCTTGACAGTGTAGACCACTTACCACCCCTCTTATACACTCTGGACCACTTTTTTCCACAGAATGGGGACCCCAGCTGTCTTCGGGCCCCCCAGGCCCCTTAGACACCCTCTAGTCTCCTCGCAACCCCTCCAGATCTCTCCCTTCTTGCTCAGAGCCATTTCTTGACAGTATAGATGCCATAGCACCCCTCTACTGCGCTCTAGACCCCTCTTTTCTACACAGTTGTGCCCCCCAGATATCTTTGGGACCTCCAGACCCCTTAGACACTCTCTAGTGTCCTCGCAACCCCTCCAGATTGTTCCCGTCTTCCCCAGAGCCATTTCTTGATAGTGTAGACACCTTAGCACCCCTCTAGTGCACTCTGGACCCCTCTTTTCCACAGAATGGGGCCCCCCAGATATCTTTGGGACCTCCAGCCCCCTTAGACACCCTCTAGTCTCCTCGTAACCCCTCCAGATTTGTCCCTTCTTCGCCAGAGGCATTTCTTGACAGTGTAGACGCCTTAACACCCCTCTAGTGTGCTCTGTACTCCTTTTTTTCACAGAATTGGGACCCCCGCATATCTTCTCGGCCTGTACCCCATTGGACAACCTCTAGTCTTCTCGCAACCCCTCCATATTTCTCCCTTCTTCCCCAGAGGCATTTCTGGACAGTGTAGATGCCTTAGCACCCTTCTAGTGCCCTCCGGAGCCCTCTTTTCCACAGAATGGGGCCCCCTAGCTCTGGTCGGGCACCCCAGGCCCCTTAGACACCCTCTAGTCTCCTCGCAACCCCTCCAGATTTCTCCCTTCTTCCCCAGAGGCATTTCTAGACCATGTAGACCTGTTAGAACACCTCTAGTGCACTCAGGACCCCTCTTTTCTATACAGTTGTGTCCCCCAGATATCTTTGGGACCTCCAGACCCCTTAGACACCCTCTAGTCTACTCGCAACCCCTCCAGATTTCTCCCTTCTTCCCCAGAGGCATTTCTAGAACATGTAGACCTGTTAGAACCTCTGTAGTGCGCTCTGGACCCCTCTTTTCTATACAGTTGTACCCCCCAGCTCTCTTCTGGCCCCCCAGACCCCTTAGACACCCTCTAGTCTCCTCGGAACCCCTCCAGATTTCTCTCTTCTTGCTCAGAGCCATTTCTTGACAGTGTAGATGCCTTAGCACCCCTCTAGTGCGCTCTGGACCCCTCTATTCTACACAGTTGTGCCCCCCAGATATCTTTCGGACCTCCAGACCCCTTAGACATCCTCTAGTCTCCTCGCAACCCCTCCAGATTTCTCCCTTCTTCCCCAGAGGCATTTCTTGACAGTGTAGACGCCTTAGCACCCCTCTAGTGTGCTCTGGACCACTCTTTTCCACAGAATGGCCCCGACAGCTCTGTTCTGGCCCCCCAGACGCCTTGGACACCCTCTAGTGTGCTCACAACCCTTCCAGATATCTCCCTTCTTCCCCAGAGGCATTTCTGGACCATGTAGACACCTTAGCACCCCTCTAGTGCACTCTGGATCCCTCTGTTCCACAGAATGGGCCCCCTCAGCTCTCTTCTGGCCCCCCAGACCCCTTAGACACCCTCTAGTCTCCTCGCAACCCCTCCAGATTTCTCCCTTCTTCCCCAGAGCCATTTCTTGACAGGGTAGATGCCTTAGCACCCCTCTAGTGGGCGCTGGACCCCTCTGTTCCACAGAATGGGCCCCCCAGCTCTCTTCTGGCCCCCCAGGCCCCTTAGACACTCTCTAGTCTCCTCGCAACCCCTCCAGATTTCTCCCTTCTTCCTCAGAGCCATTTCTTGACAGTGTAGACCCCTTAGCACCCCTCTAGTGCACTCTGGACCCCTCTTTTCCACAGAATTGGGCCATCCAGATATATTTGGGACCTCCAGACCCTTTAGACACCCTCTAGTCTCCTTGCAACCCTCTCCAGATTTCTCCCTTCTTCCCCAGAGCCATTTCTTGACAGTGTAGATGCCTTAGCACCCCTCTAGTGTGCTCTGGACCCCTCTTATCCACAGAATTGGGCACCCCATATATCTTTGGGATCTCCAGACCGCTTAGACACCCTCTAGTCTCCTGGCAACCCCTCCAGATTTCTCCCTTCTTCCCCAGAGGCATTTCTTGAATACCTACATGCCTTAGCACCCCTCTAGTGCGCTCTGCACTCCTCTTTTCTACACAGTTTTGCCCCCCAGATATCTTTGGGACCTGCAGACCCCTTAGACACCCTCTAGTCTCCTCGCAACCCCTCCAGATTTCTCCCTTCTTCCCAGAGGCATTTCTGAACCACGTAGATGCCTTAGCACTCCTCTAGTGCGCTCTGGAGCCCTCTTTATCACAGAATTGGGCCCCCCAGCTCTCTTCTGGGCCCCTCAGACCCCTTAGACACTCTCTAGTCTCCTCGCAACCCCTCCAGATTTCTCCCTTCTTCCCCAGAGGCATTTCTTGACAGTGTAGACACCTTAGCACCCCTCTAGTGCGCTCTGGACCCCTCTTTTCCACATAATTGGGCCCCCCAGCTCTCTTCTGGCCCCCCAGCCCCCTTAGACACCCTCTAGTCTCCTCACAATCCCTCCAGATTTCTCCCTTCTTCCTCAGAGGCATTTCTTGACAGTGTAGATGCCTTAGCACCCCTTTAGTGTGCTCTGGACCCCTCTTTTCCACAGAATGGGCCCCCCCCCAGCTCTCTTCTGGCCCCCATGCCCCTTAGACACCTTCTAGTCTCCTTGCAGTCCCTCCAGATTTCTCCCTTCTTCCCCAGAGGCATTTCTGAACCATGTAGATGCCTTAGCACCGCTCCAGTGCGCTCTGGACCCCTCTTTTACCCAGAATGCCCCCCCACAGCTATCTTCTGGCCTCTAGAGCCCTTAGACACCCTCTAGTCTCCTCACAACCCCTCCAGATTTCTCCCTTCTTCGCCAGAGGTATTTCTTGACAGTGTAGACACCTTAGCAGCCCTCTAGTGCGCTCTGGACCACTCTTTTCCCCAGAATAGGGCCCCCCAGCTCTCTTGTGGCGCCCCAGACCCCTTAGACATTTTCTAGTCTCCTCGCAACCCCTCCAGATTTCTCCCTTCATCCGCAGAGGCATTTCTGGACAGTGTAGACCACTTACCACCCCTCTAGTACACTCTGGACCACTCTATTCCACAGAATGGGGATCCCAGCTGTCTTCTGGCCCCCCAGGCCCCTTAGACACCCTCTAGTCTCCTCGCAACCCCTCCAGATTTTTCCCTTCTTGCTCAGAGCCATTTCTTGACAGTATAGATGCCATAGCACCCCTCTACTGCGCTCTAGACCCCTCTTTTCTACACAGTTGTGCCCCCCAGATATCTTTGGGACCTCCAGACCCCTTAGACACTCTCTAGTGTCCTCGCAACTCCTCCAGATTGCTCCCGTCTTCCCCAGAGCCATTTCTGGACAGTGTAGACACCTTAGCACCCCTCTAGTGCACTCTGGACCCCTCTTTTCCACAGAATTGGGCCCCCCAGCTCTCTTCTGGCCCCCCAGACCCCTTAGACACCTTCTAGTCTCCTCGCAACCCCTCCAGATTTCTCCCTTCTTCCCCAGAGCCATTTCTAGACCATGCACACACCTTAGCACCCGTCTATTGTGCTCTGGACCCCTCTTTTCTACATAATGGGGCCTCCCAGATATCTTTGGGACCTCCAGCCCCGTTATACTCCTTCTAGTCTCCTGGCAACATCTCCAGATTTCTCCCTTCTTCCCCAGAGGCATTTCTGGACCATGTAGACGCCTTAGCACCCCTCTAGTGTGCTCTGGACTCCTCTTTTGCACAGAATGGGCCCCCCCAGCTCTCTTCTGGCCCCCATGCCCCTTAGACACCTTCTAGTCTCCTTGCAGTCCCTCCAGATTTCTCCCTTCTTCCCCAGAGGCATTTCTGAACCATGTAGATGCCTTAGCACCGCTCTAGTGCACTCTGGACCCCTCTTTTCCCCAGAATGCCCCCCCCCAGCTATCTTCTGCTCCCCTAGAGCCCTTAGACACCCTCTAGTCTCCTCACAACCCCTCCAGATTTCTCCCTTCTTCCCCAGAGCCCTTTCTTGACAGTGTAGACACCTTAGCACCCCTCTAGTGCGCTCTGGACCCCTCTTTTTCACAGAATAGGGCCCCCCAGCTCTCTTCTGGCCCCCCAGACCCCTTAGACACCCTCTAGTCTCCTCGCAACCCCTCCAGATTTCTCCCTTCTTCCTCAGAGCCATTTCTTGACAGTGTAGACCACTTACCACCCCTCTAGTACACTCTGGACCACTTTTTTCCACAGAATGGGGACCCCAGCTGTCTTCGGGCCCCCCAGGCCCCTTAGACACCCTCTAGTCTCCTCGCAACCCCTCCAGATTTCTCCCTTCTTCCTCAGAGCCATTTCTTGACAGTGTAGACCACTTACCACCCCTCTAGTACACTCTGGACCACTTTTTTCCACAGAATGGGGACCCCAGCTGTCTTCGGGCCCCCCAGGCCCCTTAGACACCCTCTAGTCTCCTCGCAACCCCTCCAGATCTCTCCCTTCTTGCTCAGAGCCATTTCTTGACAGTATAGATGCCATAGCACCCCTCTACTGCGCTCTAGACCCCTCTTTTCTACACAGTTGTGCCCCCCAGATATCTTTGGGACCTCCAGACCCCTTAGACACTCTCTAGTGTCCTCGCAACCCCTCCAGATTGTTCCCGTCTTCCCCAGAGCCATTTCTGGACAGTGTAGACACCTTAGCACCCCTCTAGTGCACTGTGGACCCCTCTTTTCCATAGAATGGGGCCCCCCAGCTCTCTTCTGGCCCCCCAGACCCCGTAGACACTCTCTAGTCTCCTGGCAACTCCTCCAGATTTCTCCCTTCTTCCTCAGAGCCATTTCTTGATAGTGTAGATGCCTTAGCACCCCTCTAGTGCACTCTGGACCCCTCTTTTCCACAGAATGGGGCCCCCCAGATATCTTTGGGACCTCCAGCCCCCTTAGACACCCTCTAGTCTCCTCGTAACCCCTCCAGATTTGTCCCTTCTTCGCCAGAGGCATTTCTTGACAGTGTAGACGCCTTAACACCCCTCTAGTGTGCTCTGTACTCCTTTTTTTCACAGAATTGGGACCCCCGCATATCTTCTCGGCCTGTACCCCATTGGACAACCTCTAGTCTTCTCGCAACCCCTCCATATTTCTCCCTTCTTCCCCAGAGGTATTTCTGGACAGTGTAGATGCCTTAGCACCCTTCTAGTGCCCTCCGGAGCCCTCTTTTCCACAGAATGGGGCCCCCTAGCTCTGGTCGGGCACCCCAGGCCCCTTAGACACCCTCTAGTCTCCTCGCAACCCCTCCAGATTTCTCCCTTCTTCCCCAGAGGCATTTCTAGACCATGTAGACCTGTTAGAACACCTCTTGTGCACTCAGGACCCCTCTTTTCTATACAGTTGTGTCCCCCAGATATCTTTGGGACCTCCAGACCCCTTAGACACCCTCTAGTCTACTCGCAACCCCTCCAGATTTCTCCCTTCTTCCCCAGAGGCATTTCTAGAACATGTAGACCTGTTAGAACCTCTGTAGTGCGCTCTGGACCCCTCTTTTCTATACAGTTGTGCCCCCCAGATATCTTTTGGACCTCCAGACCCCTTAGACCCCCTCTAGTCTCCTTTCAACCTTCCAGATTTCTCTCTTCTTCTCCAGAGGCATTTGTTGATAGGGTAGATGCCTTAGCACCCCTCTAGTGTGCTCTGGAGCCCTCTGCTCCACAGAATAGGGCCCCCCAGCTCTCTTCTGGCCCCCCAGACCCCTTAGACACCCTCTAGTCTCCTCAGAACCCCTCCAGATTTCTCTCTTCTTGCTCAGAGCCATTTCTTGACAGTGTAGATGCCTTAGCACCCCTCTAGTGCGCTCTGGACCCCTCTATTCTACACAGTTGTGCCCCCCAGATATCTTTCGGACCTCCAGACCCCTTAGACATCCTCTAGTCTCCTTGCAACCCCTCCACATTTCTCCCTTCTTCCCCAGAGGCATTTTAGACCATGCACACACCTTAGCACCCCTCTATTGTGCTCTGGACCCCTCTTTTCCACAGAATTGGGCCCCCTACATATCTTTGGGACCTCCAGACCCCTTAGACACTCTCTAGTGTCCTCGCAACCTCTCCAGATTGCTCCCGTCTTCCCCAGAGCCATTTCTGGATAGTATAGACACCTTAGTATCCCTCTAGTGTACTCTGGACCCCTCTTTTCCACAGAATGGGGCCCCCCAGCTCTCTTCTGGCCCCCCAGCCCCCTTAGACACCCTCTAGTCTTCTGGCAACCCCTCCAGATTTCTCCCTTCTTCCCCAGAGGCATTTCTTGACCGTGTAGATGCCTTAGCACCCCTCTAGTGCACTCTGGACACCTCTTTTCCACAGAATGGGGCCTCCCAGATATCTTTGGGACCTCCAGCCCCCTTAGACACCCTCTAGTCTCCTGGCAACCCCTCCAGATTTCTCCCTTCTTTCCCAGAGCCATTTCTAGAACATGTAGACCTGTTAGAACCTCTGTAGTGCGCTCTGGACCCCTCTTTTCTATACAGTTGTGCCCCCCAGATATCTTTTGGACCTCCAGATCCCTTAGACCCCCTCTAGTCTCCTTTCAACCTTCCAGATTTCTCTCTTCTTCTCCAGAGGCATTTGTTGACAGGGTAGATGCCTTAGCACCCCTCTAGTGTGCTCTGGAGCCCTCTGCTCCACAGAATAGGGCCCCCCAGCTCTCTTCTGGCCCCCCAGACCCCTTAGACACCCTCTAGTCTCCTCGGAACCCCTCCAGATTTCTCTCTTCTTGCTCAGAGCCATTTCTTGACAGTGTAGATGCCTTAGCACCCCTCTAGTGCGCTCTGGACCCCTCTATTCTACACAGTTGTGCCCCCCAGATATCTTTCGGACCTCCAGACCCCTTAGACATCCTCTAGTCTCCTTGCAACCCCTCCACATTTCTCCCTTCTTCCCCAGAGGCATTTTAGACCATGCACACACCTTAGCACCCCTCTATTGTGCTCTGGACCCCTCTTTTCCACAGAATTGGGCCCCCTACATATCTTTGGGACCTCCAGACCCCTTAGACACTCTCTAGTGTCCTCGCAACCTCTCCAGATTGCTCCCGTCTTCCCCAGAGCCATTTCTGGATAGTGTAGACACCTTAGTATCCCTCTAGTGTACTCTGGACCCCTCTTTTCCACAGAATGGGGCCCCCCAGCTCTCTTCTGGCCCCCCAGCCCCCTTAGACACCCTCTAGTCTTCTGGCAACCCCTCCAGATTTCTCCCTTCTTCCCCAGAGGCATTTCTTGACCGTGTAGATGCCTTAGCACCCCTCTAGTGCACTCTGGACACCTCTTTTCCACAGAATGGGGCCTCCCAGATATCTTTGGGACCTCCAGCCCCCTTAGACACCCTCTAGTCTCCTCACAACCCCTCCAGATTTCTCCCTTCTTCCCCAGAGCCATTTCTTGACAGTGTAGACCACTTAGCACCCCTCTAGTGTGCTCTGGACTCCTCTTTTCCACAGAATTAGGCCCCCCAGCTCTCTTTGGGCCCCCCAGACCCCTTAGACACTCTCTAGTCTCCTCGCAACCCCTCCAGATTTCTCCCTTCTTCCCCAGAGGCATTTCTAGACCATGTAGACGCCTTAGCACCCCTCTAGTGCGCTCTGGACCCCTCTTTTCTATACAGTTGTGCCCCCCAGATATCTTTGGGACCTCTAGACCCCTTAGACCCCCTCTAGTCTCCTCTCAACCCTCCAGATTTCTCTCTTCTTCCCCAGAGCCATTTCTTGACAGGGTAGATGCCTTAGCACCCCTCTAGTGCACTCTGGACTCCTCTTTTCCACACAGTTGGGCCCCGCAGCTCTCTTCTGGTTCCCCAGCCCCCTTAGACACCCTCTAGTCTCCTCGCAACCCCTCCAGATTTCTCTCTTCTTCCCCAGAGGCATTTCTTGACAGTGTAGATGCCTTAGCACCCCTCCAGTGCGCTCTGGAGCCCTCTTTATCACATAATTGGGCCCCCCAGCTCTCTTCTGGCCCCCCAGACCCCTTAGACACCCTCTAGTCTCCTCACAACCCCTCCAGATTTCTCCCTTCTTCCCCAGAGGCATTTCCTGACAGTGTAGACACCTTAGCACTGGTCTAGTGTGCTCTGGACCTCTCTTTTGTACACAATTGTGACCCCCAGATATCTTTGGGTCCTGCACACCCCTTAGACACCCTCTAGTCTCCTCGCAACCCCTCCAGATTTCTCCCTTCTTCCCCAGAGGCATTTCTGGACCATGTAGACTCCTTAGCACTCCTCTAGTGCGCTCTGGAGTCCTCTGTTACACAGAATTGGGCCCCCCAGCTCTCTTCTGGACCCCCAGAGCCCTTATACTCCCTCTAGTCTCCTCGCAACCCCTCCAGATTGCTCCCTTCTTCCCCAGAGACATTTCTTGACAGTATAGATGCCTTAGCACCCCTCTAGTGCGCTCTGGACCCCTCTTTTCCACAGAATTGGGCCCCCCGGCTCTCTTCTGGCCCCCCAGACCCCTTAGACACCCTCTAGTTTCCTGGCAACCCCTCCAGATTTCTCCTTTCTTCCCCAGAGCCATTTCTAGACCATGCACACACCTTAGCACTCCTCTAGTGCGCTCTGCAGTCCTCTTTTCCACAGAATAGGGCCCCCCAGCTCTCTTCTGGACCCCCAGACCCCTTAGACACCCTCTAGTTTCCTGGCAACCCCTCCAGATTTCTCCCTTCTTCCCCAGAGGCATTTCTGGACCATGTAGACTCCTTAGCACTCCTCTAGTGCGCTCTGCAGTCCTCTTTTCCACAGAATAGGGCCCCCCAGCTCTCTTCTGGACCCCCAGACCCCTTAGACACCCTCTAGTTTCCTGGCAACCCCTCCACATTTCTCCCTTCTTCCCCAGAGGCATTTCTTGACAGTGTAGACACCTTAGCACCCCTCCAGAGCGCTCTGGAGCCCTCTGTTACAGAGAATTGGGCCCCCCAGCTATCTTCTGGGCCCCCAGACCCCTTAGACACGCTCTAGTCTCCTCGCAACCCCTCCAGATTTCTCCCTTCTTCCCCAGAGGCGTTTCTGAACCATGTAGATGCCTTAGCACCCCTCTAGTGCGCCCGGGACCCCTCTTTTCCACAGAGTTGGGCCATCCAGATATCTTTGGGACCTCCAGACCCTTTAGACATGCTCTAGTCTCCTGGCAACCCCTCCAGATTTCTCCCTTCTTCCCCAGAGGCATTTCTGGACCATGTAGACACCTTAGCACCCCTCTAGTGCACTCTGGACCGTCTGTTACACAGAATTGGGCCCCAGATCTCTTCGGGCCCCGCAGACCCCTTAGACACCTTCTAGTCTCCTCGCAACCCCTCCAGGTTTCTCTCTGCTTCTCCAGAGCCATTTCTTGACAGGGTCGACGCCTTAGCACACCTCTAGTGCACTCTGGACCCCTCTGTTAAACACAATTGGGCCCCCCAGCTCTCTTCTGGGCCCCCAGCCCGCTTAGACTCCCTCTAGTCTCCTCGCAACCCTTGCAGATTTATCCCTTCTTCCCCAGAGGCATTTCTTGACAGTGCAGATGCCTTAGCACCCCTCTAGTGCGCTCTGCACCCCCCTTTTCTACACGGTTGTGACCCCCAGATATCTTTGGGACCTCCACACCCCTTAGACACCCTATAGTCTCCTCGCAACCCCTCCAGATTTCTCCCTTCTTCCCCAGAGGCATTTCTGAACCATGTAGACGCCTTACCACCCCTCTAGTGCGCTCTGGAGCCCTCTTTATCACATAATTGGGCCCCCTAGATTTCTTTGGGACCTCCAGATGCCTTAGACACCCTCTAGTCTCCTCGCAACCCCTCCAGATTGCTCCCTTCTTCCCCAGAAGCATTTTTGACAGTGTATACGCCATAGCGCTCCTCTAGTGCGCTCTTGAGCCCTGTTTACCACAGAATGGCCCCCTCCCCCCCCAGCTGTCTTTTGGGCCCCCAGACCGCTTAGATACCCTGGAGTCTCCTTGCAATCCCTCCAGATTTCTCCCTTCTTCCCCACAGGCATTTCCTGACAGTGTAGACACCTTAGCACTGGTCTAGTGTGCTCTGGACCCCTCTTTTGTACACAGTTGTGACCCCCAAATATCTTTGGGTCCTGCACACCCCTTAGACACCCTCTAGTCTCCTCGCAACCCCTCCAGATTTCTCCCTTCTTCCCCAGAGGCATTTCTGGACCATGTAGACTCCTTAGCACTCCTCTAGTGCGCTCTGGAGTCCTCTGTTACACAGAATTGGGCCCCCCAGCTCTCTTCTGGACCCCCAGAGCCCGTAGACACCCTCTAGTCTCCTCGCAACCCCTCCAGATTGCTCCCTTCTTCCCCAGAGCCATTTCTTGACAGTATAGATGCCTTAGCACCCCTCTAGTGCGCTCTGGACCCCCACTTTTCCACAGAATTGGGCCCCCCGGCTCTCTTCTGGCCCCCCAGACCCCTTAGACACCCTCTAGTTTCCTGGCAACCCCTCCAGATTTCTCCTTTCTTCCCCAGAGCCATTTCTAGACCATGCACACACCTTAGCACCCCTCTAGTGCACTCTGGACCCCTCTTTTCCAAAGAATAGGGCCCTCTAGCTCTCTTCTGCTTCCCCAGACCCCTTAGACCCCCTCTAGTCTCCTGGCAACCCCTCCAGATTTTTCCCTTCTTCCCAGAGGCATTTCTTAACCATGTAGACGCCTTAGCACCCCTCTAGTGCGCTCTGGACCCCTCTTTTCTATACAGTTGTGCCCCCCAGATATCTTTGGGACCTCCAGACCCCTTAGACCCCCTCTAGTCTCCTGGCAACCCCTCCAGATTTTTCCCTTCTTCCGCAGAGGCATTTCTGGACCATGTACACAGCTTACCACCCCTCTAGTGCACTCTGGACTACTCTTTTCTACAGAATGGGGACCCCAGCTGTCTTTGGGACCCCCGGCCGCTTAGACACCCTCTAGTCTCCTTGCAACCTCTCCAGATTTCTCCCTTCTTCCCCAGAGACATTTCTTGACAGTGTAGATGCCTTAGCACCCCTCTAGTGCGCTCTGGACCCCTCTTTTCTACACAATTGTGCCCCCCAGATATCTTTGGGACCTGCAGACCCCTTAGACACCCTCTAGCCTCCTCGCAACTCCTCCAGATTTCTCTCTTCTTCCCAGAGGCATTTCTGAACCATGTAGATGCCTTAGCACCCCTCCAGTGCGCTCTGGAGCCCTCTTTATCACATAATTGGGCCCCCCAGCTCTCTTCTGGCCCCCCAGACCCCTTAGACACCCTCTAGTCTCCTCGCAACCCCTCCAGATTTCTCCCTTCTTCCCCAGAGGCATTTCCTGACAGTGTAGACACCTTAGCACTGGTCTAGTGTGCTCTGGACCTCTCTTTTGTACACAATTGTGACCCCCAGATATCTTTGGGTCCTGCACACCCCTTAGACACCCTCTAGTCTCCTCGCAACCCCTCCAGATTTCTCCCTTCTTCCCCAGAGGCATTTCTGGACCATGTAGACTCCTTAGCACTCCTCTAGTGCGCTCTGGAGTCCTCTGTTACACAGAATTGGGCCCCCCGGCTCTCTTCTGGACCCCCAGAGCCCTTAGACTCCCTCTAGTCTCCTCGCAACCCCTCCAGATTGCTCCCTTCTTCCCCAGAGACATTTCTTGACAGTATAGATGCCTTAGCACCCCTCTAGTGCGCTCTGGACCCCTCTTTTCCACAGAATTGGGCCCCCCGGCTCTCTTCTGGCCCCCCAGACCCTTTAGACACCCTCTAGTTTCCTGGCAACCCCTCCAGATTTCTCCTTTCTTCCCCAGAGCCATTTCTAGACCATGCACACAACTTAGCACCCCTCTAGTGCACTCTGGACCCCTCTTTTCCACAGAATGGGGTCCCCCAGCTCTCTTCGGGACCCTCAGACTCCTTGGACACCCTCTAGTCTCCTCACAACCCCTCCAGCTTGCTCCCTTCTTCCCCAGGAGCATTTTTGACAGTGTATACGCCATAGCACTCCTCTAGTGCGCTCTTGAGCCCTCTTTACCACAGATTTGGGCCCCGCACCTCTCTTCTGGGCCCCGAGGCCCTTTAGACACCCTCTAGTTTCCTGGCAACCCCTGCAGATTTCTCCCTTCTTCCCCAGAGGCATTTCTTGACAGTGTAGGCGCCTTAGCACTCCTCTAGTGTGCTCTGGACTACTCTTTTCCAAAGAATGCCCCCCCCCCCAGCTCTCTTCGGGCCCCCAGACCCCTTAGACACCCTGGAGTCTCCTTGCAATCCCTCCAGATTTCTCCCTTCTTCCCCACAGGCATTTCTTGACAGTGTAGATCCCTTAGCACTGGTCTAGTGTGCTCTGGACCCCTCTTTTGTACACAATTGTGACCCCCAGATATCTTTGGGTCCTGCACACCCCTTAGACACCCTCTAGTCTCCTCGCAACCCCTCCAGACTTCTCCCTTCTTCCCCAGAGGCATTTTTGGACCATGTAGACGCCTTAGCACCCCTCTAGTGCACTGTGGACCCTTCTTTTCGGCAGAATGTCCCCCCCAGCTCTCTTCTGGCCCCCCAGACCCCTTAGACACCCTCTAGTCTCCTCGCAACCCCTCCAGATTGCTGCCTTCTTCCCCAGAGGCATTTCTAGACCATGTAGACTCCTTAGCACTCCTCTAGTGCGCTCTGGACCCCTCTTTTCCACAGAATTGGGCCCCCCGGCTCTCTTCTGGCCCCCCAGACCCCTTAGACACCCTCTAGTTTCCTGGCAACCCCTCCAGATTTCTCCCTTCTTCCCCAGAGCCATTTCTAGACCATGCACACACCTTAGCACCCCTCTAGTGCGCTGTGGACCCCTCTTTTCCAAAGAATAGGGCCCCCCAGCTCTTTTCTGCTTCCCCAGACCCCTTAGACACCCTCTAGTCTCCTCGCAACCCCTCCAGATTTCTCCCTTCTTCCCAGAGGCATTTCTTAACCATGTAGACGCCTTAGCACCCCTCTAGTGCGCTCTGGACCCCTCTTTTCTATACAGTTGTGCCCCCCAGATATCTTTGGGACCTCCAGACCCCTTAGACCCCCTCTAGTCTCCTGGCACCCCCTCCAGATTTTTCCCTTCTTCCGCAGAGACATTTCTGGACCATGTACACAGCTTACCACCCCTCTAGTGCACTCTGGACTACTCTTTTCTACAGAATGGGGACCCCAGCTGTCTTTGGGACCCCCGGCCGCTTAGACACCCTGTAGTCTCCTCGCAACCCCTCCAGATTTCTCCTTTCTTCCCCAGAGTCATTTCTTGACAGTGTAGATGCCTTAGCACCCCTCTAGTGCGCTCTGGACCCCTCTTTTCTACACAGTTGTGCCCCCCAGATATCTTTGGGACCTGCAGACCCCTTAGACACCCTCTAGTCTCCTCGCAACCCCTCCAGATTTCTCTCTTCTTCCCAGAGGCATTTCTGAACCATGTAGATGCCTTAGCACCCCTCCAGTGCGCTCTGGAGCCCTCTTTATCACATAATTGGGCCCCCCAGCTCTCTTCTGGCCCCCCAGACCCCTTAGACACCCTCTAGTCTCCTCGCAACCCCTCCAGATTGCTCCCTTCGTCCCCAGAGGCAGTTCTTGACAGTGTAGACCCCTTAGCACCCCTGTAGTGTGTGCTGGAGCCCTCTTTTCCACAGAATGGGCCCCCCCAGTTCTCTTGTCGCCCCCATGCCCCTTAGACACCCTCTAGTCTCCTCGCAACCCCTCCAGATTTCTCCCTTCTTCCCCAGAGGCATTTATGGACCATGTAGATGCCTTAGCACCCCTCTAGTGCACTCTGGACCCCTCTTTTCCCCAGAATGCTCCCCCCAGCTATCTTCTGGCCCCTAGAGCCCTTAGACACCCTCTAGTCTCCTCACAACCCCTCCAGATTTCTCCCTTGTTCCCCAGAGACCTTTCTTGAATATCTGCATGCCTTAGCACCGCTCTTCTGCACCCTGAACCCCTCTTTTCCCCAGAATTGGGACACCAGCTCTCTTGTGGCGCCCCAGACCCCTTAGACATTTTCTAGTCTCCTCGCAACCCCTCCAGATTTCTCCCTTCTTTCCCAGAGCCATTTCTTGACAGTGTAGACCCCTTAGCACCCCTCTAGTGCACTCTGGACCCCTCTTTTCCACAGAATGGGGTCCCCCAGCTCTCTTCGGGACCCTGAGACTCCTTGGACACCCTCTAGCCTCCTCACAACCCCTCCAGATTTCTCCCTTCTTCCCCACAGGCATTTCTTGACCCTGTAGACACCTTTGCACTCATCTACTGCGCTCTGGATCCCTCTTTTCCACAGAATGCGTCCCTCCACCTCTCTTCTGGTCCCGCAGACCCCTTAGACACCCTCTAGTCTCCTCGCAACCCTTCCAGATTTCTCCCTTCTTGCCCAGGGGTATTGCGTGATGATGTAGACGCCTTAGCAGCTCTCTGCTGTGCTCTGGACCCCTGTTTTCCACGGAATTGGGCCACCTGGCTGTCTTCTGGCCCCCTAGGCCCCTTAGACACCCTCTAGTCTCCTTGGCACCCCTCTAGATTTCTTCCTTCTTGCCCAGAGGCGTTTCTTGACAGTGTAGACGCCTTAGTACCCCTCTAGTGCGCTCTGGACCCCTCTTTATCACAGAATGGGGCCCCGCAGCTCTCTTCTGGCCTTCCAGATGCCTTAGACACCCTCTAGTCTACTCGCAGCCCCTCCAGATTTCTCCCTTCTTCCCCAGAGGCATTTCTTGACAGTGTAGACGCCTTAGCACCCTTCTACTGCCCTCTCAACGACTCTTTTCCACTGAATTGGGCCACCTGGCTGTCTTCGAGCCCTAATCCGATTAACCTTTTTTTTGCCTCAGAGCTCCATTTTGGATATCTAGAGTACTTTAGGACCCTGTTAGAAGCCTCAGAATTCCTGTTGAGCTTTTCTTCATGCTGTGGAGCCCTTTTTTGTTCCCCTACCAGACTTAGCAGCCCTCTGTTCTGCTTTGGCCTCATCTCTTGTGCTTTTATTTTTCCGTGCAGAGCTCTCTTTGTCCTCCAGACCCCTCAGCACCCCTCTAGTCCCCTCAGCAGGCTTGTAAAGGCCTTTGTCATGATCGAAAGCTGTGTTTTGGATCTCCAGTTCCCTTAGGACCCCTATAGTGCACTGAGAACCCATCTGGAGGCCTTCGTTGTGCCCCACAGCCCTGTTTTGGTCATCTGCATAGTATAAGAGCCTTCCTGTCTCCTCAGAGCACCTCCTGAGGTCAGTCACCTTAGCCAGTTTTGGGTTTTTTTGCCTTTTAGTCCCCTTAGGAGCCTTCTGGTCTGCTCAGAACCACTCCTGGGGTGTGGTGCTTGTTCTGCACCAGAGCTGTCCTCTGGCTGCACAGCCCCCTTTGGAATTCTCTAGTCTCCTCAGAAGCCCTTCAGATTTCTTCCTTGTTCTCCAGAGTCATTCCTTGGCCATGCGGGCTGCTTAGCACCTCTCTAGTGGCCTCTGGACTACTCTTTTGTCCTTCCTTGTTCCCTAGAGCTGTCTTTTGGCTATTTCCTTTAGGAGTTATTTAGTGGTCTCAGAATTCTTCCTGAGCCCTCTCTTATGCCCTAGAGTGCTGTTTTCATTGTTTAGGTGCCTGAGTACCCATGTTTTCTTCTGAACCCCTTTGGAGGCTTTACTTGTTCTCTTCTGCCTTCTTTTAGTTGCTCTCTAGTCTGCGTAAGAGATATCTAATCTGCTCTGGATTCTTCTTTAGAGCTTTGTTGTGCTGCATAGACCTCTATTGGTCCTGTAGAGCTCTGAGGAACCCCTTTATTTTACTCTGGACTACTCTGTCAGCCTTTCTTTTGTGCCTGAGCTCTGTTTTGGCCCTTTAGTCCTTGTGTGACCGCTGTCATCCATTCATAACTGCTTCTGGAAGCCTTTGTTGTGCCCCAGAGCCCTGCGTGGGTTCTCCAGCCCTCTTAGCATCCCTCTTCCCTCCTCGTGCGAGTCCTCCACTTAGGCATACAGAGGTAGTATTCCCGTGGGGAACTCTCCATTCCACCCAGTGGCCCCTTTTTCTAAGCACTCTAGGTACTATACAGGAAATACCCCTGTTTGGAAGTACTCACATTACAGAAGCAGCGTTGTTCCGGGGGGTTATTTAGATATCTTGGTTTGCCCTAGAGGAAATGCTGTCTTCCTACCACAGCTGTATTCAATACAGGTGTGAAGCAATTAGAGCAGTGTGGTGTAGCGTTCCCTTTATAGGTTATGTGGAATCTTGTAGTTTTCTTTCTAAGCCTAAGCAGAACTGATTTCTAGTTTTCAGTGTAAAGGCTAGTCCTAGTTAGGGTAAAAGAATTTAATAACAGACCTCCTGGTATTATGGATACAGTATATGAAGTCTTAGTAACAAAGAAGATGGTCCATTTTATCCAAGAGGTCTGTTTAGCCTTTCTGTGCTCTGCAGCCTAGCTACAGAGTGGAAGCAAAAGCCTTGCTCTTCCCTAGCCCTCTGTCTTTATGGCTGGCAGTGCTTTGCCCCTCCCCTTCCCAGGGCTTGTGGGTAGGGCAGTGGGCGGGGCTAGGGGTACATAAACCGAGGGCCTGGTGGCAGGGAGTTCATTCTGCGTTTGCTGTCCTTTGGGGTTAGTGGTCTGAACTTGTCTCGGCGAATAGCAGCATTTGCAGAAGCAAAGGTATCCAGGAAGAGTTATTGCTGCATTTGGAGATGCAAAGGCTGTTCCTTAAGATTAGAGCAACGGGATGGCTGAAGGTGGAGCCGTAAGCCTGCCAGAAAAATCGCTTAAAGCAGGCAGTTTCGGTTTTGCGTCGGTGTCTCGGCGCGGGGCGTTCAGGGGTGGAAGAGGGCTTCCGCGTCTGCAGTCGTATCTTTTGTTAACCATCAGTATTGTTTTGTTGTGTTTCTGTGTTTATTGCGGAAGGGATGCAGCTTCATCGCTCGGCTCTTTGAAGATGATGACACTCGAAGAATTGTTTGTCCCTCAGCTGGATTGCAGAGAAAAGGACAGAACAGGGGTCCCCGGAAAACATTTCCATCTACGTTTCTGCTCTACGTAGTGCTTGTGTGCCTTATGTCCAGTAATGTGGATGCATGTGAGATATCGTTCTCGTCAGCTACTGTGGTTTCCGGCTTGCTTGCCGGATGTTCTGCTGCTCCTCAGAAATATTGTCAGCTCTGTTCCAAGAGGAAGTGAGTAAGTTTTTTTTGTAGTATGCAGAGTTATGGAAGAGTCTAGACTTTATGTGAAGAGTGTGAAGAGCCAAGTGAGCATTCTTCCTGCCTGGAAGTGCAGTATGATGAGAAAGGAAGTCACATCTTTGGAAACTAAGTGCAGCTGTGAGTAAGTCCATGTGTCTGAAGGGGTCAAAAAGCAACCTCCTGCAAGCTAACGAATTCACCTCTTTTCTTGTCCAAGCCTCAGTGCTGAGAGAGGAAAAAAAACTGCTGGCCTTCTCGGGACCGGCAGGAAGCAGTTTGCAGTCTCGCCCGGCAGCTCTTTTCTTTCATCTGTGCCTGCGAACCCACTGCCATCTGCTCTTTTGTGGCTCTGCTTCTGACTCCTACCGTGGCTTCTGGGGCTGTCCGCTTTGCTTTTTCAGATACCTTGCGGGCCTTTTCCAGGCATGCCTGAGGATTTGAGGTGAGGTAGAATGGGTGAGTGTAATGGCGTGTCAGTTGTTTTACGGCTAGTCCGCAGTGCCTAGGAGAAGAGTAATTTTGTTGTTTTGTTTTTTGCAGGTGTCATGGGATTACTTTCAGTCAGGATGTGGGAGTATCGCTTTGGCGCGGTGCAGGTGAATGGAGCGACAACGGCGGTTTGGAGAGGCACGCTCTTGCAGATGAGCATGGAGGTGCCCGGCATGGGGTGTGACTGCTTGCGCTCTGGTTTGGCAGGTGATGAAGGTGAGCGAAGGAAGATTAGAGAGGATGTGGCTGCCATTGAGTGATGCCTCTTAAGGATCAAAAGTGACCTGACCGCCCCCCCCCCCCGCCCCCAGCCCTGGAAAAGCTAAGGTGAGGGGCAAAGGGTGTTGGGGTTGTCTTCATTCTGTGCATGCGTGCTGATATTCAGTGTAGTAGGGAGGGCTGCTCTGGATGAGTGGTGTGTGAGGCAGAGGTGGTGGGGTGCCCATGGCAGAAAGTGAGGGTGTGGTACGTAGGGCAGCTCCAGCCTGTGTCTGTGTTGTGTAGTCTATGTGGTGTGTGTTATAGCTGTGCTATCTTTTGCTCAGGTCTTGATGTTGCTCTTGCTCTTTGTGCTCAAGGAGCACAGCCCACGCTCCACAGCGCCATCGCGGCAGGCATCCGCCGTCTTTTGCCCGGCCTCAGTCATCGGCATCGCTCCAGCGGATCGCATCTCGTCCCGTGCAGGCAGCCGAAAGGGGCGGTCCGTCGCTCCGGCTTTGCATTGTGACCATTTGCGGCCGCTCATCTTCGGGGCCATTGTTGAGGCCTTTTTGCCTGCCCCTCTTCTGTTTCTGCTCTTGTTTTTCATCTTCTTGGCATGCTTTCAGGGTTCTTCCCTGTATCGCCGCAGCCTCGGGTCTTCCCGGCCGGGTGCTTCGGCATCGGTCGTCCCAGCTTTGCGGGCCGCTTTCCATCCCGGGCAGTGGCGTTTGACTCTTTTCTGGGCTCATCCGGAGCAGCAGAGCTGCACGGTCATGGCATCGTAGGGCTTTCTGGCTGGTAGCATCTTATGCGTGGGAATAGTTCTTTTTGCGTAGGGCTTTCCTGCATGTTTGTGTCTGATGCTTGTACCTATGTGCGTTTGTTTTGTGTCTAATGCTTGTCTGTGTGTGTGGGGCTGGAGCTGCTTTGCCTGCGGTTATTAGCAATGGTAGCGTATGGAGTGTGGCAGTGATGGCCCGGAATGGTGATCGGTCAGTGTCTGTGTGCTCCAGTTTATGTTGCTTTTTGCAGATGCAGAGCAGTGTTCCAAGTGGGTGCAAGGGAGCTGGAAGGAAGGGGCATGCCCCAAGAAGGTGAGCTAGAGATTTGGTTTTGGAAGGAGAGTGTTGCGGTCAGTGGGTTGCCCGGTTAATTTTTGCTTTGTGCTTGTAGGTGTGGAGCCTTGGGGGGAGCAGGTCGCTCACATCCAGGAGGTGCTGGGCGAGGTGAGCATCAGTCTGGGTGAGGACGTAGAGCCCGGCGTAGGGCCGTCATCTCATCGGTGACGTCCCCATCGCCCGGCGCCGTTCCTGTTTTACAGGTGTGTGGCAGACCTCGGCGTGGGGAGCCGTAGCCCGGCAGTCGGGACGGGAGAGCGGAGCAGGTAAAGGTGTTGTAGCGAGGTAATGTTGTGCATGGGGTGTGGTTTTTGGCATGACCTCAAGGTGTGGTCTTCTCGCTGGTTTTGCAGGCATTGCAGGAAGTTTTGGAGAGGAGAAGCTGAGCGGCAACGAGGAGCCTGAGCAGGTGAGAAGGGAAGCTTGTCTGCCTGAGTTTTATTATGCGGTAGGGTGCTGCTGGGCTGCCTCTCGGTGATGTGTTTTGCTCTGCTTTTTCAGGTACAGTGCGGGCCTTTCCCAGGCGAGGCTGAGGATTTGAGGTGAAGTGGAATGGGTGCGTATAATGGTGTGGCAGTAGTTGTAGGGCTAGTCCACACTGCCTAGCAGAAGAGTAGTTTTGTTGTTTTGCGTTTTCCAGATGCCACGGGCAGCGTCACAGCCACAATGCTGGAGCGTGGCTTTGGCACAGTACAGGTGAGTGCGATGACAATGGTGGTTTGGAGGAGGGTGCTCTCGCAGATGTGGCTGGAGCTGACCGGCAAGGGGGTCACTGCTTGTGCTCTGGTTTGGCAGGTGATAAAGGCAACTGTGGTGACTGAAGGGAGATCAGCGTGGATGCGGCTGCCATTGAGGATGGCTCTTGAGGAGCGATGGTGATGCCCAGCATTTGACCAGTTAAGTTGAGGGGCAAAGGGTATCAGGGGTGTCTTAACTCTGTGTGTGTGTGTGTGTGCACGCTGATGTTCAGTGTAGAGCGGAGGGCTGTTCTGGATGAGTGGGGTATGTGTGAGGCAGAGGTGCTGAGGTGCGCATGGCAGAAAGTGAGGGTGCGGTAGGCGGGGCAGCTCCAGCCTGTGTCTGTGTTGTTGTGTAGTCTATGTGGTGTGTGTTGTAGCTGTGCTATCTTTTGCTCAGGTCTTGATGTCGCCCTTGCTCTTTGTGCTCAAGGAGCACGGCCTACACTGTGGAGCGCTAGCATTGTAGGCCTCTGTCATGTTTTGCTGGCTTGACTCATCAGTATCGTACCCACGGATGGTGTCTCGTCACGTGCAGGCAGCCGAAGGGGGCGGTCCGTGCCTCCGGCTTTGCATCGTGCCCATCGATCTTTGCGGCCACCGTCGAGGCCTCGTCGGCCGCTCTTGTTCCGAGGCCGCTCTTGTTTTGCGTCTCACCGGTGCCCTTTCAGGGTTTTCTTCCCTGCGTCATCACGGCCTCAGGTCTTCCTCGCTGGCCTCTTCCGCATGGCCGTTCCTCGCTTTGCCGGCCGCTTTCCATCCCGGGCGTTGACATCTTAGTCTTTTCTGGGCTCATCCAGAGCATCAGAGCCGCAGGGCTGTGGTGTCATCAGATACCATGTGGAACGCATTGGAATAGTTCTTTTTGCATAGGGCTTTCCTTCATGTTTGTGTCTAATTTTTTTTTTTTTTTTTGGTCTGTCTGTGTGTGTTTGGAGCTGCCTTGCTTGTGGGTGTTAGGAATGGTGGTGTGCGGAGTGTGTCAGTGATGGACTGGAATGGTGATTTGTCAATGTCTGTGTGCTCCACTTTATGTTGTTTTGTTTTGTTGTTTTTTGCAGATGCTGAGCAGTGTTCTGAGTGGGCCCAAGGGAGCTGGAGGAAGAGAGGGGCATGCCTCAAGAAGGTGAGCTAGAGATTTGATGTTGGAAGGAGAGTGTTGCGGTCAGTGGGTTGCGCGGTTAATTTTTGCTTTGTGCTTGTAGGCGTGGAGCCTTGCGGGGAGCAGGTCGCTCACATCCAGGAGGAGCAGGGTGAGGTGAGCATCAGTCCGGGAGCGGACGTAGAGCGTGGCGTAGGGCCATCACCTCGTCGGCGCTGTCCCCGTCGCCCAGCGCAGTTCCTGTTTTACAGGTGTGTGGCGGACCTCGGTGTGGGGAGCTATAGCCCAGCAGTTGGGATGGGAGAGCGGAGCAGGAAAAGGTGTGGGAGCGAATGCCTGATGTGGATGGGCTGTGGTGTTGCGGGCATCGCCTGAGCACGTGATTTCTCTCTGTGCTTGCAGGTTTTGCGGGAAGTTGTGGAGAGAAGCAGCTGAGTGCTGAGAAGAGCCTGAGCAGGTGAGTGGGGGAGCTTGTTGGGTCTGATTTTATTGTGGGGTGGGTGGTGTTGGGCTGCCTCTTGGTGATGCCTTTTGCTCTGCTTTTTCAGGTCTGCTGTGGGCCTTTCCCAGGCGTGGCTGAGACTTTCAGGTGAGTGGATTGGAGCTGGATGTTGTAGGGCTGGTGAGCGCTGCCTGGCAGAAGAGTCACTTTGTTATTTTGTTTTTTTCCAGGTGCCACGGGCTTCCCCCCGGGCAGGATGTTGGCGTTTGGAGTTGTTGCGGTGCAGGTGAGTGGAGCGCCGATGGCGCTTTGGTGGAGGGTGCCCTTGCAGATGGGGATGGAGCTGACTGGCAAGGGGGTGACTGCTTGTGCTCTGGTTTTGCAGGTGATGAAGGCAAATGTGGTGACTGAAGGAAGATCAGTGTGGATGCGGCTGCTGCTGAGGATGGCTCTTGAGGACCGGTGACCTACAGCACTGCCACAGTTAAGTTGAGGGGCAAAGGGTGTTGGGGCATCCTCAGTTTCTGTGTATGTGTGTGTGCGTGCTGATGTTCAGTGTAGAGTGGAGGGTTGTTCTGGATGAGTGGTGTGTGTGAGGCAGAGGCAGTGGGGTGTGCATGGCAGAAAGCGAGGGTGGGTGTCAGGCAGGGCAGCTCCAGCCTGTGTCTGTGTTGTTGTGTAGTTTATGTGGTGTGTGTTGTAGCTGTGCTATCTTTTGCTCAGGTCTTGATGTTGCTCTTGCTCTTTGTGCTCAAAGAGCACAGCCTATGCTCTGCAGCGGTAGCGTGGCAGGCATCCATTGTCTTTTGCCTGGCCAGACTCATCAGCATTGCTCCAATGGACTACATCTTGTTCTGCACAGGCAGCTGAAAGGGGCAGTCTGTCACTGTGACTGTGCATTGTGGCTGTTTGCAGTGTAGTCATAGTCGCGGCCATCGTCGAGGCCTCATCGGCCGCACCTCTTCTGGGGCCGCTCTTGTCTTGCGTCTCGCTGGCGCCCTTTCAGGGTTTCCTTCCCTGCGTCATCATGGCCTCGGGTCTTTCTCGCCGGCCTCCTCTGCGTCAGTCTTCTGAGCTTTGCCGGTCCCTTTCCATCCTGGGCATTGACGTTTGACTCTTTTCTGGGCTCGTCCAGAGCCTCGGCCCTACGATGCCACGACCGTGTGGCTCTTCCTGGCCAGTAGTGTCTTATGTGTGGGAATAGGTTTTTTTTGTGTAGGGCTGTCCTCTGTGTTTGTGTCTGCTGTTTGTTTGTCTGTGTGTTTTTGGGGCTGGAGCTGCCTTGCCTGTGGGTGTTAGCCATGGTGGTGTGTGGAGTGTGTCCGTGATGGACTGGAGTGGTGGTGTTGCGGGCATCGTCTGAGTGTGTGACTTCTCTCTGTGCTTGCAGGTTTTGCGGGAAGTTGTGGAGAGAAGCAGCTGAGTGCTGAGAAGAGCCTGAGCAGGTGAGTGGGGCAGCCTGTTGGGTGTGATTTTATTGTGGGGTGGGTGGTGTTGGGCTGCCTCTTGGTGATGCCTTTTTCTCTGTTTTTTCAGGTCTGCTGTGGGCCTTTCCCAGGCGTGGCTGAGACTTTCAGGTGAGTGGATTGGAGCTGGATGTTGTAGGGCTGGTGAGCGCTGCCTGGCAGAAGGGTCACTTTGTTATTTTGTTTTTTTCCAGGCGCCACGGGCTTCTCCCCAGGCAGGATGTTGGCGTTTGGAGTTGTTGCGGTGCAGGTGAGTGGAGTGCCGATGGCGCTTTGGTGGAGGGTGCCCTTGCAGATGGGGATGGAGCTGACTGGCAAGGGGGTGACTGCTTGTGCTCTGGTTTGGCAGGTGATGAAGGCAAATGTGGTGAGCAAAAGAAGATCAGAGGGTGTGGCTGCTGCAGAGGATGTGTCTGCTGTTGAGGATGCCTCTTGAGGAGCAACAGTGATGCAGAGCACTGCAAAAGCGAAGTGCATGGGCAAAGGGTGTTGCGGGGTGTGTGTGTGTGTGTGTGTGGGTGTGTGTGTGTGTGTGGCAGAGGCAGTGGGGTGTGCATGGCAGAAAGTGAGGGTGGGTGTCAGGCAGGGCAGCTCTAGCCTGTGTCTGTGTTGTTGTGTAGTGTATGTGGTGTGTGTTGTAGCTGTGCTATCTTTTGCTCAGGTCTTGATGTTGCCCTTGCTCTTTGTGCTCAAGGAGCACAGCATATGCTTTGTAGTGCTAGTGCAACAGGCATCTGCTGTCTTTTGTCTGGTCTTGACCGACTCATCTGTGTTGCTCCAATGATCATCTTGTTCTGTGCAGGCAGCTGAAAGCAGCAGTCTGTCACTGTGATTCTGCATTGTTTCTGGCCAATCATCTTGGCAGCCATCATTCAGGTCTTGTTGGTTGTGTGTTTTCTGAGGCCTCTCTTATTTTGCATCCTCCTGGTGCCCTTTCAGGGTTTTCTTCCCTGTGTCATCAGAGCCTCGGGTCTTTCTTGCCGGCCTCTTCTGCATGGCCGTTCCTCGCTTTGCCGGCCCCTTTCCATCACAGATGGTGGCATCTGACTCTTTTCTGGTCTTGTGGAGAGCACCAGAGCCGCACGGTCGTGGCATTGTAGGGCTTTCTGGCTGGCAGCATCTTGTGTGCTGGCATTGTTTTTTGCATGGAGGGTGTGTGTACGTGTCTGTGTGTACGTGTCTGTGTGTACGTGTCTGTGTGTACGTGTCTGTGTGTACGTGTCTGTGTGTACGTGTCTGTGTGTACGTGTCTGTGTGTGTGTTTGGAGCTGCCTTGCCTGTGGGTGTAGTAATGGTAGTTGCCAGAGCAGAATAATGTATCTATTAAACACTTATTTTGTTTTTTCTTTTTTTTTTTGGGGGGGGGGGTTGTGTCAGTAAGAGATAAAAGTAGGTTTTTTTCTTTAATTTTTTTTATTGGGATGGCCATTTTGGGGGCGGGGGGGGGGGGGTTCTATTCATGCCAGGATAGTGTTATCTTTAAATAAGGATGGAAGCATGTGGTTTTGTTAGTAGCTGTGATGACTGTCTGTGGTGGGAGTGTGTGGGCAGTTGGGTGGGCTTGGTGGTGTGTGTGTCTAACCTTGTATGCATGTGTTTTTCTTTTTCCAGGTTGTAGTTAGAATTTATTTTAAAATAATTTTAAAAAAAACCCCAGCTGGGGGATTTTTTTTTTTTCCCCCGGCTGGGTTTTTTTTCCCCCGGTCCCGGCCGCTCTGCGAGGCGATGATCATCGCCAATGTTGGTGCGGAGCTGTGGCTGGGGACTGGGGGTTTTGTAGGCAGGGCAGTTTTTGGAGGTGTCCAGTAATGCTGTTACTGGGAGCTGTCCAAAAGACTGGAGGCGCTTGCCTGTTACTGTAGGGAGGTAGAATGATTGTGGTGGGAGTGAGTGGGCAGCTGTGTGGTTGTTGGGTGGGCTTGGTGGTGAGTGTGTCTAACTTTGTATGCATGTGTTTTTCTTTTTCCAGGTTGTAGTTAGAATTTATTTTAAAATAATTAAAAAAAACCCCAGCTGGGGGATTTTTTTTTTTTCCCCCGGCTGGGTTTTTTTCCCCCCGGTCCCGGCCGCTCTGTGAGGCGATGATCATCGCCAATGTTGGTGCGGAGCTTTGGCTGGGGACCGGGGGTTTTGTAGGCAGGGCAGTTTTTGGAGGTGTCCAGTAACGTTGTTACTGGGAGCTGTCCAAAAGACTGGAGGCGCTTGCCGACTGATGAGAGTAGTAGCGGTGAGAATGTAGAGGTGAATGCTGAAGAGTGTGTGCAGCTCTTGTAGAGTGTGGGCTTGTTATGGTTTGTATGTTGTGATGATGATTTTTTTTGTGCAATAAAACAATAAAGATGGTGGGGTGTGTGTCTCCTTTCAAATAAAGATGGTTTTGCTGTTTGTTTCTGTTGTCTTATTTGAATTGCATGCGCCACACATTTGCTCTTACCCTTTTCCTCTTTGCTCTTGCTCTTTTGACCTTTTAAAATAAGAAGAAGGCAGAAGTTTTTGTCTTGTTCTTATTTTAATTTTTTGGTCCTCTGTTCTGTTTCCTATTCTTTTTTCTTTGTCTGTCTCTTATGCCTTTTTCTTCTCCTTTTCCCTGATTGTCTATGTTCACTTTGTCCAGGTTTCTCTCTACCTTTCTCTGTCTTTACTATTTACTCTTTCAGTCTGCCTGCACTGTGGTGCTCTGCTCTCTGTGCTTTTCTCTGTATTCTGCGCTCTGCCCTCAGCTTTGTGTTTTCTGCTTTGCTCTCTGTGTTCTGCTGTGTTCTGCTTTGCTCTGTATTTTCTGTTTTGCTGTGCTCTTTGCTGTGCTTTTTGCTTTGTTCTGTTCTCTGTGTTCTGCTCTTTTCTCTGTTCTGCTCTCTCAGCTCTCCTGTGTGTGCTTTTTGCTCTGTTCTCTGTTTTCTCTGTTGTTTTCTGTGCTTTCTGTCTTCTCTCTGGTTGTCTTTGTTCTCTCTGGTTGTCTTCTCTGTTGTCTTTTTTCTGTTTGTTGTCTCTGTTGTTCTGTCTTTGTCCTCTGTTGTCCTGTCTTTGTCCTCTGTTGTCTTTGTCTTTGTTTGTTGTCTTTGTCCTCTGTTGTTCTGTGTTTGTCCTGTGTTTGTCTTTTGTTGTTTGTCTTGTCTCTGTTTGTCTTTGTCTTGTCTCTGTTTGTCTTTGTCTTGTCTCTGTTTGTCTTTGTCTTGTCTCTGTTTGTCTTGTCTCTGTTTGTCTTTGTCTTGTCTCTGTTTGTCTTTGTCTTGTCTCTGTTTGTCTTGTCTCTGTTTGTCTTTGTCTTGTCTCTGTTTGTCTTTGTCTTGTCTCTCTTTGTCTTTGTCTTGTCTCTCTTTGTCTTTGTCTTGTCTCTCTTTGTCTTTGTCTTGTCTCTCTTTGTCTTTGTCTCTCTTTGTCTTTGTCTTTGTCTCTCTTTGTCTTTGTCTTTGTCTCTCTTTGTCTTTGTCTCTCTTTGTCTTTGTCTCTGTCTCTCTTTGTCTCTGTCTCTCTTTGTCTCTGTCTCTCTTTGTCTCTGTCTCTCTTTGTCTCTGTCTCTCTTTGTCTCTGTCTCTCTTTGTCTCTGTCTCTGTCTCTCTTTGTCTTTGTCTTCTGTTTCCTCTTCCTCTTCTCCTCTCTTCCTCTTCTCCTCTCTTCCTCTTCTCCTCTCTTCCTCTTCTCCTCTCTTCCTCTTCTCCTCTCTTCCTCTTCTCCTCTCTTCCTCTTCTCCTCTCTTCCTCTTCTTTTTTCTAGCATACTGGCTGGGAGCAAATAATAATAATTTAACCATTTAAAAAAAAATTATTTGCTCCCAGCCAGTATCCTACCCCTGCTACTGAATTCATTAAATATGCAAATTAAGCCTTTCTATACTTATTATTTTTTCTTTCTTTTTATATATACTATATACTCACTATACATACCACATGTACACACTGTACATACATACATACATACTATACACATACACAGCTATTACCTAGGGTGCATATGCTCACACCAAATAGCATTAGCATTAGGGAGCCCCCTGGTAATAGCATTAGGGTTGTGCCACACACTTTATTATTAGACTTTCAGTGCCCCCTGGTGGGCAATCCCAGTAACAGCTTTAGGGTTACATATCAGCACCTGGCCATTAGGGTTAAGGGGTATGGGAAGACTAGGGGTAGGGGGGGGCTAGGGATAGAAGGGGGCTGGGGGGGCTGGGGGGACTAGGAGGGGCTAGGGGTCAGGGGTTAGGGTGTTAGGGTTAGGGTGTTGGAGTTAGGGGTGAGGGTTAGAGGGTGAAGGTGAGGGTTACAGGTTAGGGGTTGGGGTTAGGGTTGGAGTTAGGGTTAGGGTTAGGGTTAGAGCCATTTAGGGTTGGGGTTAGGGGTCAGGGTCAAGGTCAGGGGTTAGGGTTAGGGGTTAGGGTTAGGGGTTAGGGGTTAGGGGTTAGGGGTTAGGGTTAGGGTTAGGGTTAGGGTTAGGGTTAGGGTTAGGGTTAGGGTTAGGGTTAGGGTTAGAGGGTTAGGGTTAGAGGGTTAGGGTTAGGGTTAGGGTTAGGGTTAGGGTTAGGGTTAGGGTTAGGGTTAGGGTTAGGGTTAGGGTTAGGGTTAGGGTTAGGGTTAGGGTTAGGGTTAGGGTTAGGGTTAGGGTTAGGGTTAGGGTTAGGGTTAGGGTTAGGGTTAGGGTTAGGGTTAGGGTTAGGGTTAGGGTTAGGGTTAGGGTTAGGGTTAGGGTTAGGGTTAGGGTTAGGGTTAGGGTTAGGGTTAGGGTTAGGGTTAGGGTTAGGGTTAGGGTTAGGGTTAGGGTTAGGGTTAGGGTTAGGGTTAGGGTTAGGGTTAGGGTTAGGGTTAGGGTTAGGGTTAGGGTTAGGGTTAGGGTTAGGGTTAGGGTTAGGGTTAGGGTTAGGGTTAGGGTTAGGGTTAGGGTTAGGGTTAGGGTTAGGGTTAGGGTTAGGGTTAGGGTTAGGGTTAGGGTTAGGGTTAGGGTTAGGGTTAGGGTTAGGGTTAGGGTTAGGGTTAGGGTTAGGGTTAGGGTTAGGGTTAGGGTTAGGGTTAGGGTTAGGGTTAGGGTTAGGGTTAGGGTTAGGGTTAGGGTTAGGGTTAGGGTTAGGGTTAGGGTTAGGGTTAGGGTTAGGGTTAGGGTTAGGGTTAGGGTTAGGGTTAGGGTTAGGGTTAGGGTTAGGGTTAGGGTTAGGGTTAGGGTTAGGGTTAGGGTTAGGGTTAGGGTTAGGGTTAGGGTTAGGGTTAGGGTTAGGGTTAGGGTTAGGGTTAGGGTTAGGGTTAGGGTTAGGGTTAGGGTTAGGGTTAGGGTTAGGGTTAGGGTTAGGGTTAGGGTTAGGGTTAGGGTTAGGGTTAGGGTTAGGGTTAGGGTTAGGGTTAGGGTTAGGGTTAGGGTTAGGGTTAGGGTTAGGGTTAGGGTTAGGGTTAGGGTTAGGGTTAGGGTTAGGGTTAGGGTTAGGGTTAGGGTTAGGGTTAGGGTTAGGGTTAGGGTTAGGGTTAGGGTTAGGGTTAGGGTTAGGGTTAGGGTTAGGGTTAGGGTTAGGGTTAGGGTTAGGGTTAGGGTTAGGGTTAGGGTTAGGGTTAGGGTTAGGGTTAGGGTTAGGGTTAGGGTTAGGGTTAGGGTTAGGGTTAGGGTTAGGGTTAGGGTTAGGGTTAGGGTTAGGGTTAGGGTTAGGGTTAGGGTTAGGGTTAGGGTTAGGGTTAGGGTTAGGGTTAGGGTTAGGGTTAGGGTTAGGGTTAGGGTTAGGGTTAGGGTTAGGGTTAGGGTTAGGGTTAGGGTTAGGGTTAGGGTTAGGGTTAGGGTTAGGGTTAGGGTTAGGGTTAGGGTTAGGGTTAGGGTTAGGGTTAGGGTTAGGGTTAGGGTTAGGGTTAGGGTTAGGGTTAGGGTTAGGGTTAGGGTTAGGGTTAGGGTTAGGGTTAGGGTTAGGGTTAGGGTTAGGGTTAGGGTTAGGGTTAGGGTTAGGGTTAGGGTTAGGGTTAGGGTTAGGGTTAGGGTTAGGGTTAGGGTTAGGGTTAGGGTTAGGGTTAGGGTTAGGGTTAGGGTTAGGGTTAGGGTTAGGGTTAGGGTTAGGGTTAGGGTTAGGGTTAGGGTTAGGGTTAGGGTTAGGGTTAGGGTTAGGGTTAGGGTTAGGGTTAGGGTTAGGGTTAGGGTTAGGGTTAGGGTTAGGGTTAGGGTTAGGGTTAGGGTTAGGGTTAGGGTTAGGGTTAGGGTTAGGGTTAGGGTTAGGGTTAGGGTTAGGGTTAGGGTTAGGGTTAGGGTTAGGGTTAGGGTTAGGGTTAGGGTTAGGGTTAGGGTTAGGGTTAGGGTTAGGGTTAGGGTTAGGGTTAGGGTTAGGGTTAGGGTTAGGGTTAGGGTTAGGGTTAGGGTTAGGGTTAGGGTTAGGGTTAGGGTTAGGGTTAGGGTTAGGGTTAGGGTTAGGGTTAGGGTTAGGGTTAGGGTTAGGGTTAGGGTTAGGGTTAGGGTTAGGGTTAGGGTTAGGGTTAGGGTTAGGGTTAGGGTTAGGGTTAGGGTTAGGGTTAGGGTTAGGGTTAGGGTTAGGGTTAGGGTTAGGGTTAGGGTTAGGGTTAGGGTTAGGGTTAGGGTTAGGGTTAGGGTTAGGGTTAGGGTTAGGGTTAGGGTTAGGGTTAGGGTTAGGGTTAGGGTTAGGGTTAGGGTTAGGGTTAGGGTTAGGGTTAGGGTTAGGGTTAGGGTTAGGGTTAGGGTTAGGGTTAGGGTTAGGGTTAGGGTTAGGGTTAGGGTTAGGGTTAGGGTTAGGGTTAGGGTTAGGGTTAGGGTTAGGGTTAGGGTTAGGGTTAGGGTTAGGGTTAGGGTTAGGGTTAGGGTTAGGGTTAGGGTTAGGGTTAGGGTTAGGGTTAGGGTTAGGGTTAGGGTTAGGGTTAGGGTTAGGGTTAGGGTTAGGGTTAGGGTTAGGGTTAGGGTTAGGGTTAGGGTTAGGGTTAGGGTTAGGGTTAGGGTTAGGGTTAGGGTTAGGGTTAGGGTTAGGGTTAGGGTTAGGGTTAGGGTTAGGGTTAGGGTTAGGGTTAGGGTTAGGGTTAGGGTTAGGGTTAGGGTTAGGGTTAGGGTTAGGGTTAGGGTTAGGGTTAGGGTTAGGGTTAGGGTTAGGGTTAGGGTTAGGGTTAGGGTTAGGGTTAGGGTTAGGGTTAGGGTTAGGGTTAGGGTTAGGGTTAGGGTTAGGGTTAGGGTTAGGGTTAGGGTTAGGGTTAGGGTTAGGGTTAGGGTTAGGGTTAGGGTTAGGGTTAGGGTTAGGGTTAGGGTTAGGGTTAGGGTTAGGGTTAGGGTTAGGGTTAGGGTTAGGGTTAGGGTTAGGGTTAGGGTTAGGGTTAGGGTTAGGGTTAGGGTTAGGGTTAGGGTTAGGGTTAGGGTTAGGGTTAGGGTTAGGGTTAGGGTTAGGGTTAGGGTTAGGGTTAGGGTTAGGGTTAGGGTTAGGGTTAGGGTTAGGGTTAGGGTTAGGGTTAGGGTTAGGGTTAGGGTTAGGGTTAGGGTTAGGGTTAGGGTTAGGGTTAGGGTTAGGGTTAGGGTTAGGGTTAGGGTTAGGGTTAGGGTTAGGGTTAGGGTTAGGGTTAGGGTTAGGGTTAGGGTTAGGGTTAGGGTTAGGGTTAGGGTTAGGGTTAGGGTTAGGGTTAGGGTTAGGGTTAGGGTTAGGGTTAGGGTTAGGGTTAGGGTTAGGGTTAGGGTTAGGGTTAGGGTTAGGGTTAGGGTTAGGGTTAGGGTTAGGGTTAGGGTTAGGGTTAGGGTTAGGGTTAGGGTTAGGGTTAGGGTTAGGGTTAGGGTTAGGGTTAGGGTTAGGGTTAGGGTTAGGGTTAGGGTTAGGGTTAGGGTTAGGGTTAGGGTTAGGGTTAGGGTTAGGGTTAGGGTTAGGGTTAGGGTTAGGGTTAGGGTTAGGGTTAGGGTTAGGGTTAGGGTTAGGGTTAGGGTTAGGGTTAGGGTTAGGGTTAGGGTTAGGGTTAGGGTTAGGGTTAGGGTTAGGGTTAGGGTTAGGGTTAGGGTTAGGGTTAGGGTTAGGGTTAGGGTTAGGGTTAGGGTTAGGGTTAGGGTTAGGGTTAGGGTTAGGGTTAGGGTTAGGGTTAGGGTTAGGGTTAGGGTTAGGGTTAGGGTTAGGGTTAGGGTTAGGGTTAGGGTTAGGGTTAGGGTTAGGGTTAGGGTTAGGGTTAGGGTTAGGGTTAGGGTTAGGGTTAGGGTTAGGGTTAGGGTTAGGGTTAGGGTTAGGGTTAGGGTTAGGGTTAGGGTTAGGGTTAGGGTTAGGGTTAGGGTTAGGGTTAGGGTTAGGGTTAGGGTTAGGGTTAGGGTTAGGGTTAGGGTTAGGGTTAGGGTTAGGGTTAGGGTTAGGGTTAGGGTTAGGGTTAGGGTTAGGGTTAGGGTTAGGGTTAGGGTTAGGGTTAGGGTTAGGGTTAGGGTTAGGGTTAGGGTTAGGGTTAGGGTTAGGGTTAGGGTTAGGGTTAGGGTTAGGGTTAGGGTTAGGGTTAGGGTTAGGGTTAGGGTTAGGGTTAGGGTTAGGGTTAGGGTTAGGGTTAGGGTTAGGGTTAGGGTTAGGGTTAGGGTTAGGGTTAGGGTTAGGGTTAGGGTTAGGGTTAGGGTTAGGGTTAGGGTTAGGGTTAGGGTTAGGGTTAGGGTTAGGGTTAGGGTTAGGGTTAGGGTTAGGGTTAGGGTTAGGGTTAGGGTTAGGGTTAGGGTTAGGGTTAGGGTTAGGGTTAGGGTTAGGGTTAGGGTTAGGGTTAGGGTTAGGGTTAGGGTTAGGGTTAGGGTTAGGGTTAGGGTTAGGGTTAGGGTTAGGGTTAGGGTTAGGGTTAGGGTTAGGGTTAGGGTTAGGGTTAGGGTTAGGGTTAGGGTTAGGGTTAGGGTTAGGGTTAGGGTTAGGGTTAGGGTTAGGGTTAGGGTTAGGGTTAGGGTTAGGGTTAGGGTTAGGGTTAGGGTTAGGGTTAGGGTTAGGGTTAGGGTTAGGGTTAGGGTTAGGGTTAGGGTTAGGGTTAGGGTTAGGGTTAGGGTTAGGGTTAGGGTTAGGGTTAGGGTTAGGGTTAGGGTTAGGGTTAGGGTTAGGGTTAGGGTTAGGGTTAGGGTTAGGGTTAGGGTTAGGGTTAGGGTTAGGGTTAGGGTTAGGGTTAGGGTTAGGGTTAGGGTTAGGGTTAGGGTTAGGGTTAGGGTTAGGGTTAGGGTTAGGGTTAGGGTTAGGGTTAGGGTTAGGGTTAGGGTTAGGGTTAGGGTTAGGGTTAGGGTTAGGGTTAGGGTTAGGGTTAGGGTTAGGGTTAGGGTTAGGGTTAGGGTTAGGGTTAGGGTTAGGGTTAGGGTTAGGGTTAGGGTTAGGGTTAGGGTTAGGGTTAGGGTTAGGGTTAGGGTTAGGGTTAGGGTTAGGGTTAGGGTTAGGGTTAGGGTTAGGGTTAGGGTTAGGGTTAGGGTTAGGGTTAGGGTTAGGGTTAGGGTTAGGGTTAGGGTTAGGGTTAGGGTTAGGGTTAGGGTTAGGGTTAGGGTTAGGGTTAGGGTTAGGGTTAGGGTTAGGGTTAGGGTTAGGGTTAGGGTTAGGGTTAGGGTTAGGGTTAGGGTTAGGGTTAGGGTTAGGGTTAGGGTTAGGGTTAGGGTTAGGGTTAGGGTTAGGGTTAGGGTTAGGGTTAGGGTTAGGGTTAGGGTTAGGGTTAGGGTTAGGGTTAGGGTTAGGGTTAGGGTTAGGGTTAGGGTTAGGGTTAGGGTTAGGGTTAGGGTTAGGGTTAGGGTTAGGGTTAGGGTTAGGGTTAGGGTTAGGGTTAGGGTTAGGGTTAGGGTTAGGGTTAGGGTTAGGGTTAGGGTTGGGTTAGGGTTAGGGTTAGGGTTAGGGTTAGGGTTAGGGTTAGGGTTAGGGTTAGGGTTAGGGTTAGGGTTAGGGTTAGGGTTAGGGTTAGGGTTAGGGTTAGGGTTAGGGTTAGGGTTAGGGTTAGGGTTAGGGTTAGGGTTAGGGTTAGGGTTAGGGTTAGGGTTAGGGTTAGGGTTAGGGTTAGGGTTAGGGTTAGGGTTAGGGTTAGGGTTAGGGTTAGGGTTAGGGTTAGGGTTAGGGTTAGGGTTAGGGTTAGGGTTAGGGTTAGGGTTAGGGTTAGGGTTAGGGTTAGGGTTAGGGTTAGGGTTAGGGTTAGGGTTAGGGTTAGGGTTAGGGTTAGGGTTAGGGTTAGGGTTAGGGTTAGGGTTAGGGTTAGGGTTAGGGTTAGGGTTAGGGTTAGGGTTAGGGTTAGGGTTAGGGTTAGGGTTAGGGTTAGGGTTAGGGTTAGGGTTAGGGTTAGGGTTAGGGTTAGGGTTAGGGTTAGGGTTAGGGTTAGGGTTAGGGTTAGGGTTAGGGTTAGGGTTAGGGTTAGGGTTAGGGTTAGGGTTAGGGTTAGGGTTAGGGTTAGGGTTAGGGTTAGGGTTAGGGTTAGGGTTAGGGTTAGGGTTAGGGTTAGGGTTAGGGTTAGGGTTAGGGTTAGGGTTAGGGTTAGGGTTAGGGTTAGGGTTAGGGTTAGGGTTAGGGTTAGGGTTAGGGTTAGGGTTAGGGTTAGGGTTAGGGTTAGGGTTAGGGTTAGGGTTAGGGTTAGGGTTAGGGTTAGGGTTAGGGTTAGGGTTAGGGTT